>NC_085136.1:1637214-1956785 GCF_035046485.1 Aedes albopictus | reverse complement strand
GGTTGTGTTATTACAGCAACGATTTTCACTAACGTGTTATTTTCGAAAGCTTTCCAATCGTAGGGCCCCCAAATTGGACATACCGTTTCTGTAGTTGGTGCTTCTTGGGGCTCTTAAATTGTATCCCATCACCTGAAAACGCTGTGCCCCGGTCGGTAGTACCAGCTTGAAGGAGAGTTCGATAGCAATAATTATGGAAAGCAATCGACTCAGACAAGCAAAAACCAATTTGAACCCCATTTCCGTCCTTCACCACAATTCGAGTGTGTATCGCTGTAGAAGTGGTTCATCATTACCAGAAAAAGGTGATTCAAATCGCTTGTAAATCTTTTCAACAGACCACAAATTTCATTCATCCGGAGTTGAGTTCCACTGGGCTGCTTAAGACATCAAATCAGAGTTTGATTGATTTTTATGTGTTGAAGTCTGCAAACTGACCCTCCAAATGATAGCAAACGCAGCTATTACATTTTATATGGATTATGGGAGGACACTGTAATAGAGTAATAATTTGGTTTTATTGCATACGGACGAACGAGTATGCTGGAGGAAAGTCATAAAACCAAAATGGGGTTCGACAAATAACTCATATGAGTATCGATTTTTTGTCTTTCTCGTACACCAAAGTACACTGAAAGGCTATATGTTTACTCGAAAATCGAGCTTTCGATAGAAGGCTCGAAGGGTCAAGTCACATATACCAATTAACTCAGTTCGACAAATTGTGCTAATGTCTGTATGTGTGTATGTATTAACATTGGGCAAATCTGTCTGAGACATCGATTTTTGTGAATCGAATTGAATCGGATCAGCAGAATCGGTTCACCGATTTAATCGAATGCTTTGAATCTATGGTTTCACATCGATTATATATTATAAAATATTATAAAACTGTAAAATGATTCGTTAGGTGCATGTAGTTCAAGTTCATTGTATGTTCTATTCGTCTAAATAAATTCAATATCAGAATTTGAGATTTCACATCGAAAATTTCGCGACTCTGACGTTGAATCAGTGCATTCTGAAAAAAAAAAAATGAAATTTATTATTTTTGAATCGAAAGAAAAATCCTGAGATTCTGAGAATTCTCAGAACTCTGAAAAGTATCCCCAAATAGTAATGAGTTAAATGCCGCTGATTACCGAGGGAAATTCCTCCAGAATCGTTAAAGAGACTCCTCCAGAATTATGAGAGAGATTTCTTCAAAATCCTGAAAATGAATACCCCAGAATCCTGAGCGACATTGTTAAGAAAAGAAAGCAAGACTCTTCCGGTATCTTGGTAGGAATTCTCTCTGAATTATATTAAGGAATTTCCTAGAAACCTGAGAGAGATTACTCCATATCTATGAGACGGATTTTCTCAGAGTCCCGAGAGGAATTCTCCTAGAATCCTGTGATAGATTGTCACAGAATCCTAAGAGAAGCTTTCTCTTGGGATTCTCCCGAAATGTTCCAGAATTTTAAGAGGAATAATCCCAGAATCCTAAGATGAATCCTCCCAGAATCCTGAGAGGAATTCCAAGAGCAGTTCTTCCACATTCTTGAGACATCTAGAATATACTGAGAAAGATTCTCCCAAAACATATATTTTTGGAATTCTAAGATGAAGAAGAAAATTTAAAAAATAACCCAGAATCCTGAAAAGGGTAGCTTAGAACCCTAAGAAGAATTACTCCAGAATTCTGAGAAAGGTTTCCTCAAAATACTGGGCGGGATTGCCAAAGAAACCTGAGATATATGCTTACAGAATTCTGGGATACATGATTTCCCTAGAATCCTGAGGAGAATTCCTCCAGAGTCCATTTAAGAATTCTCCCAGAAATTTCCTAAAATCCTGGGTGGAATTCTTAGAATTCTGAGGATATGTCTGTCAGAGTCTCCCCAGAATTCTACGAGTTATTCCCCCAGAACCCTGAGAGGGATCATAAGAGGGGTTATTCCAGATTCTTAAGAAAAATATATCTAGAAATCTGAGAGGGATTTTTCCGAAAATCTGGTAAGGATTCTTCCTGGGAGGGATTACGAAAACTTCTGGAATGAACTTCCCCAGCATTCTGAGAAGGATTCTTTGGAATTCTGCGAGGTTTTCCCACATAAAACATAAAAGTTACCACAGATTCCTGAAAGACATTGCCCCAGAATCTTTGAAAAGACTCCCCAAAGCTCCTGAAAGGAATTGTCCCCGAACTCTAAGAGTGATTTCTGTAGAAAGCTTTAAATTATTACTCCAGAATCTCAAGAGAATCTTCCCATAATCTTGTCAGGGATTTTCCTTGATATCTAATCTTGAAAAGGATTTCTGGAAGCAACTGCTTCAGAATATAGAAAATAGAACTCTTCTGGAATTCTCCTAGAATGCTGTGAAGGATTTCTTCCGAACTCCAAAAGAAATCACAAAATCTATGCGAAGGATTCTCCAAAATCCAAATTTGTTTAGAGAATTCTGCCCAGAGTCTCATGAGAAATTCTTCAATTAATAATTAAAAAAAAGCCCTAAAATCTTGAAAAATATAGCCCCAGAATCCCAGAATTATGAGACAAATTCTCCAGAATCTTGAGACAAATCGTCCCATAAAACTGACGTGGATTACTTCAGAAAGCCGATTTTTTAGAGAATCTTGAGCACCCGCAGAATACTTATTGATATTCCCCCAGAATCTTGAAAGGATCTTACGCAAAATACTGAGATACTACAAGAATCATGTGTGAGATTTTCACAGAATCCAGAGTTCTAAGAGGAATTTCGCCACAAATCTGAGAATGCTGAGTATCATTCTCCAAGAAGTCTGAGAGGAATTCCTGAGAATGCTTAGAAAGATTTCCTCAGAATTCTAAGTGGGATCCTAAGTGAGGGTCTTCCAGAATCCTTAAATCAACCCAGATCATCCAGAAATTTCTTAGAATCTTGAAAAGGGCTTCACTATAGGTAGGGAATACCCCAAAATCCTGAAATGAATTCCCTTGGAATCCAGAGATTCCCTAGAATTCTGATAGGTATTCCCATATAATACTGCATAAAATTCCTACAGAATTGTTAAGGGAACTCTTCCACAATTCCTTCAAAATGTCGGAAATGTTCACGCCTGAGAGACCTTATCTTAGAAAAGAGAGAAAGACTCTTCCAATAGGATTTCTCCCTGAATTCTATCAAGGATTTACCTAGAAGCCTGGAAGAGATTACTCCAGTTTTCTGAGAAGGATTCTCTCTTAATCTTTAGAGGAATTCTTCCAGAATTCTGAGGGATTTCCTCAGATTCTTGAAATGGATTCTCCCTGAATCCTGTTATGGATTGCCTCAAAATCCTGAGAGAAGATTTTCCTCGGGATTCTCCCAGAATGCTGAGACGGATATCCGCAGAACTCCCTGGCGGATTCTTCCTGAATGCTGGGAGAGATTCTCTTAGAATCCTGATAGTAATTTTCCTGTAGTATTGAAAGACATCCCATTAGAATCCAGAAAGAGATTGCCCAAGAAACCTGAGAGAGATCCTAAGAGGGGATCTTCCACACTATTAAGAGAAATTCATCTAGAATCCTGAGAGGAATTCTAAAAAAAAAACAAATGTTCGGAATCCAGAGATGGACTGAGAAAGATGCGCTAGAACCCTGAAAGAATCTCTCTAGACCATAAGAAGGATTCCTTCAGAATCCTGAGAAAGATTCACTTTGACTCCTGGGAGGGATTGCCCAAGAAACCTGAGATATACACAGGTATACCTCGATTTAGTGGACCCTAGATTGTATAGACTCTCGATTTAATGTAATTTGATTTTATGTGCATTTCTAAAGTGCATTCTGAACCCAAGAACAGAAATTGAATATGTTTGAATCGAAAGAAAAATCGAATGTAAAAAATCGATTCGGTCGATTTCGTGGGGCTTCAACATCGATTAAAAAAATCGATTAATTCGAACAAAAACATCGATTCAAAATTGCCCAACTAGCGTATGTATGTGCACAAAAAAGTCACTCCCTTTACGGCCTCTCCCATTGACCGAATTTTCGGATTTTTGCACGAATCGAACCGCAATAATACCGTATTGTTTGCTACTAAAAATGATTCGGATTGGTCGAAGCGTTCCGGAATTATGGCCATTTCAGTAATCCAGACCATTACCGATAGAACTGGCCGGTATATAAAACTAAACCAAGCCCCTATCATGCGGCAGATCAAACTGCGCCGATTTTTGTAACCTTTAGCATGGTTGACGAATTTTGTGCAAAAATCAACGCTGGAAACCAGAAATTCCACGATTTCTACCAAATGGCGGCTCAAAGCTCAAGAAAGCGGCTGTTCATTAGAATCTTAGGCACTAAATCCATACAAGGTGGCATATATTTGGGGTCTCCAGTTAGCCTAGTGGTGAGGCTTCGGAGTTGCTAATCCGAAGACGGCAGGTTCGATTCTGGTTCCGGTCGGATAATCTTTCTCGACTTCCTGGGCATAGTTTATCTTTGTGCTTGCTTCTCAATATACAGCAAATAGTCAAAAAGATCGGGACAGGCAAAATTTTCACTTTTCAAAAAATGTTCAATAAACTGTAACTTTTCGAAAAAAGCATCAAATTGTATTCTCAAATTTTTACTGTAAGTTGATCAATTAGTTGTGTATCAGTGGACAAAATTTGGAAAAGATCGGGCTATTCTGTACGAAGTTATAAGCATTTTAGAAAAAAAAGTAGAATTACCCGATAGCCAACTTTGAGCTGTTATAACTCCGGATTCAATGAAATTTTGTCCATTTATGACTTATATGACGTATATAATAAGCTTTGCAAAACGTTTGACTAAACTTGAAATTATTAAAATAAAAGTTATAGAGATTTCATTAATTTTATGATTTTTTAGTAAATTGGTCTATTTTTAATATGCATCCCATTACTTTTTCAATGAATTGCCGGCTATGTTGTTACTTTCTATCAAAACATATCTGTATTAAAGACAATTACAGGGAATTTCACTGAACTATAATTAGCATCTAGAATTTTGCAACGATGTTCAAATTTAAGAAAATTTGGTGTGTTATTAGAAAAATGACCTAATCGTTATAAATTTCTTCCATGTAGAGAATTTTAAATTAAGTCAAAAGTTTTTCAAAGCTCATTGTATAAGTCATGAACCTCCAAAACTTCATTGCATTCGGTTCATTGAATCCGGAGATGGAACAGCTCAAAGTTGGCTATCGGATAATTATATCTTTTTCTATAATCTTTATAATTTTGTGCAAAATAGTCCGATCTTTTCCAAATTTTGTTGATCAACTTACAGTGAAAATTTGAGAATATCTGATGCATTTATCGAAAAATTACAGCTATTTGATTTTTTTTTTTGGGAAGGGGAAATTTTGCCTGTCCTGATCATTTTGTCTATCCCCTGTACAAATTCATGCAATGGCAGGCGAAGAAAGCCCTTCAAAGATAGTTAAATTGTTATGTTCCAGTTAGAACGTCGAGCCACAAAAAAGAAGAAGAAGAAAAAGAAGAAGAAGAAGACGTAGAAGAAGAAGAACATGTCCGGAGTTTAAAAATGGTGACCAAAATTTCTAATATGGCGGTCTAGAGTCCAAGATGGACGCTTAAAACTCAAGATAGCAGCTTGGAGTTTTAGTCTCTAAAACCATAAAATATGGGAAAATTTGGTAGGGTAGCGCACCCAGTAATCGCCCAGTTTATGAGTGAATTTGTCTTCCACAGCTTAAAAATCATGCTTCTAGGACAAGTCAATTATATATTTTCCGATAATATGTAAAAACGCATGTATTCTTTATATTACGGGACAAAAAATTACAAATAATGTCGTAAAATCTTAATTAAATGGTTTAATTGAAAACGTCCTCAAGGTCCCTAATTTCGACCCCCTTGATCCTATTTTCGCCCACCATTAGAACCAGATTTCGCCCACTTTGAAAATTTATTGTTTAAGCATACTTTATATGTTTTGATGCTTAAAATAATGTCATTTCTGTGCAGGAGGACTGAAATATTATTGAATGATGTCAAAATGATTCATCTATTGTGTTGCCAATTAAAAAAATACATCATAAATAGTCGGCAGGGTACCCATATATGACAAAAACGCTCATATTATTGTCAATTTTCCATCTTTTTTTTAATCAAATTTGACATTATTTGCTACAGAAATTTTTCTTCCATTGAACAATTACCAAAATGAACCGGTGAAGCGAGTTTTTTTTTTTAAACAGGGCGCATTCGATGGAGTACTAGATCAGAAGTAGTGAGCTGAATTTTGTGTTGTTGTAATCCTCATTTCTTACCTCTTACACCAGACAGTGGCCCGGTTTCATATTAATTTGGCCGAATGCCATTTAACCGATCGTCATTTGATCGAAAGGGACATTTGGCTGATTGCCGTTTGGCCGAATGTCGTTTGGTCAAAAAAGGAATGATGAGCTTGAATGATCATGTCACTGTTTTCACTATAAGTAAAACTCGAAAGAACAGAAAAGACGAAAAAATCTCTGACAACAATATTTACCATTTCAACGCCTACTAATCCCTTAAATGGCAAAACTGTAAAGAATAACGTATGATTCGAAGATGAAAATATTTCTGATTATCATATTGGACGTATTCCACGCGTTACATTTTGCGCGAGAATCAAGTTTTTGCTAAAAAAAATTGTTATGATATTGAAAACATGCTACACAGCTAATCTCGTTCGGTAATTTTTACCGAAATCTCAACCGCTGAGCGTTCGGTAATGGATTTTACACGAAATTCTGTAAAAAAAATAACGAATTTCGGTGAAATCTTATCGTTTATCTGTCAAACTTTAACGAACTTCGGTAAAAGTTGCTACCTTTACCGATTTTTCCTGTAAACAAACTTAACGGTTGAGATTTCGGTAAAACATTACCGAAGTCGGTGATTTTTTCTAACTGTGTAACCAGCGCATCAAGTGATCAGATTTGAATAGAAGATTCAATTTATGCTTTGGGAATTGGATATTTTTACTTCGGAAGAAATCAAGAAATACAGCACCCGTCATCCTCAGCATGATCTTGTTGAATACCAATGCGTTTATTCAACGCTTTGACTGTATGGGCTCTGTCTTCCTTCAACGGGGAGGTGTATAATTTAGAACCTGCCCTTCTGATTCTAAATTTTAAATTTTGTAAATCAATCCAAAAGATTTGAATACACGTTTTCTTGAATCTGCCAGAGTGTAAACATCCTGCAATTTCATTATTCTTTTTAAAAAACATCGTGGCTTTATCATCTTAAGAAGGTAAAAATCACATGCGCCCTGGCCTTAGTTGGTATTGCTTAAAAATTTAATCCCTCCCTTCTTAGATTTTTGTCCAGTCCACCCTCTTATCAAAATAGCTACGAGATATAAACACGATTTTGAACTAGAAATAAAGCAATTTTAGGCATTCTCACTACTTTTATAAAAATATCAGCTCTTCGATAATATTTGCTCAAGAGGGCCGAAAACTGGCTCAGCGTGTATGAGAAGTACATTATATGAAGATTCGTCCAGGGCGAATTATGGATCAGCATCTTAATTCGAGTACCAGTTTTCGCCATCTGATTTAAATGGAATTTCGCGAGGTAAATCGCAATATTTCCGCTTAAAAAAACTTTTAAAACATAATTTAATTAGTATTCAACGTTATAAGCGAAAATATATCGAGAAACACTTTTAATATATACATTTATGCCTATTTTCATTTATGGCCTTTCTAGTGATTCAACATATGCTGAGGGCTTGGTCAAGCATGGTTTGTTTGAACATACGATTTACGAATCAATTTCAGAATATAATGCAACAATTTCAGGTTTTCGATTAGGAATAATGTAAAACTATTGATTGTCATTGAAATTGATCTTTCAAAAACAGATTTAATGTGTTTGAAATCCAATGGGTGGGCGAAAACTGGGGTGAGGGCGATTTCTGGGTGCGCTACCCTATAAGGCATGTCTGAAGCCAAAAAAATGCAACCATATTGGATATTCAAATATATTTCTAAATATTTCTAAAACCATGAAACATGGATATAATTGGTATGGGAAAGGTCCGGATCCTAAAAATGGCGCCCAGAATATTCAAGATGGTGGTCCAAAATCCAAGATGGCGGCTCAAACTTCAAGATAGCGGCAGTTTAATAGAGTTTCATAGGTCGATTAATTAGGGTTTTTTCTTTAATCAGGATCTTTTACGTTGGTCTGCCGAAAAACGCGCAACTTTTTATTGCAACATCTTATTGCAAATTTCCTTAACATCTCAAAACACAAGTATGATGTAATAAAGTAACTATAAAGTAACTATAAAATGTGTCAGGATTTATAGAGAAGGGACAAAATTCGACTCATTAATGAACCAAAGAAGACAAACGAAGAAGTTAATGAAAATCAAAACTTTCCTCAACCTACAACAATTGCTCGAAGTCCTGAAATGACGAATTTCCAAACCAAGGCGGAAAAATGCGGTTATCTTCGAAAACCACCGAAAAATCCGAGGGCAAGTTTCATTGCATCCTAGCTGTGGTTTCCTTTTCTTGATTTATCGGTTGACCTCAATCTGGACATTCAATTTGGAACACCAGCAAAAACCTCCGTCCTCAGACAACGTTGAAACAAAAGGAATACATAAATGTGTTCCGCCGGCCGCTGCTGTTGGTGCTGATGCTGATGCTGCTGGTGCGCTGTGGTCGAGTGTGAGAGATAATTCATGGACTTTTTGCCCCCATCCCGATGCGCTCCATTCCGGCCCCGGTATGACGACGACGGTCTCCGATAACGAAAAACCCATTGGAACCAACTTTTTTCTCGACTCACTTGTTTCTGCACCGCAATCCTGCCCGATTGGGAAGGAAACGAGATGAATCTCATTTCGATTGTTTTTCCTGTGAGTGTGACCATAACGATTGACCTTTTTTATCGGATGCTTTGTAGCTTTGCTTTTGCGTACCTATGCATGCCGGATGGCGAAAAGTGCACTTCCCCCCCTACAAGGATTGGCCGCTCCGCGGATGAAAAATGAGCACAAAGAGAGAAGATGAAAAATTAAGTTGGAAATTCATTTAGGTTTTGCTTCTGAAACTTGTTTGTATGCTGTGCGAGACGAATCCTAACTTGCGGTCCATCGTCGTTCTTGCAACACCAGCAGCAGCCACTTGCGGCCATAACAATAACATTATCATAAAATTTATCTTCCCAATGGCTGCAACATTTCAAAAATGTATTTTTAATTGAAATTTTATACCATTTTTACAAACACACGCCACGCCATTGCTGCCGCTTCGGTTGCTGTCTTCAGCTTCGGAGCTTCTTTCCTTGTACGTTGGAAATGATTAAGAATGCCGTAGAAGGACCAACTAAAGCACACAAACCATATAAAGCATATTTATGATTTTCGCTCCTGCCTCCACTAAGAATGGAATGGCGTGAACGGTGGTGGTCAGACTAATCAAGCAGCGTCTGCTCCTGTGGCAATAAACTGGGCAGAATCGGAACTTTGTAAATCTGAGATAAACCTTAACATCGAATCACTACTAACGTTACAACGCACAACATCGGAACCGAATGTCATCAAACCGAATCTACTTCACCGTTAGAAATCTTTACAGATCATAAATTTTAATGAGAGACAACCACTGAGATGCGAACGTCTTCGTCGGTGCGGAAGCCAACGCCCTGCGTTTCCTAACAGTCAACGCGAATGATGCATTCATTCAAATTCCGTGAAATCCAGGAAGATTGAAGCGCAACGATGTTATGCAAAAAAAAAACGGGAAAATAAACAACGTTTGCGTACTTTGCAATCGGATCAGCACTGGAAGAAGTTTTATCCATGAAATTTGAATAAATACAAAATATATTCAGGGAAATTGTACTTTATTCCATTTTTCCTCCGCTGCGAGTTGTATCAACTAGTGTGCATGCCTCGCCAAGGAGGATATTATCATCTTTTCTCGCACAGGTCACACGACAGACGCTGGCTGTGCTGCATTAGTTCTCCGACTGACTGGTGCTGGGAAGTCTCACCACCAAACTGGGTGAAAAGCAAACCTTCGATATGTGTGCTGTGTATAGAACATAAAATCATAACATTAGCATAAAAATATTTACCCTCCATGTACGCCGACAGCGCAGCGCATATGCACACTCCTACTCCGGGCGGCTCAACTTGGCCGCCATTGTCGTGACTAGAGAACTCCGCACGGACAAAAGGTGGGAAGAGTTTCCTATTTTTGCAACATAAGTGGAGCGTTTTTTTTTTCTTTCACTTACTTCCCTTTCCCAGCCTTTTCTGACTTTGTTTGTTTGTCTTTCCGAAGAGCAAAAAGAAAAACAAACCCGAAGAAAAACCTACAGCCGTATGAAATCAACGGGTTGTTAAAATAAGGAAATATATGGGAATTTCACCGTCCACCGACTTTGGATCGAGAGGGGGGTGGGCAGGAGCGGAAAATGTAAAAAACGCACTTCCACTATTCGTTTTTAATAAAAATAAAAGCGCCAGAAAAACTTATTTTGCTTGCTTGGCGCTCTTGCCTTGGTGAGCTCTTTTTATTCACTTATCCGCAACTCCAATTGGCGAGGGAAGATTTACTCCTAGCCGGCCCTTGCCTCCGATTCGCTCAGTTCCATTTTCATTATTATTATCTGCAATCAGCAGAACAATTGGAAGGAACTTCCCCCCGATGGGCGATGGTCGGTTAGTCTGCCTGCAGGGAATGGTAGGCAGGCGAAAGAAAGGGTGGAAAAAGCTTCTGTTTCACTGGCATCGTTTGCCGATTTGCATGCAATTCAATTTATGAAACACTTCTTCGGGCCGCTTTGGTTTGATTGCAGTTCTCTCGGGATCGATTGTCGTCGCAGTGTTTTTTTTTTGTTTCAAGTCCGGTGGTGGTAAATGAATTATGTATGAACGGTTCCTTAAACGGTCATAAATTCTTAAAACTAGTTTTTGTAATTGCGTTGCTTTTTCCCCTACTTTTCACTCGCGATTTCAATGATAAAACGGCCTACTTTTCTTCACTAAAACAAAAGTGCCGAAAAATATTACTTTTCGGCACTCTTAAGAGTGCTGAAAAGTAGCACTTTTCGGCACCTTTGTCAGAACCCACTTTTCGACAACTTTTGCGGCTACCGTAGACACAGCTGCTGCTTCTACATCCTCTGAGTCTCTCGAATCCGAATTAGGACTATTCAGATTCTGATTAGGACTGCAGCAGATCAGGCGTAGAAACAGCAGCTGAAGCTACTTTTGCTCTTGCCCATGCTGCGGTATGACGACGACGGGAGCTTGCAAATTTCTGACACCTACCCTATCATAGCCTACCTGATTGAACAAAAGCACCACGCTGACGCAGATGAATGGTGGCACGTGGTTCCTCTTGATACAAGTTCGTGTAGCAATGGAAGATTATACTGTTTTTTTTTGCAATTACAAAAAACTTTGTATGCAACTCGTTGCAAAACTCGATTTTTTCAGCACTCGTCGTATTTATCCAACTCGGCAAGCCTCGTTGGATAAATGTACGACTCGTGCTGAAAAAATCATCATTTTGCAACTTGTTGCATAAATAACTATTACTTACGATTTTTGAGTAGAGACAGAGGTATAACTCACCTGAAAAGAATGAGAAAATCACATTGATAGGGTTTTTTTTAACACCGTCTTATATAAAATATACTTATATTTCAACTAGCTAAGGTTATAACTTAATTGTTAGCACTGAATTCGCAATACTATCACCATGCAAGTAATTAAATTGAAGCATAACAATTATCGCTTTATAAACATCAATAATCGGCTTATAAACAACAATTACTTCTCAAAGTAGGATATGTTGGTGATCTACTGATCCTGATGTTATTTTCTTAATCCTGAAAACTATTTCTTTATTACAGGCTGATTTTGAAATTTGGTTTGTTTTTAATTGACGAACACTTTTCTTAAGATGTCAATGATTCCTCTCCATGTTTTTGTGTTTTCGATGGAGACGCATGGTAGATTATTATTATTTACGTTGAAGATATTTCCAAAAAAGGTATAGCGGTACGCTATGTTCCAAAGTATCTGGAAGTGTCTATATTTCTCTTACCTGGAGACATAAAGCAGAGACACAGAGGATTTTGGTTGAATGATATCAATAATCACTATGCGTTTTTGTCAAGGTTCAAAGTAAGATAGTCTGTATCAATTTTGGAACTAAAATAAAAAAATATCATTGTTTTACAATTTTAAGATCTGCCATAACAAATTTTGATCTTGCTATTTAGCAGCCTTTTTTAATCAAGTGTAGGAACATGCCATGATGAAGATATGGCGTACTTTTTAATTTCTGTTTCTTTTAGGTAAATTAAGATGTTTTTTTTTTGTTCGTCGCGTCGATTTTATTTTTATTTTTATCTCTCTTGGTTTGCACGTTGTCTACATAAACAAACTGTATAGTTCTGATGATCTTGGAGGAATTGGTTCTGCTTGTGCCTCTCACTGAAGTTCAATAAATAGAACAAATTTATTCTCTTTTGTTTGCTGTCACTCAAAAGATAAAATTTCTACCAATTTAAATGCTATGGTTCCATTTCAGGCAAATCTTTGACCTTATAACTTTCCAAACCTCCCACTCCGTAGTATTCATGAGGGTGTCACTGAGTTGGAGGTTTCTTGTTAGGCGAGTGTAACATCAACAATTCCTCGCCCATTCCCAAGTTACAAAAAAAGGTTGGCGTGACCGGAAATAGTGACATTCATGCATTTGATATTCATCTTCTTCTTCTTCTTTATGGCTCGATGTCCCCACTGGGACTTGGCCTGCCTCTCTTCATCTTAGTGTTCTTTGCGCACTCCCACAGTTGTTAATTGAAGGGCTTTCTTTGCCTGCCATTGCATGAATTTGTATATTGTGAGGCAAGTACAATGATACGCTATGCCTAGGGAGTCGAGAAAATTTTCCCGGACCGGAACGGGAATCGAACCCGCCGTCTCCGGATTGGCGATCCTTAGCCTTAACCACTAGGCTAACTGGAGACCCCAATACATTAGAATAAACCAATGTTAACTCCCCAGGGAGATGCAGGGAGTTCAGAAGCATGCTTTAAAAAAAACGGTGTTTGAAGGACTTCTACATTCTAGCAATATTTAAAAGTTTGCCTTCGCACACGCATACTTAAGTCGTGAAAGAGATGTGAAAGCGACTCACCATGACATGAGTGTAATTTATTTTCACCTTGTGCTCACTGCTCTCTCACAACTTTTGAATTCGTGAGCGACGCTTACTTTATTTGACAAAATTATTGATAAAACAAACTTCACACACCGTTTTTTGATATCATGCTTCTGAACTGAAATGCAGGGGGTGGTCAAAATGTTTGGGATAGGAAACTTTTTTTTCTCTCACAAAAAAGTTCAACATGCTCTAACTTTTTATAGAATGCATCAAAAATACTCAAATTTTGACTGTTTGCCATCCTATTATATGTACATCATTGATGCAAATTTGGGCTCGATTGGTTAGAACCGTTATCGTAAAACACTATCTTTTAGACACCGAATTAAATTAAATTTTTAACGTTTATCAACAATGTTTTAATGCTTTACAAGTTATTCAGACATGGGTAGTAGCGTGGTTCAAAAAATCGTTTTTGCTCCACACCGCTTATTCGATTCATAACCAGATTCTATGTCTTCTCCCAAAATTTGAGCTGAATTGGTTGAAAATTGAGAGTGCAAAAGCCCTTCAAAGTTTGTATGGGAATTACTATGGGAAAACGAGGTTTTTCATTCAATTGACCGTAGCATTTCCCCAAGTACCCTAGAGTGTTAGTTGATCCTTGATACTCCTAGGCTACTCTATCAGCTACAACTTTTCCGAAGACCACATTCAAATCGGATGCTTCATAATTTAGTTATTGATTTTTATCCAGAATGAAAATCTTTGATCATGATGGTTCCACTATTCGATGGGCATCACTGCAATTTGCCTTGGAACATAGTAGCCATGATTTCTGTGTGCTATATTTGGCGTCATGTGCAGCAATGTTGCCTGCTGGAAAGCTGAGCAATCACTGTTGAGTGTTGAAGTTTCACCAGTTGGATAAAAATCGATATCTAAAAAATGAGACGTCCGATTTGAATGTGGTCTTCGGCAAAGTTGAAGCTGATAGAGTAGCCTAGGAGTATCAAAGGTCAACTAACACTCTTGGCCACTTGGGGAAATGTTACGGTCAATTGATTGAAAATCGTCGTTTTCCCATAGTAATTCCCATACAAACTTTGAAGGGCTTGTGCACTCTCAATTTTCAACAAATTCAGCTCAAATTTTGGGAGAAGACATAGAATCTGGTTATGAATCGAATAAGCGGTGTGGAGCAAAAACGATTTTTTGAACCACGCTTTTGAACGTTGAAAAAAGTTATGATGGATTGACAGTTTTTGGATTTTTCTCGAAAAAATGTATTTTTTTACACATCAATGTCATTAAATTTTAGTTTAGATAAACTTTCCTTCCTTAAATATGTCACAGCTACATTGTTTGGAGAAAAGTAATTGAAATACCTTTCTTCTGAAAAAGTAAGTCATCTATTTAAAAAAGTAGGTTTTTTTTTGTAATATTGATTTAATTTTAAAACCTTTAATTTTCAGTAAAGAAATCTTTTTTGTATTTTTTGGATATTTTTCTTAAAACTTCATGGAATTTCACGATAGTCCGCCATCGATAAAAATAATCTGTGAAAAAATTAGGTCCTCTTCAAATGTTAATCTTGAGAAATTGCGAAAAAACAATGTATGCTTAGAAAGACCTATTGTTTATGCCCACCAAGTTTCGTTCGATTCTAAGAGGGTGCTGCCAACCACTGGTCGAGTTGGAGCGAAATTCGTCTGCTTGGTTATTATATGCTCTGTGAATTGATTGGAATTGACAAACTCCAGCGAGAGTTTTTTTTTTGTCAAATTTCTGAAAAATACTACTCTGATTGGAATTAGTTTTCGGTCTAACAATGATTCAAGACAAGTACGACGTCTGTTTCAAAAAAAAAAAAATGTATGTTTAGTAGATCTCCTGGGAATGCCTGTTATATTTCATCAAATGTTTTTATCGCAGTTAGTGGGCTTGGAAAGCGATAGCAGATGTAGCCAGAAGTATTTCCGATGCAAATTTTGAAAAAATCCATCATAGAACTGAGATGGATTTTCTAAATAATTCTAGGAAAAGAGTTTTATTAAAGATCCTTATAAATATTGGTTATTTTATCTACCTTCTCGGAGGACATGAATGGAACTACAGGAAAATATATTTCAAATTAAATAAAATAAAAGAGAATATTTTGAGAGAGCATTGGAGGAGTTTTAGGAATTTTAGGATGATTTTTGTGTAATCTGAGACAAATTATGGTAGACTTTATGAGAGCATATTTGATAACTAAATTCCAGCATATGAGGTTTGATAAGGATTTAAAATTTGCAAGGACTTGATGACGTGAAACTCGTTAGGCCAGTAGTCGAAGATTTCTTAGCAAGGGACAACTCAATACTCACCCCATACGAACATACTCACACGATAATTTGCAAATAACACCAAGCATAACAATTAAAACAACATTTTTTGAGTAATTTCATAAAAATGTCTAGAGAAGTTCTGGCTGAAGTAGCTGATACATCGGATTGAGAAATTTCTTGTTCGGGAATGAACCAGCCTCGGGCTGAATTTCCCCATAATAAAGAGCTAATAATAACAAATTTCTTGTTAAATTGCTTCAAGAAGTAAATAATTTGTTTAAGTTTTTATATTTAGGATATTAATTACAAGATTCTGCAATTATATAAAAACTTAAATGTTACAGTAGAAAAATATGGTCTTGGATTTATCAGGAAATAAATTATCTGAATCTTTCCAGGAAAGTTATTCAAATAGACACAAAATTTTTTAAAGCGGAATTTTTAAATGTCTCGTTTGGTTACAAAAATGTTCCTGAGGAAATCCCGAAGAATTTTCAGAAAATAAAAAACGGGGAAATCTCGGGATGGATCAATAAATGAATCCTGGAAGGGATCCCGGGGGAATTCGCTAAAGATATCCCGTGAAAAAAATGCCTAAAGAAATCCATCGAAAAATCTCGGGAGAAATCACTGGATGCTTCTCTGAAGAAATCCAAGGAAGAATCCCGGATGAAATTTAGAAATCCCTGAATGAATCTTTGACGGAAACTCAGGAAAAAATCATAAGAATTCCACGGAGAAATCCCCAGATGAGAAATCAATGAATAAACTCCGGAAGAAATGTCTAAAGGAATTCCTTAAATACCCTGGAGGAATTCCTAAAGGAATCTGGAGAGAAATATCTGAAAAAAATATCGGAAGTCCCGGGAGGAATGATGTAAAAAAGACCTTGTAGGAATGACGTTAAAAACATATTTCTAATGGAATTCCCCGAAGAAAGAATTGATTGATTGATTTGTCTTTAATAAGTAGACTTTCAGCCCTTGGCTGGTTCGTCTCTCGGAAGAAAGGATCCCTAAATGAATCAAGGGAGAAAACCCTACTGTGAATGCAATGAAATAATTCTGGGAGGAATTCCTTAGAGAAGCCCGGAAGAAATCATTGAAGAAATCTCGGGAGCAAACCCAATGAGATTCCAGGAGAAATTCCTGATGCAGTCTCGGGAATTATCCCGGGAATTATCCGGGAAAATCCCGGAATAAATTTGTTAATGAATTCCGAAAGGAATCAATGAAAGAATCCTGGGAAAAAATCTCAATGAAGCCCGGGAGAAAACCCTTAACAAATCTCAGGAGAAAATTCAGGGAAAATACTGAAACAATCCCTAATGAAGTCTCGGAAATAATCTATGAAAAAATCCAGGAAGAAATCAGTAAAGGAATACCTGAAGGAATGCCGGGAAGAATCCATAAAGGAATCCGGGTAAAAATGGTGGAAGAAATCCTTGATAAATTCGGGAAGAAATGAAAGAAAAACTCCCTGGAGAAATCTTAGAAGTAACTCCGCGATGAGTCGCTGATGGTAACCCAGGAGAATTGAAAAAATTATCTTGAATAAATCCAGTGAGAAATCCATGAAGGAATCTCAGGTGGATTCCTTGGAATGATCCCAGAAAAATCCCGTACAAAATACCTGACAGAACGCCGGGAAGCACATCTGAAGGAATTCTGGAGATGTGTGAAGAATTAGCCTAAGTTAAAATTCACGAATAAAAAGAAATTCAAAAAAAAAAGAATCCTGGAGAAATCCTTAGAGGAGTATTTAAAGTGAACCCATGATAAATCCGGGGTAAAGATCTTTTAATTTGGCGCTGAGTACCTTGTGAGCACTCAGAACTGAAAGTAATTATATTTGAAATTGGACCCATAAACCACGGCCATATGTAATCCTTGAAGCTACGATTGCACCACGTAATGAACCAATTAGGAAGTAAAATTCAAATGTATTATTATTTCTTTCAATGCTTTGTGTGTTACCATTGTGTTTTACTTTGAATATATTCGGGTTGAATATTGAATTCTTGAAGTTTCAGAGATTACTAAAATTATATTCAATTAACATTCAACAAACTTTAAAAATTACAATTTTGTTAGACAACATTCTACTGCCAGGCGTTCATCTGTGTCCTTAAAAATGTCGTTTTCAATTGTTTGGATACATAATAAGTTTGGCAACTAATTCCAAAGAAACTTGATTTGCAATGCTATATATTGCTCTTTATTGGCATATACCAGATTTGCTGGTATGTCTGAAACTAATAGAAAAACTTGTAATTAATAGAAAGCACAGAATGCCTGTCCTCCTTTCGCTGACAAATTGAGAGATGAAATTGTGAAAAAAACCGCGTTCTGATGGGACTCGAACCCACGACTCCTTTTTTGTTAGACCGGCACTTTAACCAACTATGCCAAATAACAGGTAATGATTCTGCAGAATAGAAAGCCAAACTGAACCCGAGTCCACATCATGAACTTTCTTTTTTCATAAATCATCTCTCTTTCGGCTTAGATGCCAATCCACAACACACAAATCTGGCAAATGACAGTTAAGGGCAATATATAACATTTTACCCTAGCTTGCGTCGCATCGGCGCAGTTGGTCGTCGAGCGTGCGACCGTGCTGAGCTCTCGACGCATACACAAATAGACACCAGCAAAGAGGACTTTGTTAGCTAGGTTTGTGCGAGAGTAAGTCTCGGCTTCATTTGAAACAATTCGCTCTCACTTGTAATAAATGGGCATAAACGCGGGTGTGTTGTGGATTGGTATCTAAGTCGAAAGAGAGATGGCTTGAGAGATAAGGATTGTTCATGATGTGAGCTCGGTTTCAGTTTGGCTTTCTATTCCGCAGAACCATTATTTATTCTGTGGCTTAATTAGTTAAACCTCCGGTATAGCGAAAACGGAGTCGTGGGTTCGAATCCCACCAGAACGCGATTTTTTTTTCACTATTTCATCTCTCAATTTGTCAATTGGAAGCATTCTATGCCTTCTAATTAATTACAAGTTTTTCCGTGAACAAGATTTGTTTTTATTCTTGTGAAAGCGAGGATGTGGCAAATACTGAGTAGTGTGTTAGAGCTTTACTCGACAGCAATTTTCTTCTTGATGATTTTTTGTCTAAATTTTTCAGTCAAACAACAAACTAGTTAGTACTATTTGTTATTCACAAACACGAATTTTACGTCTAATGAAAGCTTTTAAAATTTACCGAATAAACTTAAACTGTGGCAAGGCAAACCCCCCAAAAACAGTTCATCGTCATTCATCCCGAAGCCTTGACATGATTTACCTACACCCATCCACTGCCAAATGGAACCACCCTGTCAGCAGTCGGAGAGTGTGGCTGGGGTCAAAACAGCATCCTCTAGGTTCTGAACTGCTGCGATTCCACCACTGCCGTTCATATTTGTTTAATCGTCGTCGCATAGCCTCCGGCTCAAAATGGCGCGCTTTCGAAAAACTGTTCGGTGGTGCAATGTGTCCCCGGTTCGCGCCAGGCCTCGCTCGGTTCGGCCAGTAGTTTATGACAAATTTACAGCTCGCCCACCGCGCACGGATCCCACGAATCGGGAGGCTTTTATCAGTCCCTGGCCGACTCGCCGCTGCTAGTTGGTGTGTCCTTCGACGAACCACCCCGCCTGGAGGCATTTATTTCCCGATTTGTAATTTCCTCTTCCAACCTCTATCGCTGGCTGAGGCCTTGAGCATGGCACTTTGCAACGGGGAAACAATCGACGACGACGCGACGGTGGGATGAGCCTTTGTTGGGGAGGAACCCGGCCTCCCGCCCTTTTAGCTGATAATAAACCAATTATTTTTTGCACAGTGTAAGAATTGCAGCCTCGCGCCGGGGTAGAATCCTCTCTACTGCATTGTGCATTGTGCTTTCATATACCCTTCGGCTCATGACGTTTGCTTGGTTTACGATGGGAGCACGAGGTGCGAAATTGAAGCCAGCGGAAGGAAAGAATTACAATTGGAAAATAATTGGGAAAATGAATTATTGATTCGATTTAAATTACAATTGAAGCGTAATTTTTAATTATTAACGTGACGTGATTTACATCCTTATTGGTGAGTTGTTGAGTGTCGCAGCATAAATCAGAAACCACACGGCCATTAGGGCATTGTATGAGACGAGCAAAAATGCAGTTCCCTTTTCCGTAGGAAGGCATTCCTCATCGAAAATGTCAAATGGCCAACGTGACTCAATTAAATCATGTCTTGAAATGGAATGAACGCTTTTTCCTCCTTATCTACCGTTCTTCACTTTTCCCCCACTGAAATCCATCCGACTACAAGTTTTGCCGTCCGGAATCTAGATAATGACAGAAACTGTGCCCCTGTGTGAGCCCCTCCGACTGAGTCACCGACCAACAAGATCGCGGCTCGGCGGCAACAGAGCGAGTTAAGATGTCTCTCTGATTGCCTTTCGAAAACGGGACCGGGAAATAAAAATGTTTAAAATCAACCAACCAGTAGACATCCCAGGAATGAAGCATCTTTCCATATCAGTAAGCTTCTGGGACCGCACTGTATAGCAGCCGTATGAATAATTTATTAATTTCAACTAAAAACGCTTGTCACACTGCTACTTAGTGTCGTTCATCGCCGGTTGATTCACCGCTTTTGGAGCAACTCCAAGCCCTGGGATGACCATATCGGGAGGAATTGAAATAACTGGGGGCCCTGAGCGGATCGCTCCATAGGCAACCATTTTGTGCCATTTTCCGATGGAGGCAAAATTAAAATACATAAATTATTCATAAACTTGCCAAACGAATAACATATCGATATAAATCAATTTAAAGAAAAAAAAAAACAACATCAGCACAGATGGAAAAAGCAAAACGCTGAAAGCTTAACAAGGGAGCGTTCCTTTCACAGCGCAGCAGCAACCCGGAGACTTTGAACTACCAATCAAATATGGTCGATGGCTGACTTACGATACATATATTTTCATCTCATTTCTGGTGGCCGGGACTGACTGTGTGTGACTGTGAACGAGCCGAGCCGAGATTCGAACGGCTGAGCACCATCATCGCCCCATCGCCGGTTAAGAGCGCCTCAATGTTGCACTTCGTAAAATGCAAAGACATCCAGCTACCTTTCTCTGCATCGAGGCCCAATAAACTGTGTGTCGTTCGGCACGGATTTTCCCTTAATTTCCAAGACCATTTCGCTGCAGATTGTTTAGATTTTCCTCGGCCTACCCGCTCTGGTCGAACCGGTTCGTGACCCGTTTCGACAAAGGAGTCAACCAGAAACGGACTCATAATTGAATATGTATTTCATCGGAGGTTGGTTGGTTGGTGCAAAAAAAGGGCCCGATTGTTATGCAGCTTCCCCCGCTGCCCGTTCGAAGCTGCTACCGGGTACTGACTATTGTAACAAAGAGGTGATTATCTAAGCATTATTCATGCTGCCACCACGACTGCAACAACGGCGACTCTCGGTTCGGAGTGGCGAGAGTGTGCTGACATGTTGGTTGGAGGAACCCTTATTTAAAGTGATTGCAAAAATCCCGGTCCAAAGGAATTCGCCTAGCATGTAGCGGGGCTATTCCACTCGTGCTGGTGCTGGTTGACTCACTACAAGTCACTACTGACTGAGCTGTCGAAGTGAATGCCGTGCCGGGGGAAAAACGAAATTGTGAGGTGAGGTTGTTAAAATCCACACTTCTT
This sequence comes from Aedes albopictus, assembly GCF_035046485.1. NCBI lineage: Eukaryota > Metazoa > Arthropoda > Insecta > Diptera > Culicidae > Aedes > Aedes albopictus. The sequence goes on along the minus strand of NC_085136.1, from coordinate 1,935,623 downwards.
CACCATCGTCGTCGTTGTTGGCATAGTCCTGGCACGGGGTTGTGAACTGGATAGATGAAAAAAAAAACTACGGTGAAAATACCTTCCGAACCGTTGTAGGCTGCGGAATTTTTCGATAGTGGTAACTGAGAACACTCTACAGCTTGATAGAGAGCTGTGCCGATTGGGTTGTTTTATTTAACTAGGGTAGAACCCAGCCAACACACGTTCGCATACAGCGCCAGTGGTGTTATCGAGGTTACTCCAAGTTACTCACTAAGTAACCAGCTCTTCAGCTTCCAAACTTTTGCGTCCCCATAGGTAAAAAAACTCTATGGAATGGGCCATTTTATATTACGTTTCTATGTATAAGAATTTCACTTCTTTATTTTTTTTTACAAATTTTTGCACCCACAGAAAAAATTTTCTGAAGATTGCTTTAGAAAATCCTCCAGGGGCTCATTTCAGAAAGTCTTTCACGTATTTATTTGCATGTTCTTTAAGAACTTCTTTCATGGAACTTACAGAACTTCCACAAAAATTTTTCTCAGAATTCTCTTCATAATTTCCTCTTGAGGATCATCCAGAAATTTCTCCAAGAACTCCTCTAGAAAAGCTTCCATGAGTTTCCTAGAACTTCCTCCATTGATTCTGCCAGAAATCTTTCCAGTTCCTTCATCGGTTCTAGTTTACATTTTTATTGGGTCCTTCAGAAACTTCGATTGGGATTGCTTTGGAAATTTTTCCAGGGATTCGTTTAGAAAATCGGAAACGTCTCCTGGAAATACTGATAAATTTTTCCTTTTACTGGCATTTACCAGATTTGCTGGTATGCCATATTTTAACATACAGAAACGGGAAATGGTAGGGATTCCATTAAACATTTACACATGAAGTGATTCATGCAGGGATTCCTGCAGAGATTTCTGCAGGAGTTCATACAGAGATTTCTTCAGGATGTCCTCCAGATTTTTCCATATACTTCCCCAGAAATTTCTCCAGCATTTCCTCTAAGGATAGCTTCATGAATTTGTCCACGAATTCTTTTATGAATTTATTTTGATATATTTCCTTGATATTTCTATACTGATTCCTTTAGAATTGTCTCAAAGTTTTTTCTAGGGATATTCACAGAAGCTTATCTACGTGTTTTTTTTTTCGAATATTCATACAGGAATTCTTTCAGATATATACGTTTACAGATCGCTCCAGGAATATTTTCAGAAATTCACAAAAAGTATTCGAGGATTTCTTTAGGAATTTATTTTTTTAGGAATCCCACCTAATGATTTCTTAGGAGTTTCTCCAGGTATTTCAGCAGGTAGCTCATTGGAAATTTCTCCTGGAATTCCACCAAGAATATCCTCCTTGGGATTGCTTTAGTTGTTTCTCTAGCTAGAGATTCATTCAGGGTACATTCTGAGAATTTCAGAGTGATTCTTTCAGGGAAATCCTTTTAGAGATTATTTCCGGGATTCCTAATAGATTTGCTGCTGAAAATCTTTCAAGGATTCCTTCTAAAGAATTCTCCAGAATTTTTAGGATTTCTTCACGAAAACTTCCATGAAGTTTTTTTCAGAAATTCCTTTTGATGACACTTTCAAAATATCCTGGTAGGCTTGCTTCTGAAAACCCTGGAAGGAATATCTCCAGCGACTTCTTCAGAATTTTTATGATTACTTCAGGAATGTCAGCAAAGGAGTTCCTCAAAGTTCTTTCATGAAGTTTTTTTTTAGAAATTTATTCAGAGGATACTTTTAAAAATTTCTGGTAGTATTGCTCCTGAAATTCCTTCAATTATTCCTTCTAAAATATCCCCAAAGACTTCTTCAGGATTGTTAAGATTTCTTTAGGAAAGTCAGCAAAGGATTTTTTTAAAAGTTCTTCCACGTAGTTTTTTAGAAATTCTTTTTGCGAATACCTTCAGAAGTTCCTGGTAGCATTGCTTCTGAAAATACTTCAACGATATCTCCGATAATATCTCCAGAGACTTCTTCAGAATTTTTATGATTTCTTCAGAAATGTCAGCAAAGGATTTCCTCAAAGTCCTTCCATTAAGTTTTTTTTTTAGAAATTCCGTTTGGTGATAAAGCCTGTATCCGCAATAATCGGGACACAGAAGTACGGTTGTAGCTCTGTAGTGACTCGGTAAAATTGGCCACATAATTGACTGAGAACTCTTTGGTGTATGTTTATTATTTGTGCTAAATCTCATTAAAATCGATGCATTACTTTTAACTGTGGATGAAAAACAAATAGACGTGCTTTTAAGCATTTTGTACAATCATGACCAATTTTCATTCGCATGGCAGATGGTTCTTTTACGCTATAGTTCAAAGCTCTGTGACGATAATTATGAAATTTCATTAGCAGTTATGATACTCATAGAGACACTTTCTTGCAAAATTTCATGAACTTTTATCAATTGGTTTGAAAGCTACTGGTGTTGATAGAATTGAGTGTTAGTGAAAATTTTTCGGATTTTTCATATGCGATGTTTGCCTATTCATAACTTTTGAATTTCTCTGCCAATTTTCATGAAATTTTCACAGAAGGTAGTTGATTATGTGTTTTTTATGTCTGCAAAATTTGATGATTATTGGTATAGTACTTTCAATAATACAATCGAAACAATAAAGGGTGCTGACTAATTTCTGTCTGAGGGGCTAAAATAACGTTCAGTCCCAATACATGTTTTGACTATAAAATTGTTGATAGTGCATCGATTTTTTTGAAATTTTGCCCATGCAACGAATGTAGATTGAGAGGTTTGTGTTCAAAATTTCAGCCATTTCCTTTGCCGAATTCAAAAGTTGCAGCGCTGGCAAGCAAAACTAGGGGCTGTACAAAATTCAATGGCGCACATTCTACTCTTTCATTGCTACAACAAAAAGTACTGCACCGATTCACATGAAATTTTGTCGGTGAAATGAGCACATCTTAAGATGTTATTATGCCAAATTTGAGCAATTTTAATGTATCTATTACGTATTTACAGCTGTATTTCTGTGTCCCGATTATTGCGGATACAGGCTTTACTTCCAGAAATTCCTGGTAGGATTGCTCCTGAAAATCATTCATGGATTGATCGAAAATATCTACAGAGACTTCTCCATAATTTTCAAGATTTCTTCGGGAATGCCAGCAAATTAAATCCACTCAGTGGATAACTGACACTGAAGAAGATTACAAGTGGTAGTCGAAATACGCGTATCTGTCAAAGGATAAGCAAAATAGGGCGGAATTAAAAGGTACGAAACTGATTACACTCATTCTTCAATTCAATTCAATTCAAGTTTTTTAGAAATTCCTTTTAGAGATACTTTCAGAAATTTCTGGTAGGATCCTTTAAGGATTTCTTCGAAAATAACTCCAGAGACGCCTTCAGAATTTTTAGGATTTATTAAAAAATGTCAGCAAAGGATTTCCTCAAAGTTCTTCCATGAAGTTTTTTTTTTAGAAATTCCTTTTGGTGATACTTTCAGAAATTCCTGGTAGGATTGCTCATGAAAATCATTCATGGATTTCTTCAAAAATATCTACAAAGACTTCCCCAGAATTTTCAAGATTTCTTAAGGAATGCCAGCATAGGATTTTTTCAAAGTTCTCCAATGAAGTTTTTTAGAAATTTCTTTTAAAGATACTTTCAGAAATTTCTGGTAAGATTGCTTCTGGAATTCTCTCAATTATTCCTTCTAAAATATCTCCAGAGATTTCTTCAGAATTTTAAAGGAAAGGATCTTTTTCAAGGAAACCAGCAAAGGATTTTTTTAAAGTTCTTCAATGTAGTTTTTTAGAAATTCCATTTATAGATACTTTCAGAAATTCCTGGTAGGTTTGCTCCTGAAAATCCTTCAAGGATTCCTTCGAAAATAACTCCAGAGACGCCTTCAGAATTTTTAAGATTTCTTCAGCAAAGTATTTTCTGAAAGTTCTTCCATGAAGTTTTAAAGAAATTTCTACTAGAGATACTTTCAGAAATTCCTGGTAAGATTGCTTCTGAAATTCCTTTGAAAATATCTACAGAAACTTCTTCAGAATTTTTAAGATTTCTTCAAGAATTTCTTCAAAGTTCTTCCATGAAGTTATTTAGAAATACCTTGCGGGAATACTTTTAGAAATTCCTGGTAGGATTGCTTCTGAAAATCCTTCAAGGAGTCCTTCATCTCCAGATACTTCTTCAGAATTTTTAAGATTTCTTCAGGAATGTCAGTAAAGAATTTTCTCAAGGTTCTTCCATGGAGGTTTCTTTTAGAAATTTCTCCAAAATTTTCACCAAAAATCTCTCAGTATTTTTTTTAGTTCTTTCAAGTGTTACTCCAAAAGTTCATAGAGAAATTTCCTAATGGGAGTTCTTTTGAGTATTATATTTAAAAATTGCTTCTGTAGTTCCATCAGAATTCTTAAAAAAAACTCCCGTAGGATTTTTTAAGGAAATCCTTGAAGAATTGTCTGAAGGAATTCCCTCAAAAAAAAACTTGTGGTGATACGTTTTTAACACAGAGAAACAGACGTCACACTCTCATCACTTCCCATCGATCACCTTTTTAACGGCTGATTCAAATATTCAGTAGTAGGTCGATCGGCCACCCGCGACGCTAGTATCGTTTTTGCTCCTATTTGATATTTGCTCACTACCGCCATCCAGTGGTGGCCCGGCCAAACACAGTACGTTTAGCATTGGGCGATTACATTTTCGTGACGATGTTTTTTAATGAAATTTGTTCCAAGTTTCTCTGTGTTATGAGATTTCTAGTAGATAATCTTGACAATTTTCTGAGCGAAGAATCCTGAAGTAATTCCTAAAGTTATTTCTGAAGGATTTCCTGGATGAATGTCTGGAGAAATTCGTAGAAGAATTTCTGAAGGAAAAGGTATGTGTATTTATTAGAGACCGTTTAGCCATTTGGTCATTCCGATGAAGAAAAAGGTACTGAGGCAATTTTTTGAGAAATCTTTGGAAGAACTCCTAGAAATAACCTCTGAGAAGAAGTTCTTATTTAATTTCTGAATATAGTAGAACTTAAAAATACTCAAAGAAGGAATTTCTGAAGAGAATTCCGCAAAAAAAACATAAAAATCTGGAGGAATTCTTCAAAGACACACTGAAGAAATTTTTGAAAAAAAAAATAAATATTTGGGATACACTAATTCCTTTTTTTACACGACTTTTTTTTACGCAATTTTATTTTGCACGATTTTTTTTACGCGGTTTTCTCGAAGTTACGCGACTTTTTTTTACGCGATTTTGGTTATTTGCGGAGGGCAAATCGCGTAAAAAAAGATTTCCCGTTGATTTTTTTTTACGCGATTTCACGAAGTTACGCGAACTTTTTTTACACGATCTTTTTTTGCGCGGACGCATCCATCGCGTAAAAAAAGGATTTAGTGTACCTGGAAGAATTGGAGAACCCTTCGAGCAAGTCATAGACGAACTTCTTGAATTTTCGTTTTAAATTGCCAAGGAATAGAAACTGCTGAATTTTTTTTTTTTGCAAGAGTTGCTAAGAGGTTTTTCGGAGGAATTTTTGAAGTATCTCCGGTGAAATTTCTGAAGAATCCCAAAAGAAAGGTTCAACTACATCCTAAGCAATCCCTGGGGAAACTTCTGGAGAAACCCCTGAAAGAATCTCTAAATTTATGGAGTAATACATGAATGATTCAACCAGGAGAAATCCAAACAATAATATTTAAAAGGGGTCATGGAAAGGAAGGAAGGAATCTTTGGAAAATTTGGAAAAAAAACCTATCTTGAGAAGTTTTTTGAAGAATTTAAAAGAAAACTCACAACAAAAACTCCTGGAGGAATGCCAACAGAAAATTCTGCGAAGAAAAACATTCGGATAACTCTCCAAGGAACCTTCAGAAGCATTTTTGCTGAACTCTTGCCGAAAAGCAATTCCTGCAAGAGAGCTTCCGCTATAACTAAACAAAGAAAATCGTAAAAATCATTTTTTTTTTCGGAATAGTTCTCCATTAGGCGCAACATTGACCGCATTTGCAAGGGGCGTATCAATGTGATGTTGAATAGGATTCCTCTTGAAAAAGAAATCCCTAGAGTAAAGGCCATCGGATCTATGAGCATAATAAGTGATCCATTGGAGCATTATTAATGTAGTTCATGCTAATATAGTTTCATCAAACTATATGCCAACAAATACTGATTTCACTTTCTGTTTGAGGATCCCTAAGAACTCCCTGCGTCCTCGGATCTACCTCTTTTTGGCTCACCCGAACCTCTGAAAACCCTCAAAAACCTCTCTAAAGTGGCGTTGAACGCTTTCAAACGCTTTAGAAGCGTCCTGAATTCCCTTTAAACGCTTTAAAGCGTCTTGAAAACGCTCTTTTACACTTTTCTGGAGAACATTCTAAAGTCTAAAAAGAATCCCTAGATGATTTTGTGAAATAATTATTGACTGAATTTCTGTAGAATTTCCCTGGTGATTTTTTAAAGTTAATCTACGAGGAATTTTCATAGGAATCCCTGAAAGAATGACATTAAGAATTTCTGGGAGGTTTTTTTTCCGAAACTTTTGATTCTTAGGATGGATTTCGGCAAGCGTCCATGAAATAATAATCGAAAAATATTTGGAAGTTTTTTTAAAGTAATACTTCTTTACAAAAATCTTTGGGGGAACATTTTGAGATGTTTCTGAAAAACTATCAGTCGAATTTATAATAAAAGCCATGGGAGATTGTCTGAAGCAATCATTTGAAAGATTTGTGAAGCAACCCCTAGGGGAGTTTCTATGGGAATCCCTACAGAAAATTACCGAATTTTTTGACAGAAATTTAGATTTTCAAAAAAAAATCGTGGAGCAATTTCTAAAGAAAACCTCGGTTAAAGTTTCAGAATAAAACCTTGGATGATCTTCTGCGAGAATGCTTAACATAATTTCCGAAGATTTTTTTTTTAAATCTAGAATATCCGGGTAATGTTTTTTTTTTTTTTTTTTTTTGGTTAGATTGATTTATATATATATATATATATATATATATATATATAAATGGAATGGTGTTTGTATGTCACGAATAGGCTCGGGAACGGGTTAACAGATCGGCATCATTCTTTCACTGTTGCATCCCGCCAGAGCTCCGACGTGTTCGTACGAAAAAATAGTTAGAATAAGTGATCGGGATGGCAAGAAAAACGGGAAAATCTGAAATTCCATTTTGAGGGGCATTTCTTCATGGAACCGGATGTCAAAAAACAGAGTAGGCAGGCAGGACGACGTTTGCCGGGACTGCTAGTATAATATAATATCTAAAAAATTTTGCTGGAACATCTGAACATTATCAAAATTTTATATTTCAAGATCAAAAGAATAGCTCGCTGCTATTGGCTAGATCTTACAAGAGCTAAACATGATATGATGGTGATGTACCAAGAGTAAATTTTAGATAATATTTGTGGATCTTTATGATCTCAATACCCATCAATACCCACTAAAAATAGGGCAAATTTCTGAAGGATTTTGGAAAGTTTTTGCAGAAACTCATACACAACTTTCTTACACAGCTCTTTGTGACACTTTTGGAGGAATCCCTAGTGGATTTTTTGGAGAAATTGGAAGTTTGCTGTGGGAATGTTTGGTGAAATCCTTGGAAGTATTTCCAAAACAATTCCAGTCCAAATTTTTGAAGGAAGTTTTGAAACATTTTCTAAAAAACTCTGAAATAGTTTCTAAGGGCATCGCTGAAAGTTTTCAGAAGAAATTTCTAATATAATTTCTGAAGAAATGTCTAAAAAAATCAGATGGAATCTCTGATCGAATTTTTGAAAGAATGTCTGGAGGTATTTCAGCTCCAATTTATGTATAATATTTTGCAAAAAAATTCAAGAATTTCAAAAGAAAACCATGCAAAGTACTTTGAAATAATTCTTTGTGGAGTTTGTAGAATATGTGTGAGGGAAATTTTTGGCCGAATACTCGATTTGGCAGGAGTCTGCTAAAGCCACATCCTTGTTGTTAATATTTCGTGGATTGAGAACGGGTTCTTCGATCCCATCTATTGGATGTATTCTGTCAATTTATGAAAGATTTTTTTTTTAAATTTTTTAAAGAAAATTTTCAGTAGGGGGATTCACTAAACAGATTAAATTGCTGCGTAAGCCATGATTTTCTGCTTATTTGAAATGTTTCAAGATTTTGTGAATTAAATAATCAAAGACTGCCTTGGTGATCGCGACGTTTAATCAGTTTAATCAGTTTACACTGTTTAATGAATCCCCTTAGTATTAATTTTTGGTAGATTTTCTAAAGAAATCGCCAAACGAATGCCTAGAGAAATTTTTGAATAAATATCCAGAGGAATTTCCGAAGTGTCTTAAGCGATAAAACAGTCTAAGGCTGAAAATCTCTATAATAAAGTAATAATAATAATCTGATGTGTTTGTCACAACAAACGCAAGTTTCGGTGGCATTATCATTATTATTGTGTAATGGTTGAAATTTGATTCAGTAGTACAAACAGTGCAAAGAAAACGCCAAATACTCTCGCTTCTAGAGTAACGTATGATTTAGTTAACCGTTCAGGAGCATCTATAAAATATTCCACAAATGTTTGAAGGAAAAGAACGACTCGACAGGCCTGAAAGAGGTCCCAAAACTGGGCCGAAACGTCGAAGCAAAAAAACATAGTAGCTCGTCTAATTCGTGTAAGTAATTAATAATGACCAGATTTTGACTGGAAGGAATAATGACCACAACGGCTCAGAACACTACCCGGTGCACCATCGAACAGGTAAGCGAATGCTTTGCTGCTGCTGCGGTTCGATTTTTCCTCTATGTTTTATACATTTTTCCCTTTAGCAGAGCGACAAAAACTGAATGCAACTCGCGCGCTGTTCGCTTGTTACAGCACAGGTATGTCCGTCCGTTCATTCGGTGGGTTCGGTGGATGGTGATGCTGTGGAGCAAGCATGTTCGTTAGTTTTATTTTTCGCTGAAATTCGGTGGACGACGCTTCGGGAAAGGTAGGTACCCTCGCGGTCCGATAATATAGGTAGGCATGTTCGTCCGCAAACTAGTTGTTAGGGAAAACCAGCAACAAGAGCAACAACTACTACAATGCACCAGCATCATCGCCGGAATAGTTTTCCAGTGCGCGCCGTAGGAGATGAAGGGGCAGATAATGAGAGTCATCGAGCGAGGCCAAAGGCTAATGCTTGGGGAAGTGGTTAGCTGGGGACTGTGGAAGGTGAGGCGAAACCCGCAGGGTAAGGTGGAATTGTATTCAATCTATTTTGCATGTAGCCACGTTTTAGTGTTGTTGCTGTTGTTGCTGTTGTTGGCTAAATCTCTCGTGACCGGGATGCTGTGTATGTGCTTCCAGACGAGGCGTTTTGTGCTAGTGAGTGTGTGTTTCTGTGTTTGCGAGAGGAGATGTTTTGTAATTACTGCATTAATTAAGTGGAAGTCTTAAGAGCGATAATTCTAATAAAAGGTCGAGCGTGCGGCAAAGGAACGAGCAAACATTCCTCATTCTGTGCTCGTTCGGTGCCAGCTAGTGTCAGTGACTAGAGGCCAGCTGATAGAGGATAGATTGTGGATGCGGTTGTTGCAATAACAAACACGATAATTAAATTTTTGAAATAATTCTCCACTGGAGCTGAAATGTTCCGCACCAGGCTTGATAGTTGGAAACCACAAATTCGCATGCATGAGCATGAGCATGCATGAGCATGAGCATGAGCATGAGCATAGATGACCGCACAATTCGTAGTTGCTACTCCGTGATTGACCAGAGCAATCGAAATTGCACAAGGAACCAATGAATAGGGCTTGGGACTAGCTTACTATTCTCAATGTACACAGGTCGAGAGCTCTCAACTTTAATAAGGTCAATAACGGCGCCGGCCACGTCCTTACGGTCATCGAGGATGGAAGGGAATGTTAGTAAGACAAACGTTGTTAAAAAGACCGCGAATCGCTGCATCTCCACGTTTGTCTCAGGAAGGAATTTTTTGTTAGTAGGGTAAGGTACATTGTCAGTCCGGGAGTCACCTATGGTTGGTGATATGATTTGACAATGGATCAATATACACAAACCGCCGTTAACAACCGACCACTTTTCGACGCAAGAACTAGCCAAAAAGAAAATTCTATCGCGCGTCTCCACTCCACTAGGGAGCAGAAACCTTTAGTCTATTCCACACAGAAATACACTGAACGCGACTCACTTGTCGGCGCCCGGATTTTTTTCTCGACCGGCGAACCCGAACTAACATTTTTCACTCTTTTGTGTAAATGCAAAAAATGAAAGAAAATATTTATTATCAACTAAAAGTGTATTGGAAACTAGCGCCGAAGGGAAGCGAAAAATTCGGAACCGACTCAACCACGGCGCGCGCACACTCGTCCCGTCGTCGGAGCCCCGCAGAGAGAAGAGAAAAAAAAAATCGCAAAAATCTAGCAAAGCCAGCGCGCGAAACTTTGCTGCTGCCGAACTACCGCACACTACTGACTGCTTGGCATCCCGTCGTCGGTGCCCCGCAGAGAAGAAAAACAAATCGCAAAAATCTAGCAAAGCGAGCGCGCGAAGCTTTGCTGCTGCCGAACTACCGCACACTACTGACTGCTTGGCTTCCCGTCGTCGGTGCCCCGCAGAGAAGAAAAACAAATCGCAAAAATCTAGCAAAGTGAGCGCGCGAAACTTTGCTGCTGCCAAACTACCGCACACTGACACTACTGACTGCTTGGCGTCCCGTCGTCGGTGCCCCGCAGAGAAGAAAAACAAATCGCAAAAATCTAGCAAAGTGAGCGCGCGAAACTTTGCTGCTGCCAAACTACCGCACACTGACACTACTGACTGCTTGGCGTCCCGTCGTCGGTGCCCCGCAGAGAAGAAAAACAAATCGCAAAAATCTAGCAAAGCGAGCGCGCGAAGCTTTGCTGCTGCCGAGCTACCGCACACTACTGACTGCTTGGCTTCCCGTCGTCGGTGCCCCGCAGAGAAGAAAAACAAATCGCAAAAATCTAGCAAAGCGAGCGCGCGAAGCTTTGCTGCTGCCGAACTACCGCACACTACTGACTGCTTGGCGTCCCGTCGTCGGTGCCCCGCAGAGAAGAAAAACAAATCGCAAAAATCTAGCAAAGCGAGCGCGCGAAGCTTTGCTGCTGCCGAACTACCGCACACTACTGACTGCTTGGCTGGAAACCACAAATTCGTTGCATAAACTCCGAGTCAATTTAGCTGGGATCGCTGCTCTGCCGCATTGCATTGTAACCGGCAGATCTATGAAAGTATAAGTAGCAGCAGTTTATTTCAAATTGATTCAAGATAAGATTGCCGCACTCCCGGAGCATGAATGTAGAGAGCATCCGCATGAACGATTAATGGATGCTCGATCTGTTGTTCCACACTCACATATCGGGGAATGTATCCGAACAATCAATATATTCCTAGCATCCGAAGTATTTGGTGGAAATTCCACGAAAACAGTACATTTACACAAAAAAGACATTCATTCTCTATCAGACCTTAACCGATCTTTGGTGGAATACATTATCGGATTCGAGTGCTTCCGTGCTGAGTGAAGAAACGCAAGAACGCGTACATTCTCATGAATAATGGATCGCTCGATTCAGCGAAAGGAAGCTAGATTCCCTATCATAAATCTCTGATATGAATTTCTTTCCTCCATGACGCATGACTCTCATCCACCGCGACGACGACGGTCGTGAATACTGAGTCGAAAGGAGGGAAATCTTACGAAGAAAATGGCTTCACGAATTCCTGCCACCGCCCCCAGTCGCTTTGCGATGCGATAAAGCATTCTTGCAGGCATTCGCAATACGACTAATTTGACACGTAATTTTAGCCCGAAAACAACCCATTTTCTTATCGCTCTCCCCAGAACGCGACCCTTTCGCAGTTCATAGAATCACGTGCCGTGTTGCTACGCTCTATCAGAGCAAGTCATCCCTCCCACAAATAACTTTCCAGCGAAATTTGATCAGCAGAAACAATAATTCAATTTAAGGAAGATTTACGCTCCCACAGGAGAGGTGCAATTCCTCAAGATTCGTTCCGAAACGAAAGCATAAATTCGTAAAACTCGTATAATCTCACGTTTGCTATGGACCAATTGAACCAATCTTTGCAATGGCCAACTCCCAAGCGGATTAAAATATGAGCCAAAATTTATTGCAACCATGGCGCCCTCAAACCTCGACCAGCCGAATAGACATACATATGGAGACTACCAGTCTTGGAAGTTGTTGGATTCGGTTCCGGTCGCACTGGCACTATGTGGCACTACTGGTTGGCTGCTGCCATTGCGTTTTCAGGATTTATTGTCTAATATTGCTTCCCTTATTTATACAATCGATGGTCATTGATAATGAACTGTTGGAACAGGCGCTCCTGTGTGCCAAAGTGTAGACTCAGGATCCAGCCAGCCAGAAGGTCCTCGTGTCGCCGTCGTCGCCATACAGCCAGTAGTCGAAACTCACATGCTCACCACTTTTGCTGCGACAACGACGAGGCAAGTGCGACTCTTCGGTACAGATAATTTCGCCTTCGGTTTTAGAATCTAAATTGCACGCATATGGTCAATAAATTTTTGAACAAAATTGAGACCGAAACATTCCGGCCACACGCTCTTGCCTCGCCGTACGTACGGGTGTCTCTGGGATCGGAGCACATCTCGGTCCTCGTTCGATCGGATCGCCACCGTGTTCTGTATGTTCTTTGGGCGAGGGGAAAAAATTGAATGTAAATAAATTTGCAATCGAAAGTCGGTACGGGCAAAAGTCCGAAGCAAATTTCATTTATTACACACGTCCAACCAAGTGCCATCCATGCAAGAAGGGTTAGGAAGCGAAACATCTGCTAACCCCCTTCCTTTGGTCAATTGCAGCAGCACACACATGTCGCCATTACGGAGGGGGAATCTAGCTAATCTTTATTTGAAATTCATTGGCACTTAATACTCATTTATCAATGGCCATATTTGACCACTGATCCCAAACTGTCATCGAGCTGGAGCCGGAGATTTCAGTCTTCCCTAAAAGGTTGCTAATTTATATGCGAAAATCCAGCGAATGACCTCCAAATTTCGAGACAAAAGATTGTGGCTCCAAAGGGAAATCGAAATAAGAGCTACTGCAGCCGAAGAACAGAAATCAATAAAATTACTCTTCTGTAATTTAAATTGTGCCCAGAAAACACTGAACTCGTCCAAGGCACAAGACGTTGCCGGACGGACGATGCGAGGAAGAGTTAATGTGCGACCATATTTTTTCGATCCTCCATCTCGCGTGTTTTGTCGTTCGCGGTCTCACTCTCGCCAGCATCATTCCGCTTTCCAATTCGCTGAATCCACCGCCACTGCCGCTGCTGCCGATGTGGACCATAGGTCGGCCGCGATCGTCGGTGCATGTTTTTGTGCCCTCCATGTTTCCCCCCGGCCAGTCAGCAGTCGCCCCACAAAACTTGTTATGGCAACGGCAAGATCGAAAACATGGCATTGCCAGGAAAAGCATAGCCTCAGCAGCAGCATAGCAATGCATAAAAGGAACGAAAAAGTTGTCGTTGTACGTTTTCTTACCGCGCACTTCTTGGCGGCGGTTGATGTGGTTGGTGTACATACTTGCGACTTTTTTTTTTGTGGGTATCCTCGTATGCTGCCCCATTTGGGGACTACTATGCATGCTGGCCTTTGTGGGCCGATGCACTGCGATGTTGTGTGTTGCTCGGGTTTTTTTGATTTAAAAGTTTACCATAAAAATAGATCACGGCACATCATTAAGGAGAACGATTCTTGAAATTTATGGTCGGCGTGCTCGCTCCCGTCTCTCTTTTCTTGCTTTGCGGTTTAGTTTCTTTATTTCAATTCCTGATTCTTAGTTTCGAAACTTTGGAATCTGGTTTCTACGTTTTTGCCTTTCTTACTGATGAGTTTAAATTCTTCGGTATTTTTGGTTTCAATGATATTTTGAACTCTAGGAATTCTCCTAAAGGGGAAACGAGTCCTGGGGCATTTCTCTAGAATTTTCTCAAAAGATTCTGAAAATTCCACCAGAGGTTTCCGCAGAAGTTTCTCCAGGTTCCTCCAGAGATTGCTTAGAGTTTATTCAAACCTCAGACTTTAGGGATTCTTTCATAAAATTTTCCTGTGATGCTTCAGAAATTTCTTCAAACATTTTCCAGTAATTCCTTCATTGCCGCAATTCTGCAAAGTGACGTAAGCGACATTGATAGTGTTGGCCCATTTTTTGGTTATTATGCATAAAACTCTCGCGTATCCTCTAAGTTTCTTTCCATAGATGATAGATTACGACTAGATCTTGCATTCTAATAAAGCAGGAACGCCACAGAACCCCAGATAATATACCAAAAAATATCAAAATGATGAATGGATGATGAATGGAATCAAAATAAATCTTGGCATTTTTCAAAGAAATAATCAAGAAATCTTGCTGTGTTACCTGCTGAGAGTTCTCCTGTTCTTCCAGATGGTGTCCAGCCATTCGAACTAACGCCGTTTGGCCAAACGCCATTTGGCCGAATGCCATCTGGCCGAATTATTAACAAAAGGATGCAGAGGAACTGATGTGAAGAACAATGATAACTTGAGTTCATCTTTCATTTTTCGGTCAAATGGCATTCGGCCAAACGGTGCCCAGTCAAACGATTCTTTCGGCCAAATTGTACTCGGCGAAACGGAATTCGACAAAAAGTCGTTCGGCCAAATGACCCGAAATCTTTGCAGGTGCTCTTTCAAAGATTCTTAAAAAAATCAGAATTTTTCAGGTTTTTTTTTTATTTATTTCTGATGAAATTTAAAAGAAATTCTTCTATGAATTGCTGCAGAGAAACATCCACGAATTCATCTAAGGATTCCTTCAGAATTACCTCCAGGGATTCTCGTTCATTTATTGATGTACATATTTAGAATGACATTTGTATTTTTGCTGGCAGATTCTGCGGAAATTATGACAAACATTTTTAAGAGATTCCATCAGAAATTTCTCTACGGATATCTGCAGAATCCTTCATGAAATATCTTAATCAATTTTTCCTTGAAACTGCGGTTAGCATTCCTCAAGAGGTTTCTCATTATTTTTTTCCTTTGAATGTCTTGAGGAGTGTCTTCAGCTAATTTTGTCCAGGAATCGGTCCAGAAAAATTTCAACAATTTCTTCTTGGAACCTATAAGGCTATAACAAGGAGTATTTAAGGAGGGATTCCTTCAGGTAATCATCCAGGGATTTCTTTATCGTTTCCTTCAGAAATTCGGTCAAGAATTCCGTCAGGCATTTTTGTGCAATTTATAAAATAACTTCTGGAACAATTCCTACATGAACCTTTCAAGGAATCCCAGGAGATATTTCTGACGGCGCCACAGAGTAATTTCTAAAAAAAAAGTCACGTAGAAATTTCTGCAGAATTTGCAGAAGGCATTTCTCATGGAATTCTTGGAGGAACCTTTAGATGAATTTCTGAAAGAATCTCTGTTGGGCTTTTTTAAAGAAATGTTTCGATCAATTTCTGCATATCTTCATGAAGCTCAGAAGAAGTCTCTAAAAACTTTTTTGAAAGAATCCCTGATAGAATACCAGAAGAAATCAGAGCGGAAATTTCTGGAAGAATCTCTGAAGGTTTTTTTTTCGAAGAAATCAATTTCTGTAATAATCTCAGGAAGTACTTTCGATTGAATCTCTTCAGGAATATCTAAAAAAAAACCTAGGCAGTTCTTGGAACAATCCCAGCAGGAAGTATAAAGGGAAAATTCACGGAACAGCCTTGGGTAGAATTTCTAGAAAAGTTTATTAAGTAATATTCAACCTTAGTTGCATGTTGGGGTATATATGACCCAGACAGGCACGCTAAACGTGCACTACGTCATCGTAGTGCGAAAATCCTAACAACTTAAGCGCTGTTTGCAGTTCAGAAGGAATTTATCTGCCTATCTTGATGCATGGGAAATTCCTTGCCTAAATCTCCCAAGAAACCGTTTTTCTTCGATCGCAGTACGCAGTTGCGAAGAAATGATAATTCAAATGGCAACCACAGTAGACAATTTCTACCAGGAATCGGTCAAGAAGTTTCTTGAGCGATTTCTTTTGAACTCGAAACTAGGCTTTAGGAGGGTTAAGAAAACTCCTGAAGAAATACTTTATTGACATTCATTATATTGCGATATGTAAGATTTACTAAAGAAACCCGTGAAGTAATTTCTAAAGGAATTCTGAACATTTGATTTTCATTTTCTGAAAGAGTCGCTGGTAACTTCTCTGAAACTATTTCTGGTTTTTTTTTTAAAATCTGTATTAACGAGATTTTTTTTAGCCCTAGGCTAGTTCATCTCGGGACCCACGCTGTACTTCCCTTCCGAAGAAAGAAACTCACATTTTGCGAGTTTGTCGGGAGTGGGATTCGATGCCAGGTCCTCGGCGTGGTAGTCAAGTGTTCTAACCATCACACCAGGTCCGCTCCACATTATTTCTGAAGCAATTTGTGGATATATTTCTGAAGGAGTTCCTGTAGGAATATAATAAAAAACGCTGAGATAAGCTTCTATAAAGATCTCTTGGAGAAACTTTTGAGAAATTTCTTAAGAAATAGCCTCAGACATTTTTAGGAAACATTTCTGAATAAATTCGTCAACGAAATTCAAAGAGAAGTTCTTAGAATAATCCTTAATGAAAATACCGGAGAAACTATTGAAGAAATAGGAATCTCTAGAGTAATTCCTGCAGGACTTTGTCGATAAATCCCTGTAGAAGTTCCAAGACACAATCTGCTGGAAATTTTCAGAGATCATTTGGAGCAATTCCTAAACAAATTTCTGGTGGACTTTCGCAAGCAATACCTGTATGTATTTTTGAATGAATATATGGAGGATTTTTCTAAGAAACCACTAGATAAGTTTATGGAAAAAAACTTTGATATAATTTCTGAATCCCTTCAAAAATTTGTGAAGTAATCCCCGAAGAATTCTTCGAAAGATTTCCCTAACGAATCCTTAAAGCAATTTCTAAAATAATCTCGTGAATTTTAAGGAGGAACTCATGGAAATCTACATAAAAGAATTCCTGGATAAATTTTCTGGCGAAAATCTCAAGGGAATTTCTGGAGGAAACCTTTTCCAAATGTATAAGGTGCATATCTTATAAAGAATTCTAAAAGAAACCTCTCGGATTTTTTAAAGGAAGAATTTCTGAAAAAAAAAACTTTGGAAGAATTCCTAAAAGAGTCTGCAGAAGTTTTTTTAAAGAAATCCTAAACTTATAATTTTCTGAACGAATCAATGAAAGCATTTCTGAATAAATCTGATGATTTCCTGTAAGAGTTCTCGTACAGAATTTTTAAAGAATTTATGGAAGAATTCCTTGGGAGACTCATGGAAGCTTTTCTAGAGGAGCTGTTGAATAAGTTTTGGAGAATCCTCTAGAGGTAATTCTAAAGAAAATTCTAAATTTTAGCTAATTTTATCGGCTATGCAGTCTTGGGGAATCAAAACGACTGCTTTAGATTGATCCAAACGTTTCAACTTAATTTCGAATCTTCTTGAAGAGCCGATAAAAGTAGCTGAAATCTCTCACATCAGGCGAACTCTATTAAGGAAATTCTAAAGCAATTTCTGCAGAAAGTCATGGCAGATGATCTAATCAAATTTTCTGTGGAAATCCGTAAAGTGCTTTCTGAAAGGATATTATTCAAAGATTTTTCGAAGCTATCTATAGAGGAATTGCGGAAAGAATCCAAGGAAGATTTATAAAGAAGGTCTTTCACAATTAATAATCTTTGTAAGAAACTCTAAAAATTCATGGAGAAACTTTTCGTATAAATCATTGATAGATCTTGAAAAAGCCCGTAGAGTTATTTCTGGGGAATTTGTGGGGTAATCCTTGGGCGCTCATACAGATTGTGAGTTTTTTTTTAATCTCAAGAGCTGGTTGCTCAGTGAGTAACTTGGAGTGCAGCTGTACGCCAGTGAAACATGGAGAAGTTTTGGTTTGGATTCCTAAATGATTTGCTAACTCCTGAGATATGTCCAAGAATTACTTGTAGTTAGGAGTTACTTCTAAAAACCAACCGGATTTCTCTTTTATATTTCCGTCTGCAGTTTCTATAGGGAGTTTCACCAGAAATTGGTTGAATTAGTTCTGAGTTTCACCCTAGAGATTCTCCCCAAACTCCTCAAGTTAAGTTAAAATTCATTTTATTTTTTGGGGAGCTGTCTCGGGGTCTCGAAAACACCGCGAAAAAACACTTCTGAACAAACGAGGAAAAAACACGCGTCTGAAAAGGATTGGAACTGTTGGAAACAAGATGAAATTTCATCAGGAGTTTCTTCGAGCCAGGGATTTTCCTTCAGCAGTTACAGCGAGTTACTCCAAGTAGTTTTAGAATTTCGCTAGGAGTTTCTACTGAGATTCCATCAGGAGTTCATATTAAAACTCCTGCAGAAACTCCTTCTGGAATTCGTTTACAAATAAGTTTTTGGATGCCCACTAGAGCTTCTATTAGATTACCCCCGAAATAAACTTTGAAAATTCTCCAAGATATCTTTCGATGAATCATCAAGCATTTTTTTTTAGGAATCTTCTGGAATTTTCTGGAAATCGCCCAGGATTTTCCCGAAAAAATCTTAAAATTTTCGCCCTGGAAATCATCCAGGAGCTCTTTCTGGGAATCCTGCAGAAGTTTGTTTTGGAAATCTTTCATATGCTACTTTTGGACATCCTCTAAGAGTTCCTTCTTGGGATTTTTGCAGAGTTCCTATAGAAACTCGTACATCGAATTTATGTTCCAAACACCACAACGAAAACTCGAATGAATCCCAGAATCCACTATTGTAGGAATATCTTAAGGAACTTCTGAAGGAGTTCCTGGAGAAATTCCTAGAAGTAACCCCTGAAGGAATGTAAAGAAATTCACAGAAAGCATTCGTGGACAGACCCCTAAAAGGAGTTCATTGAATATTCCACCCATTGAACTCCTGGAAGAACCATCAGAAGGTGTTTCTACTAGCATCAGCAGCAGGCTTTATTGAAAGAGACGTTGGACTCATCCGGAGATTCCGGATTAGATTTGGATTATTGAAGGATTTTTTTTTATTTACTGAGAGTACAGTTGAGTAACAAATAACTGATGCGGTAAGCGCACGGGTTTTCAAGGCAAGACTTCGCTGAGGTTGACGGGTTCAATTCCCGGTCGGTTTAAGAACTTTTCCTTGACTTCCTTGGGCATAGAGTATCTTCGTTCTTGCCACAAGATATACACTTGCAGTCTTTGTCTCATTGGAAACGTTACATCTAGAAGAGGAAGAAGAATGTTCAAACAATCGCCCATATGTATCTATGTTGTTGCGATCGATGTAACAATGTATGTAAACAAAATAATTGAAAATTTTGTTCTGGTTACGTAACCTAAAGAAAAGCATTTGCGAAACACCAACAAAAGTGTCTTCATGAAATTCAATGGTTTTATTTGATCGATGCAAATGTGTTGCAGTGATTTCCTTCATATATGGAATGTTCTTCAATCCAAAATAATCCGAAAAGAACAGTAACGACATAACCGAAACCTACAAGTAAACGAAATCACGCTTGCATGCAATCTCTTCCACCACGGCACGGCAATCATCGGGGCCGTGTGGTTCCTTCCCACGTAATATCGACTGCGCGCCATCACCGAAGAAGGAATACGAACCATATTAGCACACGTCTCCGGCGGAGTCCGGGCAAACAGCATGCGAAACGTTTGCAACCCTAATGGCGTTGGAACTGTGCACGCTGACACCCCCTCCGACTTGCTCTCAAGTTTTCTTTTCTCCGAAGGGGCAAGGATTGCGCGACGTGGAGTTTCCCTGGGCTGCACTCACTCGCTGTTCCTCCATCTAAAACCTTCGGAGGAAAGTGGTACAAAGTGATTGCTGTCGGTTTCATGGGTCTCCAAAAAACATTTTGATGACCAATTTGACTAGTAGAGGTTTTGAAAACCGTCATAAAACCTAATACCTTTCATTTTGGTTTAATGATGGTTTTACAAACCTCTTCTAGTCTGTTTGACTAAAAAATGTTATTTAGGTCACTATTGATTGACGAACAATGCCACTCCCATGTGACATCTCTATGATTTTAGGAGGTCCTTAGAACCATCATAAAACGAATTTATGACCAAAAAATAGTTTTCTGATAAGAGTAATGAGTTATCACAGCCTAATGGAGACTAATTGGTTTTATGCATTTTGTTTCGTCATAATAAATGACCAATAACATCGTGGAATATGTACCAAATTTGTCATATAACGTAATGTAGTGTTACTAAGAAGTTGGAAATTCCTTTCGTGACAATTAATACCACTCTCCCCTATTACAGTTCAGGTTGTTCCGCAACTCAAGATGCAACTCCATACGGAGAGTGGAGAAACGGCGGAGCTTTCAAACCTGAAACAATTGTTTGTCAACGAAAGGCCATAAATTTCAATTGTGTATCCGCTGCCGCTACCGTCGTCGTTGCCGTCATCTATACCGTTTCTGAGCTGCACCACCACCGTTGATTCCGTCTTTTCACGGATCATGCATGTCACGACGACGACGACAACGACGTCGATTGCTGGCAACCCCGACCAGTTGTTGGAGATGCATTCCCGCATCCCCCATCGCATCGTCGTCCACCGTTGTTGGTTTGTTTGTAGCTACGGTGCTTGCTTGATTGTGCTGTGTCTTTCGATCATAGCGGAAAACTTCGTGTTGCATAAATCCGGAACGACGAGGCGGAAAATGTAAACATAGGGTGTCGGTATCACACGGGTTCAAATGAAGTCAGTTTTCGATACTCGCGGGTAATATGTTGTTGCGAGGCTATTTGGGACTCTACAATTGAGTGGTATGGAGGCGAATGATGTTTCTGTTCATATTATCTTGAAATGATCAAGTAAATTGTATCGTGCCATGCGTCGGTACCGTACGTCACACACACTATACCACTGTAAAATATTGATTCCAATCAATGAAGAAGAAAACACAATCTTAGGATTTATCTGCTGTCAGAGCCTTAGAATTTCAATTAGTTTTATAGAGGTTCTTAAAAACAACGTAAAGCCTAAATTGGATTATTTTTGTTTTCTTGGGGTTCTAAGGATTTCTTCGAATCTCTTCGACTGCTATATGCGCTATATGCTATATGGTGCTATATGCGAACGATTATTATTAGCCTCAAAAGCCCATTCCGAGTGTTTGCTAGGGTCTTCGGGTATCAAATACGATAGATCCACAGCTTCCGGAAAGTTGATGTTATGTGAGTATAAGAGCAATATAAAGTTATTACATCGCAGTTGTACTTGAAAAACTCATAATCCTACAAATAATAAAAGCGGAATACGAATTGAGGAGTTTCTCAATGGAAGGCGTCAATTAAGTGGTGTGTTGCAGTACTCCGTTTCAATATAACATTTTTGTGTCAAACTTGACAATTTGAACTGTGAGGGGCCCTGAATGTATTAGCAAACGAAGTTTTCCAGAATGTTACAGCCTTGAGAAATATGATTTATTGTTCAACGTACATGTCTGACCTTGCTAGAATTGAATAACTTCGCACATAATAAGCACTGCTGGATCATTTTTCCTTGACCTTCGTACAATTCATTTTTTAAATGTCGCCTTCGTAGTCAAATCGTTTTTTAAAACCCATTCCGAAAAAAAAAAACTGTTTGCATTTTACAACCAGTGACAATTGACGCCGGTTTCCCGATTGTTTACGCGTCGTCGTACGAGCCCATCAGAAAACCTTCAACCAACAGGCTGGAAACCCGTCATCGTTTACCCGTAATTCCCTGCCCAAACCATATCGCACCGACCGACGACACGGCCGTAGCCTATTGCATGCACCACCAGCAAACAGCCAAACAACCCCCGAACGCCGCTGCTCGTCTCTTCCAGTTCATTTCTACGCTGGCTGGCTGGCAGGCCTAGACTACGGCGACCATAATTTAGCATTTAAAAAGGATATACGACTAAACTGCAATGCATATAAATTTTATGGTGTTTTTTACGCTTTCGCCTGTTTTGGTTTTGTGTGACTGCAAAATGTGTTTGTGTGTATGTTTTTGCGAGTTAGGAACAAACAGAAAAAAAACTGCAGCCAAAAAACACCAAAGTAATTCTTACGTTTCCTCCGTCTGATGTTTATCCTTGCTCTTTCCACTGTACTCGATGAGTGGTCCCGTTGTTTGGCTCGTTACGTAATCTTACACCGATGTGGGATAAAGGAGAAACTTTCTAATTTCACCAATAAATCATATTTTGGGCATTTACCTTGAAGTTTCGCAACCTCTCTGTGGGTGTCGTATCCTTTTCTCTGCAAAAGGGTCCTAGCTTTCACCGATCTTTGTTTCGTCCGATGTCAGGCTCAGTTGTTTGGTGCCTGTCCTGATCACTCGCAGCAACATTTAACAGTTTAAACAGTTGCACATAATTACTAACAACTATTAATCAGTAGAGTGCCCGGTGTATTTATAAAAATGCAGTTCACTCAGAGTGTAAATTATGACGCGGTGCATCCACTCTGACTGCGGGGGGATCCATTTAGCCGGGGTTCGAAACTACTGCCAGACACCCGGAAAGGGCGCACCGAGCATAATATTTTAATAATATAATTTATAACTCAATATGGGCTAATGTGATAACAAACGCATTAAAACAGTTTTATTAATTGCGCTCATTTTTCGGATGCTCGGATTTTCCACGGCCGATAGTCACCTGGCTGCAGCTCAGCTCCCCTGCCATGAATTGCGGTTATTCGGGATCGTGGTCGGATGATGGGAGTTGTTGCTGAGGGTAGGAAATCCCTCCAACAACCCTGGAATAAGCGTACTCATTTTTTGTACTCCGGTGCTGGCTGCGCGATGCTCGATGTATCCGATGCTCCCGAGGGTTCAATATATTTTGGATGCCCTCTGACACAGCACTTGCAACTTTTCAACCTTTTGTGTGCGAAAGAGCGGAGCAGCGCCAGCGTGCATGTGTGTGGGAGAAAGTGATTGTGCTGGGGGTGTGCGGGGTTGTGATAAATTTCATGACTCCCTTACACCCGCAGGCACTGCTTGTACCGACCCAAGTACCGACGAAGGTGGAGTGGGCGTTGGAAGCCTCCCAAAGAACGCAACTTCTACCTTCAGCAGTGGTGCGCCTCCACGTGTGATGCGGTGGGTGGTAAACAATGCTGTCCTCCCCCTCGGATGCTGCTGTTGATACATAAATACAAACACTGATAAACTCGAAATGGTTTCATAAATTATACGGCCTCGGGTTTTTCATTCAACGTGTGCCATCGCAGGATTCAGGCCTTGCTTGGGAGACTGGAGGTCCTCCCGACCGTCGGTCGGTGTGTGTCGGTGTGTGAATGTACACGTTCGAGTATGGGTGAATGGCGCTCTCCAGCAGATAAACCGAGAGGAGAAAGCAGTCAGGACCACCACCGGACCAGGAGATAAACGTGTGCTCTACATTCTCACGTCCATCCGGCAGGCAGCCAGCCAGCCAGCAAGCCAGTGGTCGAAGAGGAGACGCATGGCTGGGAGATTTATCTTTCTAACAAAATCAAAGGATATAAATTTCAGTAGTATCTAATTTTAAATAAATCGCCATCGACACTGTCGCACCGACGACCGACCGGTGGGAATATAGAGCGTGCTGGTTTCGGACTCTAATGAACGATCGATCATTGATCACATCGGTCGCGCCGCCGCCAGACTGGGCAGACAAATTCAGCCCTATTCCCGCGCGTAACGAATTATGCTTTATCGCATCGTCGAATCTTAAATTGTGACTACAATAAACTCACGAATAACAATGTTTAAAAGTGAGTTTTACCATACAAGTTCAAATTTCTATTTATAAATGCGTCTAGCAAATTCTTCAGGGATTTATTCAGCAAATCCTCCAGGAATTCCTCCAAAGATCCCTGCAAGAGTTCATACACAGATTTCTTCAGGAATTGCTCTAGATATTCCTCCATGTATTTCCTCATTGATTGATCCGGCATTTTCTATTAGGATAACTCTAATAATATCTCTACGGTGCTTTAAGAAATTTATTCAAACATATTTCTTAGGAATTCCGGAAATTCGGAGCGGAGATTCTTTTAAAAATACCCCGAGAGTATTTTCTAGGGACATTTTTAAACGCTTAATTATGCGTTTTCCCAGGTATTCTTAAAGGATTTTTTTTGCAGAAATTCGTCCACATATTTGTCCAGGAAAACCAAGATTTTCATTAAATGAATTCCTATGAATTCTTCGCTTTTTTCTCTAGGAATTTCACCAAGGGTTTCCCGAGAAGTTTCTCCAGGAAGTTCATAAGAAATTTCTTCTGAGATTCCTTAAAAATATTGTCCTAGGATTTCTTCAGATATTGCTCCAGAAATTTATTCAAAAGTACTTCCTAATATTTCTACAAAGATTCTTCTGAAGATTTATTCCCTGGCCAAGTTCGCAGGGGTTGACGGTATTAAAGTGAAGGAGTTTCATTTTGATTATTGTAATGTAGTGTTCTTTAGTGAAACATATCACCTTTTTAACACTTTAATGCGCCTCCAACGGTTCATCACGAACCGGCTGCTGCAGATGGAGTATGGCTGATCATATGCATCAGACATGCTCGATAAACACGGAGGAACCGCCAGGGCTCAGTAGAGTCTATTCCCAAGCAATAGTTCCAAATCGGTTGGATTTGAGAAGGTTTTGATGATCGTTACAAATCCTAATAAAAGTTTTATAGGATTTGTGACTGGTTTTGGGACCTTTTACAGCTAGCTGACTTAAAAATGTTGTTTGGGCTCTATTTCCCACGTTTCTCGGTTGATTTTGATTAGTATTTTTTAAATGTCATAGTCGCTTTTTCGAATTTCTACAATGTTATACTTTATTATATTTTATTTAAATAAAGCAATTAAAATCAACCGAAAAATTAATAGTGGGAAGGAGATTTGCAGCACTTAATTGTGCTGATAGATTCGAAGCTAACGTGCGAACACTTGACGTGACAGTTTGGACTGGACAAAAAACTGACTGCTTTTTATAAATTGAACAACGTTACTTTTGTATGACTAAGTTGACATTTCTAGGCCACGCATGAGAAAATGACATGGTTTATCTTGATAGGGCCGATAGGACAGAACGAATTTGAATATTTTTCATAGTATTTGTAGGGGGATGAATACATAACAGTTGACAAGCAATTTTTGTTTATCTCTTAGATGATGTTATGACACCAACAGAAAAAATATCAGAAGTTCAGTTACATGTTTCTGTAGGTTTTGGACCGATGACATTTTAAGGACACAAGAGATTAACACAGAGAAGTAAAAATCAAGAAAACAATTTGACACAGAATCGACTATATTTTAACATACGGGATCGACTGATTCGATGAATTTGTCTAGAAGTATCTAGAAGACAATTGACGCTAAGATTGAAAAAAAAAGCTTGCAGTTGGGACTATACTACAATAATGGCCGATAGGAAACAATGCGCTAGACAGCATTATTATTCATTTTTTAATATTTACCCGTAGGCTTTTCGCCGGTTGACAGTACAGTATTTAGCTGTGTACGAAGATACGGATTAGTTGGTGTGCAGAAGACAGGGTTCTCACGGGCAGTGCTTCAAGCGAGGCTTACATAACAACTGACAATAAAGAAACATATTTTCCTTGACTTTCTACGCAGTGGACATCTGACCGAACACACGTGTTTTCGTTAATCTCCTAGGCATTATTAAGACATGACGTATGTGCATGACGGAAAAACTAGCAGGACACAGTTCTAGACGTATCTTTTCAATAACGACATTCAGCCTATTTCCAATAAAACTACACTTCAATAAAGCAAAGACTAAAGCTGCTATGATAGAACAGATCAGAATGACTTAATTGACTATTACCTTGGAGATCTACTTCGAATAACTGACAAATTGACAAGAACCTAACTAATTACATGGACCATACTAAAAAATCAATTGACAAAAAGAAAAAAGGGGAAACTTTTAGTAAAACTATTTTTGTTCAACGCAGGCCAAACAGTGTCGACTTGGGCCACACACGCCTACGTACTTCTGTGTGTTGAAACAAAAATAGAGGCTCCTAGAAGCAAATGTAGGGAAAGAGTGCGGTGTAGAACATAAGCACAGGGTTGCTACCGCCGTAATCACTTTGAAAAAAAAAAAAGATTCTTCTGAAGATTTATTCAGAAATTCTTTCAGAAATTCCTGCTAAGATTCCTTCCGAAATTACTTTGAAAAGATGTTTTATCTCCAGAGACTTTTTTAGAATATCAAGGATTTCTTAAGGAATTCCAGCAAGGGATTTCTTCAAAAGTTCTTCCACTGAGTTTGCAGAAATTCATCTAAAATTCATTTACAAATTCTATAGGAATTTCTTTAGATATTCTTCTCAAGGTTTCTCCAAGTATACTTCAAGACTGTCCTTCAGTGATTGCTGCATAATTCCTACAAGCATTTTTTTAATCAGAAAAATCTCCTGAATTGTCTTCCAGCAGATTTTTTTACTTTCAAATATTCCCCCTGGGAATCTTCAGAAGTTCATCCAAAAATTGCACAACAAATTTTGAAGAATCCTTTAAAAAATCCATGAAGAGATTTATAAGTAATGAATGGAGGGAGAATTTTCTAGAAATCCCTTAAAAAACTCCTGGAGATACCGTTGAGATCTCACAGAAAAAAATTGAAAAATTCCCCAAATGGGCAAAAGTTGCTGAAGCTAGTCTCTGAATAATCTCTAGATTCTGAAGCATTATTTCCAGGACTAATGCCTAGGATAATACCATCGAGAATACCAGAAGAAGCACCTTGAAATTCCCCCTTTATGCACAGAAGAAAAAAAAATCATCAGAGATTTCTGTAGAAACTCTGCAAGTGAATTCAAAGAGAAAATTCTTGAAAAAAATGTGGAGTGATTTTTCGAAAAATTTGTAGAGGAATTTCTGAAGAAATCTTTTATAAACAAATGTATTTTTTTTTTTTCATTATTATAGTGTTTTTTAACTTACGCTATATCAACACTATGTCAAGTTATTGGTCAACAGAAGGGTTCCTCAACAAGGGGGTGCCAGTGCCAGTGGGGCGTGTCCGAAGAAGTAAAGCTGAGCCTGAAGGAATACCTCCCGGTCCCAACCAAGGTGTCTTGTCTTACAGAAATTGCAGTCCAAGGTACTGATGCAATTCATATATTTCTGAGGGATTACTGGAGGATGTTCTGAAACTCTTGGAAGAACACCTGGAGATAAATCTGAGGGAGTTCTCAGAAAAAAATCTTGTACACAAAAATCTTCAAACTACTACCTAAAATGTCTTGAAGAAATCTTGAAGAAACAATAAAACATCATGGAGGAGAGCCCCCGAAAGAACTGAAGAATGTTCTGAAGGTATTCATTGAGCAATTTCTTTAAAAAATCTTAAGCTAAGGAATAGATTATGGGGTAATTTATGCAGGAAGTTCGGAAAAAATCCAAAGCAATATGAAGGAACTTTTGTAGAAACCCCTGAAATACCTTCCAGACGAATTGCTTAAGAATTTTTTAGAGGAATTTCCATATCAGTGCCTGAGAAAATGTATGAATAAAAAAAATAATGAGTGAATGACCTCTGGAGAAAATCAAGCAATAATTTCTGGAAAAGTTTAAAGAAAAAATCACAAATTTGAAAGCTAAACCGTAAAGAAATTTCTCAAAGAATCCCCGAATGTTTGTGAATTGTTTTAAGTATTATTCATGGAGAAATCCATGGAAAATTTCCTGGAAGATTTTTTTTTATTTACCGAGAAATCTCAAATCCAGCGTAGCGGAAAAAAGTGAACGTTATTCCAAAAAAAACACAATCCCACGCAAGGAGTCTTGGCTAGAAGAATACGCCTAAGGGGCTGTCCATAAACCACGTGGTCATGAGGGGGGGGGGGGGGGGGGGTGGGTACGGCCAATGACCATTTTGTATGGACAAATAAAAATTTTTGTATGTACAAATGACCACGCGGGGGGGGCTTTGAAAAGTCCCAAAAAAATGACCACGTGGTTTATGGACAGCCCCAATGCCTAATGAACGTAAGTGCGACAGCTATGAAAGTACATTACGTACTGTGACTAATTCCACTTCTATTTCGCGATACCAAAACGGAACAAAAGTAACCATTGCATCCTTGTACGCCCAGGGATTAAGGGGTAAGGGATCTTCAGGGTCGTAACTGTGGTTTGAGCATTTTCTCGGGAGGGCTGACTGTTGGAAGCACTGATGTGAGCAGGAGTAATAATAGTTACGATGGCCAATAAAGGGAACACACACACAGAATAAATATAAAGTAATGACACCATGATGATACCGTACA
This sequence comes from Aedes albopictus, assembly GCF_035046485.1. Lineage (NCBI taxonomy): Eukaryota > Metazoa > Arthropoda > Insecta > Diptera > Culicidae > Aedes > Aedes albopictus. The sequence continues at coordinate 1,907,292 of NC_085136.1, read as the reverse complement.
AGATCGAAATACAAAATTTCACTAAATGTGGGAATACTGGGACGTCAAGGCTTGATGGTTGCTTTTCAACCCGGATAAACGAACACACACAAAAATAGTGGAAAAACAATTAAACAGGAATTCACTCTTTGAAAGAACTGGGCTCAAGACAATTTCTAACTAATATATACAATTTATTGTGACGTCACTTTTTCTTTGGTGGATTGTACTTGCGGTTTGTAGGTTGCTGTTGTTGGGTGGTTGGAGAACTGCTGTTGCTGGTAGAGGGTTGACTGGCTTGTCGGGAATGGACGAGCGGGTGATCAGTCCGCTCATCGTTTGGCTGGTTATGCTTCGGGGTTCGGTAGACCGGCGTCGGACTCATAGGCATCCTCCGACCTGTCTTATTCACCAAGATGGTGGGTTGTCGATGTCGACGGCCATTTGTCGGTACTGGTCGTCGCACTGGCTGGATTTCACAACGGACGCGCACTAGGGAACCAGATGGCTCGTAATTCCGTGTTTCTTTTCTTGTGCTATTTTATACGTGTTGTTCTTCGTATATTTTTCGTTTGTTTCGTTTGTTTTATAATAAGGAACCAACGTATTCGTAGTATTAACACTTGGTTTTAACGTACTAACAAATATTTTAATCACTAGTAACGCATGGCTAAAACTACTAACATCTCAATTTCAATTAACATATCAAACACGCGCGCACTACTACTACGTGCCAATATTCGTAGCAAAAAGAGAAATTTCGCTTCGCAGCTTGAGGTATTTATAGGAATCGGTACAAAAGTTTAACATGTTTTTATGCTAAACATTTATGTTTTGCTTTTTGCGTCACACCCTATTCCATCAAAGTGTTGCGCACCATCTATCGGCAAGTATTAAAAGGGCGAGGTAATGTTTTGCCCCGGACTTCTAACCGCTCGACCTCAGTGACACTCGCAACATGACAGCTGCTTATGAGAGTGTCAAATACTCATACACTCTCCGCTTCTAACATGAGTGTCACAGAACCGAAGTTTATGGGGGAATATTTGCCAGGGGCATATTGAGGGGGAATCTAGGAAAGGAAATTGGGAAAATTTATAATTGTGGTGGAGCCACAAGACTACCTTGGAACCAACGGTTACACCATTTCGCACAGGACGTTTCATGTCTAAAGAAACAGTTTTGATTTGAGAAATTTTGTAAAAGTATCTTTTGAAATTTCCCCAAATTAATAACGAATAAATTTTAGGCCCTGAAGAAGGTCCCAACAAGGGCCGAAACTTTGGCGAAGATTAAAAAGAATCAACGCAAGGTTTCTTTGACTGTATTACATGATCATGATCATGATTTACCAGATTCAGGCAAGTTCAGGATCCCGCCACCGCTTACGATCTGTCGAGTTTTCAACAACTGCGTTCGAAGAGGCGAGGACTCGACCAGCTGAGATGATCCACGGAATGGCTTCGGACGTTTTTTTTTATCGTTCAAAATCGGTAAAAAGCCGCGGCTAACCAAGACTGTCGGCTACCGCTATGCTCCGCCAAAAGCTCGCCCGCCAAGCGCTTTTGAGTAACGACCGTAAAGTCTGAAGCAATTTCGTGGATCACCTCATCTCACACTGGTTCTAGCTCCATATGGGGGCGGTCATAAATATGATTTTTTCTTGTTTCATGACGAAATCGCTTAATTTGATGCATATTTGTATCCCAAATGCGATTTTGTTCTGTTAATTAAAAATAGGCTCAATCGAGTTTTTAGCTTTACGGAGCCGAAACATTCATTATTCTGCAGTTTCGGCTACTAATTGATTTGTATACACTAATGTTAGTTTAGGCGGTCCAAGGTTGTCAAAACTGCTCAAGCATAGTGAAACACACATGATTTGATAGATTGAGAGGATAAAAGCTGGCATAAAGTGTTCTCTGCAATACATTGCGGGAGTTTTTGGGTATATTGCAGGTACGACACTTAAGTGACTACCACCAATCTGGTTGCAAACGGTCGCAGCTAATTTCGCCAGAAAATTAATGTTTAAGATTATAGGAAAGTTTTGTAGAAGAACATTCGAAGGGGTCGGAAGGGGAAACATTTTTTTCCGGCTTTTAGAAAATTTTCAATTTTTTATACTTTGTGGAAAAAGCTTGTAATTCAGTCAAACTTATTTAAATGTAATGATAAAAAATGGCATCTAAATTTTTGATAAACATCGATTTTAACTATGTAAGAATCGAACACAATCAACGAAATACATGCTGAATGATTGAGACTTTTCAACAGAGTGATGAATGCATAGGACTGAAATTGGAAAAATTCAATTAAAATGTCTACTCAAGAACATCTACCTTCATGAGCTCTACGGAAAAGTTTCGGCATATATTTGATAAAAGTAATGTTGACCCTAGTTATTAAAGCATTAAACTTAACATTACCGCAATGATATCTCAATTTCATTGTGGTCAATTTTTTAGATTAATGACTTATGGTGGAACCACTGTGGCATCTGGTCAAGTCCTCACCCCTTTGAACGTGGTTGTTGAAAACCCTGACGTCACCCCTTGCAACTAGCCAAACATCCTAGCGAATTTGGGGTGGATCTCTTTTTCATTCAAGGATTCCCACATCCGATACTCTCTCCTACTATAACGTTGTGAGGCCCGGGAGATAGAAGACGGCCTTGAGTGCCCAATCCGAAAGCGGAACCGTTGGCTCAAGGCCGTTTGGGGCTTAGCCCAGTCCCCGACTAGGACAAAGCAACTATTTACTCCAGGGATTCATTTATGGAGCACTTTGCTTGCAGTCAGATTTCTAATCCAAATTGACCTTATTCTCTTAGATTACCATATTTTAAGGAATATACTGTCATTCCATAGAAAACTCAAGAAACATGAAAGTTCTATCAGAAGCTCTACGCATCCCCTAAAGGCTTCGTGTCGCGAGCCTAGACGCCCATGGATAAGGACTCATGTTAGGTGATTGAAAGGCGGAAGCAGCACTTCGATGAGCACCTGAATAACGCGAAGAACAAAGGCAAAAAAGGTTAAGGCAACAGGAGACACGACTACGTCACTGAGCACGGAACGGAAATGATCCAATTTTCAAGGATTGGATTAGCCGTTAAAATAAAAAAAAACAGCAGCTGCAAGAAGTGATTCATATGTAACGTCCATTATTTTTTGAGAATTTTTGAAATCCTCCCCCCCCCCCTCCCCTACACTCCTCTAAAAACTTTAACTAGTACATTTAAGTGTGACAGTTTCTCAGACTCACCTCTTCCCTGAATGATGGACGTCATTTTTGAACGACCCCAAGGATGATATCTCTGCCAGACTCGTTAATATGGGACCAACAAGTTGGCATCGTTTAATAGTCAGAATCGGGGAAGCAGAACAGCTACTAGAGAAGTTTCAAGGAAGAGGGAACCCGCATTATTGACAAGCAAGGCAAACATGAGAAATATGAGAACTTCCGAGCGATCACCATTTTGCATGCTGCTTAAAGAGTGCTATCTCAGATCATCGGCCCCGTGTGTCACCTAAAATGAATGGGTTCGTTGAAATTATCAAGCAGACTTCGTCGACGGCCGGTCGACAACGGAACAGATTTGCCCCATATGGATACATTCAGAAAAAATACCACGTGGTTTATGGACAGCCCAAATGTGGCCAAAGCCAAAAGGATACAGTGGGCAGGGCATGTCGGAAATAAGTTGATGCTCACTTAATTTGGTTGATTGTGGCACTGCTTATTTAGCATAAACTACCATTCGCCCCCTTCCCTTTCCATTGATGTTGTGGAGTAGAGGTGTGCGCCGCCGCGCCACGCCGGCGCCGCCGCCGATTTTCGGTTCACGCCGCCGCCGCCGATTATTTTCCGGCGCGCCGCCGCTTACGCCGCCGAACTCCAATTTTCTCCGCCGATCTCAAAAACGCATTGATACATTAAATTATATTTTCTTGATTTATTTCATTATAATATTTCAAGCAATTGGAGCCATTTGAATACATTTATAACAGTTCTAAAAATTTGGAACGCTAAAATAGTTCAAATTACGCTCAGTTCCACTGGTAGTTGTTTTAAATTCTGGACTTCGCATGTCGCGTCAACAATGTTTTGAAAGTTAAAGCCCTTTGAATTAAATCGAGTTCAAGAAGATACCGGGGGTTCCTGAAGATAACCGATGGCTGAAGAAAGAATCTAGGGATTCCGAAGATTGAAGAATATGCTAGTGATTCTAAAGAAAATATGTTGTCGTGTTCATCTCCAGAAGAGATGAAATTTCTCCAGCAACTCTTTTCAGGATTCTACCAGCAGTTTTACCAAGAATTCCGCTAGGAGTTCCTCCGGGAACTCTAGAAGGTCCTTCAAGAATTCTGAGGGTTTCCTCCGAAACATCCTCTAGGAGTTTCTCCGGGCATTGCTACAGAAGTATTTCTGGGACTTTTTGTAGAAAGTACTTCTTCTAGAAATTCCTCTAAGAGTTACTCCGGGTATTCTGTTATGAGATGCTCCGGGAATTTCTGTAGAAGCTCTTCCTGGGAATTCCTTTAGGAGCTCGTCCGGCAATTCCTCTAGGAGCCCCTCCGCGATTCCTCCACGAGTTCTTCAACAAGTTTATCCAGGAATTCCTTAACGAATTTTCACGGGAATTACTTCTAGAGTTCATAGAAATTGCACTGGAAATACCAGAAGTTTCCTCCGATAATTCCGCTAACAGCTTTTCCTGTAATTCGCCTAAAAGTTGTTCCGGGAATTCTTCTGGGAGTTCTCCGGCAATTGCTGTAGCAGTTCCTCCTGGATTTCTTCCAGGAGTTTCTTTAAAAGTTCTTCCGGGAATTCTTCCGGAAGTTTCTCCGAACATTCCTCTAGACGAACTTGTGAGAATTTCTCTAGGATTTTCTCCAAGAATTCTCCTGGAAATTCTTCTATGAGTTCCTTCGGGGATTCCTTACCTATTTTTTCGGGAATTATACTAAGAATTTCTTCGTGACTTTCTCTGAAAGTTTTTCCGGAAATTTCTCTAGGAGTATTTCCGGGAATTCAAATATCTTTAAGAACACCTTCGGGCCTGTCCATAAACTACGTAGACTCTAAGGGGGGACGGGGGGGTCTGGCCAAAGTCTACGCTCCATACAAATTTCGATAAATTTGTATGAACAAAAGTCTACAAGGGGGGAGGGGGGGTCTGAGATGGCCGAAAAAAAGTCTACGTAGTTTATGGACAGCGCCTTCTTGAGTTTTACCAGAAATAAGTTGTCCAGGCATTTTCACTACGAGTTGCTCTATACGTTTTTTTTTTCTAGAAGTTGCACTGGGTATTCCAGGAGTTTCCTCCGAGAATTCCTTTAAGAATTCCCCTGGAAGTTTCTCTAGAAGTTCTTCCGGAAATTCATCTAAAGTTCCGGGAGTACATCCAGGAGTTTTCCCGAACGTTCCTCTAGGAGTTCTCCCAGGAATTTCTCTAGAAGTATCTGAGTTCATCAGGGAATTCCTCTATGAATTATCCGGGAATTTCTTCACGAGTTTCTTGAGAATTCTTCTAGAAGTTCCATCGAGTATTGATCTAGACCTTCTCTCAGGAATTTATGTGGGAGTTTATCCGGGAATTTCTTTGGGAGTACCTTCGAGAATTCATTTAAAAGTTCATCCGGGAACTCATCTGGGAATACCTCTGGTGATTGCTCTGCGAGATCCTCCTTGAATTCCTCCTTGAATTTCTTCTTTAATTTCTCTAGGAGTTCCTCCGGAAATTCCTCGTAAAGCTCCTCCGGCAATTACTTTACTAGTTGCTTTAAAAATATTTCTGGGGGATGCACAAAGAATGGCCAGAGTTTCCTCCGAAAATTCTTCAAAGAGTTTCTCCAAACGTTCTTCTAAGAGTTCATCAGGGAATTCTTTTAGATGTTCTTTCGGAAATTCGTTTAGGAGATCATCCGGGAATTCCTCTAGGTGTACCTACGGGAATGCCTCTACGAGTTCCTCCGGGAATTCCTTTAAGAGTTTATTTGCAAATTGCTCTAGGAGTTTCGCCGGGAATTTCTCTAGAATTTCTTTCGGGAATTCCTTTTAACGATGTCATTCTTGATATATTTTTGGCCAGCTGATTGATGATTTACAATAACAACTATTTCAATAAATTTGCAAAAACATGTGAAAATTAGAAAATTACTAAACCGCAACTATACACATGTCATTGCATCTTCAACATGATGAGTTACTAAAAAAAACACTGATATTGATTAACCGATTCAACAAAAATTTAAAAATAATGACCACGCCGTTTCACGCCGCCGCCGCCGCCGCCGAAATTTCATTCGGCGTCACGCCGATCACGCCGCCGCCGCCGGCCAAAAAAATGCAAAACGCCGCCGCCGACTGATTTTAAATCGGCGCACACCTCTATTGTGGAGTTTTCGAAAGAGACCCTTTGGAGGAAAATCTTAGCTGGCCTCGCCTTATGAGCCTATTTTCCAACACCTAGGTAATTTGGAACATTTTTCAAGTTGCTTATTTGATTGAGAAATTTGGTTTAACGGGAGGTAAGAGTTGGTGTCTTGTATTCAAATGAATAACCTGCTGTTCCGAGCGATAGACAAATAGAAAATCAACTTGATTTGGGTGCTAAAACGGGACATTATGCCCTTCTTCACGCTAGAGGTCGGTGACTACGAGGATAGCAACTAGCAACGAACCAGCACGTGGCGATAGAAGACCAATGATACTGTCCAAGACCGACACGAATGGTATTCTGCTATATATGAGATTTGTAGCCATCACTGTATCAAAGTACGATAGTATGGAGGTCATACTTTTAGCAATCAGGACATGGACAATTTTAATAGTGAATTCGAAATAAGAATCGTGTGATCAAATGACTGCAAAGATTTCCGAAAAAGTTTAAAGTCAGATATACCACAGTGGGCCTGGTCGTTTTAATATTTGTGTCATATCTCGCTGATATGCTACAAATATTAATGCTGACAAGAAAATATCGCAAGAAATTCCAGTATTTCCAGGCTTTTCAACACTGGCTGTGCAAGCACTAGAATAGAATAGATATACCTATATATGATAAACTTTGTTTTATTTCGAATGAGTGTAATCAGTTTCGTACCTTTTGGCTGGTTCGTCTCCGACCATGCGGCCCCATATTATACTCAATCATTGCAAACGCTCAACACATTTCAATCTTGTTAGAGTTATAAATGATGTGAATTCAAAACTGAAGGAAAATATCAGTGTCATTATTCAACTCTCTTTTCCACTAACAATCAGATATAATCAAGAGAAACCAGATTTTAAACAATCCAAAAATATGTCCATCTTCATAATGAGGCCATTCGACATCGGAACAATCCATTGAAGGCGCCAAAGAAACCCATCATCCCTAATCGTCTCGAACGGAACGTGCCACTTTTCCCTGGCTCTCGTCATCATCATCACCATCGCCTTGAAAACGGGCAAAATGCAGCGCGCCAATTAGGCGTTATGATTTATCGCTCTATTACTACCGCCACGCCACTACTCGGTCGATCGGTCTTAATGTCGTGCTGCCCTAGCCCAGTGGGTGTGAATGCCAAGCCGATTATTGCCATAGGCCCCCTCATTGCTTTGCTACACGGCTCATAATGGCATTTGATTACAGCTTCGAGCTCCAGCAGCTCAAATGGCCTCGACTCGGTATAATCAAATAAATTTTATCATTTCCGATTGGCGTTAGGGTACACTCCACACTCCACCACAGAGCGAACAACAATGCTAATTATAAAATTTGTACGTTCGTTCCTGAGGACAAGTTTCTTCCTGAGTTAGTAGAATGGAAATGCGCTGCCAGAGACCATTATTGTGCCGAAGGATGTGTATAAATAACGCATTTGCCCCGGCCCCACAGGATGGCCATAAAACCCCGAAAATGGCACCGACCGACACTCGTTCGGCAATCGCAATCGAATGCAACAATGGATAGTTTTGTATTAACTTCGGAACGGTTTATTTATAGGAAAATCATCTCTATTTCATCCCGTTTTATTGTTTTATTATAGTGTCGCACTATTATTTCCTCCTTCGACCCGGGACAATTCCAGTTCGGCTCAAAAATTATTCCTTTGTCGGAATTTATTGAGTTTATTTATTCACATGCACAGGAACACAGTCGCATGTTCTGTTTGCCCCCTTCCTCACACAATACTAAATAGCACACTGATTCCTGATCCCCAAGCCCCCCTGAACGAAATTGTGTGAAATTGTACATTTTAATGCTTTTATAGCGAAAATGACTACGGCAGGAGCAGCGCCCGAACACGCAAACACATTTCACGTATGATTTTCGCTTTTTCGGTATCACCGTGGTGCAAATTTATAATAGAGAGATAATAAACACTATATGGTACATTACTCATACTCGGTGCTTTCGGGAAATTTTCACGCGGTCGCATGCTTTTTGCCGTGTAGCGGAGAGTCATTTTTGTTGTCACATGCTCCCGGTTCCACACGCTGCTGCTGTTGCTGCTGCAGTGCCGAAGTGGAATTATTGGAGTCAGATATAGGAAGTTATGGCGCCACCCCGCAGGGCGAACGAGCGATCCACCTTTTCCAATGCGGTGGTGGTTGGAGTAATTGTTATGATTATTGTTTTATTTGAACCGACAAACCTAGATAAATTGGTTTTTCGGCGGTATGGAAAACTGGGTGATGGAAAATGTTTTAACAAGGTGGACTTGTTTTAGACAATTAGAAAATCCATCAACTGAAGAAAACGCATTTCCAACATCTCTTAGTGTAATTAGGCACCTTCAAAGTGCTTCCAATCCAACACACCACGTGTGGTGGGTGGGATCATAGCTCCAAGAGAGTGGGAGTTACCAAGCACGACTACCTTAGAAGCGAAAAAAAATACATCAGTGTTTCCTACTTTTCACCAACGGGCGAATGATTATCTCGAAACGTTTAAATCTCGAGCCATAGCTCTTTTTCTCTTTCCACTGGCCACATCTCGAGAGAGTTTCATCTCTTCTCGCTTTACCAAACTTGTGCACGAAAGAAATGGGGAAATTCGATGCATAAATAAAGAATAAAGTTGAAATTATCTCTCGCCAGTGTTATTTTAAATTCGATTTATCGTAATTTAATTTCCCACCCTCCACGGTACGTCTGGCGTTTTTCCTGGTTTGCCACACATCGAACCTCAAGTCTCAGTCGAAAACCTATTCTGTAATTGGTTGTTTTTAATCGAATCTTTATGGGGTGGGTGTGGAAAACAATTTCTTTGTGCTGAAGGTAATTGTTGCTACTTGTAAGAAGAACGAAAGGCGTTTGTGGTTTATCTTACATTCCCCCTTGGGATTGGTTGGTTGTCTTCTTCGCAGGATACCAATTTTACACCGAATTGAGATAGTTTTCCAGTTGAGTTACGATTTCGTTTATGCTCAGCGAATATTTAATGCGTACCACCAGCCTTCCAGGCTTGCACAATGTATGCATAGAGGAGGAAAATTATTATTCAAATCATATATTTATGGCATCCTTTCGTTTCTCATTTTTTCCGACTGGGAAATCTGCTGCTGAAGCATCTTTTCAGGCTCCAAGGAAAATCCCACAAAAAGTCCTTCCGGTTCACTGTCCCTAGCGAAAGCTTAGCCAGTGTAATTCACACCCCACTCTGAAGGCAACATATTTCTTCCTGGTCTCTCTTGGATGTTGGAGCAACCGAGTTAAGTTATAAATAACAAAAACTTTATACCGACTGTTCGCAAAAAAACGGAACGAACTCACTGCAAGCCAAATCTCAGTCACTTTACGGCAGACTTCCACAAGCTGGAATGATTTTGCTCAAGTTCGATTCAAGAAGAAATAAAGCATAAACCGGCACTAAATTTAGTGGGATTTTCGTTCGCACCCGCCGCACTGCACAGTTGACTGGAAGATTTCCCAAAGGAATTTTGCTACCCTAGGAGAATTTTGCTCTTCCTTCTGAAACGGAATTTCTCCTCCAGTCATGCACCGAAAGAAAACGTCTGAGCTGGCACATTCTGGTTCACTCACACTCGTGTGCTTGCCATAGGGCTCACATCCGTAATAAATTGTTCTTTTTCTCTATCCAAAGAAATATATTTTCATTTTGCGGGATTTATTACTGCTGGTGAAGTTTGAATTTAAATAAGTTCCTTTGTGATTTCATCGACTTGGTTTGGAACATTGATTCTTCTTACCTACTTGTAGCCTACTGAGATGTTGCTGCCGCAGGTTGAACTCCCGGTGCCTACTTCGTTTCGAGTGTCGCAAACATTCGTTCCAGGAACGCTCGCACAGATCACTGCAGGTGACACAGATTGCTTTGACAATTATGCAACACCATAAAACTGCCTGCCACTGGCTGCAATTAGGTGGCCTGTTTTGGTCTGTTTACAGTTCTCGTCCTTTATTGTTTCACTTTCCAGCTCCGTCGGAGAAAGTCTGCCTGTGTCATAACTTTATGACTCCCGGGGAGATATTTTTGGTAGGCAATTTTTACGCACTGCGACTCAAAAATACCTGAAAGCAGCAGGACTTTCAACGTGCTGCAATTTTAACGCAAAAAAAGCACTGCGCTGAGACAACTAATCTGACCGTATCATTCCGAATTTCAGCAAAAACTAAACGGCTACCTTTAAGAGTTTCGACTTGATCCTAAGTCCTGATATCCGCCAATTTCGATGGAAGCAGGAAAAAGCTGTGCCCTAAATCACCGGGTCCGGATCGAACCATAGCCGCGTAGAGAAGGCAGAGGAAAACCCGAAACAACGGCCAGCATCGAACACAAAAGAATTCAAAATTGCATATAAACATAAATTTTCACAGACCTTCAAGGGGGTATTATAAAGGCACGTAAAAAAGAAGACCCAAAAAATCAGCGTACCCTACCGTACGATTCGACGACACCGAGCAAGTCGATCACCATCGATGGAAGGACCTGCTCGCTTCACGATATTGTTGCATTTTGGACATCCCTACCACATCGCGAGCTATTCGCATTCTCATCGATTAACTATGAAAATCGAAGAGCACTTTGCTATCAACAACAACTCAACGATTCAATAAAGTTGTTTCGCGCAAGAGCAACATAATCCATGAAAATCCACCATGAAATCGAAAATTGATATTTGCCTATAATTGTGCAATTTTGCTCGATTGCCGTAATGATAGGTTTTGTAGTTGGAGCCGTTTTCAGCCTTCGTCGTCTTACCCACCAAGCAAGAAGTCAGCCCGATATAGATACACCTAATGCCAGAAACCATGGATATGGATAGCTTCCCATCGCATCGGCATCGCTTTATTAGCGTTCGATTTAGCGAGTATGCGCGCACGCGTTTTTCCTGGCTGCTTCTTTTGAACTTTATTTATCGGTATCATTCCACGGCAGCAGGCGTTGAATTATGGCAGCCATGCTCCCTTCGAATCGACTCTCGTTCGTCGAGCTTGCCGCCGTCTCTGGTCGCACATAAATACTCTCCAGAGAGACGAGGCCCGACTTGACGAAACTTCTGCACTCCGGCGTGGCTGTAGTAGTGGAACGACCATGGCCGGAGAGTGAGAGAGGCGATGACTGGGAACACGTGCGCGGAAGCGAGAGAGGAGTAAAACTTAACGAAACCAGCCATGTTGCATGTTCTTCGCTCAGTCGTCGTCGGATGCGAATCCGCTCTCTCGTCTAACCGGTCGCTCTCCCTCGTTTAATGTTCAATTTTATGTTTTGTTTTCGTCGTGACGCGCCGCTTTTTATGGTTTGTTGATGCTTGCGGCATAGCTAGGTACATAGTGTTTGTGACCGTGCGGAGGAAGAAAGATTTTGCGGTTGGTGTGAATTATTATCGTTTATGTAACGGGTTTAGGAGTTCAAACTTAGCGAATTTCGTCGTTGTGGTAAGATTAGAGGATGAAAACTTGGGTAACACTAGGAAAAAAGTTGAAAAACCGAGTGAATCGATTCACAAAAGTAAGTAATTATTCGCCGTTCGAGATCGAGAGATACATAATAATGGATCCACGCGACGCCATAACTTTTCGCGGCCCATACCAACACAGCGGGACCAAACTGGATGGATTACACCACCACCACTAACGACAGTGCTTTGCTTGTGACTTGTGACATCGATCGATGCCCGTACGCGCTCCACTTTGTGACGTCACTCGCGAACAGCAACGAAAAAAAGCCTAGGCTAGATTTTAATTGGAGCAATTTAAACATCATCAATTACTGGACACAATTGAATCGACAAGATTTGTTTATTTTTCCCATGCAGCAGCAGCCGTGCGGGAATGCATCCGAACGTTCAAAGAGGAAGTGCAAACGGATCAAACGTTCGACGATAAAACAATGGTGGTGAATTTGCGTGACCGCTTTATTTTCAGAGCATTTGAAAATAAATTAATGAGTCGCAAATATTGACACTGCATTGATGGAGCACCCATTTATGGGAATCACACCAAACAGAAATATCCTCCGACATCTGCTAAAGAGAACTAACATGTGAGCCGTGAATGTGGTACATAAAATACTTCGGCGTAAGTTTGGTCGAAATTGTCTGTGTTCCGTCGGTAACTGAAAATGAGCTTAAACTTGTTAATTGGGCCTATATGTTTTACAGATAATAAGTGCATTCATGATCAAAATTTAAATTATAAAAAAGGAAAAGGGAATTTTTAGACGTTTTCAATGTGACTTGGATGATAAAAATCGCCAAAGGCAAGTACAAATTGTAGACCAAAATCGAATCGGTCTTCAATAGCTACGACTTGCTGATTATATAATTAGTAGAAGACAGAATTGGCTTAACGTTATGTCAAACAGTTTGTTAGTTAGAGTGTAGAATTAGCATCTAAGTTAAAATACAAAAAAAAAAAGTTTGTTAATTAGATGCTAATTTTGACTCGAGGCCTCTGGTATTGCCATTTATAGCAATATTTCAACAAGAATTGCACTCATTTTATGTGCCATTCTAGGGTCCTGATGGTCCTGATGTTTTATGATATTACATTGTAATTAATTATAAATGTAGATTAGACCTGATGATGCCTGTAGAAGAGTATTATAATGAAGAGTAGGACGAAACGTAATATATCAAGGTTATAGTGTGCAGCAATCACCGAAAAATATCAACAACCGCCAGTATCATAAAATTTGACGAAGATTCATGTATGTTAAAGCGGGGTTTTAAGGCGCTTCAAGACGTTCTATGTTGTTTTAGAGAATTTAGCATACCAAAGCATTTAAATGCGTTTCTGTTGGTAAGAAATGCCCCCGAAACCCTTGAAACACCTGAGAGTGCTTCTAAAACCCCCTAAAACTCAGTGGAACGCATATAAAAGCTTTCTGGGCCTTTTATTTTCCTTGGAACGCTCTAAAAACTCAACTCTCTCTTCAACTACACATCACCTTAAATAAGTTCTCCAACTTTTCCGAAGGTTGTCCGTTTTTCCCCAATTGGTTTTAAATTATTGGTAACAAATTTTCCGGTTTTTCATTTTCAAGTTTCATATGAGTTTCAGAAGAGTTCCGAAAGGGGTACTCGGAGGTTTCAGCGGTTTAAGCATGCCTTCAAGGAGCATTTAGGTATGTTAATGAGGGGTTTCAAGTTGTTTCAAGACGTTTAGTAGTCTTTTACGGGCACTTCACAAAAGGTTTCACGACAATTAGAAGCGTTTCAGTGGGTTTAGGAACGCTCCTGAAAATCTCTGAAACGTCCTTGAAACGTACAGAAACAACTGTAATTCCCTGAAACCTCATGGCATGCTCCTGAAACACCATGGAGCCCCCTTAAACATCCTGGAACACTTTTGAGACAACATCAGCCCACTGAAATGCCCCTTAAACTCCTTGCAACGCTGTTGAACCCATGGAAACCTCCTGACACCCTCAGAAACCACTGGAAACTCCCTGAAACTCTCTTGAAACCCTCAGGAACTCTCCGAAACGTTCCTGTAACCCTTGAACCCACTAGAACGCCCCTGGAATCCCTTGAAACCCGCTGGAAATGCTCCTAGAACCCCCTGAAAACTATGCCTATGAAAACTTTCAGGAGCTTTCATTTCCGCTGGAGCACCCTTGAAAACTTCAATTCTTCAAAGTCTTCATCCAAAATGTTGAATGCATCCATAAGCTAGCTCATTCTGATGTTGAACACTAATTTTTGAACGGTGCACTCCGGAAGCCTAAGATTAGAATTATTAGTAACGAGGGGGAGTTTTATGGGAGTTCCGAAGGGGATTTCCAGACGGCTCAGTGGTTTAAAAATGCTTTCAAGGAGGATTTCGGTATGCGAATACGGTGCTTCAAGACGTTTCATGGGGTTTAGGGAGCTTCCACGGAAACTTCATAAAGGGTATCAAGGCATTTAGATGTGTTTCAGTGGGTTTAGAAACGTTCCTAAATATCCCTGGAACGTCTCTGAAATCCCCATAAATTCTCTGGGACACTTCTGTAATATTCTGAAACCTGTATTCTGTATTGATAAGATTTTCTATAAAATAATACGGCATCTCTGGTCCCTAACTCCCTGAAATACTTCTGAAACACCATGAAACCACCTTAAAACCCTGACAAACTCTCCGAAACACTCACGTAACCCTCTGAAACCTCATGGAATGCCCTCAAACGCCCTGGAACTTTTTCTAGATTTTCCACTCATATGTTTGTCCTCAGATAATTTCGTAATTTGATGGTTCCTCGGATATCGATCCGTGGAGTGCTAATTGCATTCTCAAACGGACCTGGAAAACGAGTTTCTAGAAAATCTGTTTTAGTTCCTTTTAGACCTTTCCCAGAAACCACAGTGATCTTTAGGATGTCGCCATACTGATAATACCGGCTCTTTTTTAAAAATTACAATAGAAATTACCAGAATGATACCAAATATATCTTAATTCTTACAGAGCGTTCACTTGAAATTACTTCAACTCGACCAAAATCCAAGGTTATTGACAAGGATGGGTTCATTCACTTACAAAGAGTTACATTAATTGATCCTATCCTATCAAAAGACAGGGGGGACCAGGTCCTCAAAAAATTCAGTCGAAATTCTGCATAGTTCAGAAGGCCGGCTCCAGAGGCACGTTATCCTTCATTTGGGGCATTTGTGCCATTTTTGCAGGTTTTTCGTCCACTAAAAAAAAAAAAACAATAGAACTTACGGTTCACATCACATGCAACACAAGCACCACGAACCCTCACCCCATAGCATAGTGTGATTAGAAGCTTGATGACCCTAACCGTGCGGCTATGTTACCCTTTTCATAAAGAATAGCCATGGTTGCCAAAAACGCTACGCCACACCTATTCTTGCTTTCATTTATCAAACATCATGACTCTGAGGCATGGAATTATGCCGGCGAGCCATGAAATCGGAAAGCAGCGTCATAAAATTATGAAAAATACAAGTAGATGCTAGCTTTCTATTCGTTATATTAACCAGTGGGTAGCCATTACTTTTTCCCGCCCAATATGTTCAATGGTTAAATATTGCGACATTGGCACTCATTTAGATTGGCCGAGTCTTGCAAACCATTTCGCAACGGCTAACGCCTAACGTACACAAGTTCCAATGCATTCATGATCGGGTCGTCGGATGTACAACAGGTAAACGAAATAACTTTGATTCAATGTTCCTGGGAAATGATTATTCAGTGGAGTTTCAAATTATCAAATTAATCTAAACATTAATGAAAAACCGAATAACATGTGCATTATGACAAAACAGGCCAAACATTTCAATTGGTCCTGTCTGCATTTGAGAGGCTCTCTTTGTTCACTTTCTCTTTCAATTATTGCAATTTAATGGTACACTTTTCAACTACTTTTGCAGTACTAATCCAAAGCCGATTGTTTTGACAATCGTTTAATGCAAGGAGACAATCATAATTCAAATAAACAGCTGAGATATTAATGAAAGAGAGGGAAACCAAAGAGAGCCTCTCTTCTGCAGATAGGACCTTTAGGATGTTTGGCCTGAAGTACGTTTATTTTATACGCAAAATAATAGCTTCTAGAAAAGACTTATTTCTCATACATTTTTTTCACCCATTTTCGTCATGGTTCTAGATTTTGACGGCATGATGTCATGACTTAGTTTCCCACATTTCGCTCATGAAACTCAAGTACTATTTTCATGGAAAAGGCTTATGATTTCATATATTTCATATAGCCGAGCGTTCAGCAGATAAAAATTCGGTTCAAATTTAACCAAGTTCGGAACAACTTTTTTAAGTGTGTAAACTTGCATCACGATTCATAGTATTTGCGACATGATATTATGACTCAATTTGCCACTTTTTGCCGATGAAACTAAAATTTTAAATTACAAACAGCGCCGAGGCCACGGTCGAGGCTACGTTACGACAAAACGAGTCGTGGAATCAAGTAAATTTTATTGGCGTATTTTTGTAACATAAAAACACACATTTATCGAAGAATCATGACGCATTTAATGCAGTTTCGGGTTTCGGATTTTAACCCGTTCAGACATGGAAGGTATGCCATTGACACAGAATTCACTTTGGCTAGCACTCTGCTGTTGTAAGCATATCAGCTCAGAGGGCAATTCGGTGCTAAATTATGGAATGAAATTATGTACTTTTACTTCTTCATTTAACCCTTCAGTTATCGGCTAATTCACTTTGTAGATGAGACAAGTTTAAAAGAGTATATTTCCTACTCATCGAATAGTACAGCAACCGTGAAAATGACTGTATTTGGTCATGTACTTGTCTTATCTTATTATGATCACGCGTTGCATAAATTTGCTATCGACAACAATGTTGCTAATGTTGTTCGGCTACAACCTAACCTACGCACCGCGTATCAGAAAACTACGGTCTCCGCGTTATTGCTATGGCTTAATTATCGCGCAAGTTTCAAAGATGAATTTGAGTTAAAATTTTGCATATATGATTATTAGGTGGGTAACGATTCCAGGAATTTCTGATTACTAATATTGAATTACTTTTTAACCAGCTGTTCATGTTTTAAACACTCCGTAAAACCGCTGACCTGAGTGAACATATGTTCTGATCAGGATGCCAATTACGATGCATGAAGTGTAGAACTTCGCCCATTATCTTACATTGTATACTCTGCTGCAAGTTGCACAGTAAATATGAATATGAATAATGATAACAATTGGCCATGCTCTTGTTTTCAAAATTGTTATCTAGACTTAAACGTTGCATGCATATGTTATCGACAACAATGTTGCTTTGTAACGAAGGTTAAGCAAAAATAAACATTCTCCATTTTTATGTATAGGTAACTAGATCATCATTAAAGTAACGTCTTAATTTAAATTGCTTGCTTTTGTAACTCAATGAAATACGCCTGACGACCTAGAGATCGAATTACAGTTGTAAGTTCCATAGGCTTTATATAACCCGAATATCGTACAATAGGAAGCAATCAGTGAAGTACTAGATTGAAAGTAGTGAGCTGAATTTTTGTATGGTGAGATGATCAATTCTCCGTTTCTGCAATGAAATGGTGCAAACAGCGTGGATTATATGATTTCTTGCCTAATTTGATGCTGTTTGAGCAAAAGTTTGGGTAACTGTGTTGTTGAAGTAGTAAGAAATAAATAATACAAGAACACAGTTATCCAAACTTTTGCTCAAACAGCATCAAATTAGGCAAAAAATCATTAAATCCACGCTGTTTGCACCATTTCATTGCAGAAACGGAGAATTGATCATCTCACCATACAAAAATTCAGCTCACTACTTTCAATCTAGTACTTCACTGATTGCTTCCTATTATCATTTGCTACTACGTGAAGTACCAGAACAACCAAAATTGTAAAGCGAACCAAGAAGTGGGTAGCTTGGGATTAGCTAATTTGGGATCTTCCAACTGGTAAAAGAGTCAATATGGGCACTGGCCACGTCCTTACGGTCATCTGGGAAGAAAAGGAGTTCTACGGTATGGTCAATCGTTGCTATTAGAGACCGAGCACTACTCTGAATCTTCACGGTTGTCTCGGGAAGTTTTATTTTTTCGCTAGTGGGATAAGGAAACGAGATGGATCTTAGATTTGCATTTGCGACAAGAAACGGCTCTCTCTTTAATGAGTTGGAATCAGCATTTACAAAATCCACCATAAATTTTTGTTTTAAACAACTGTTCCACTTTCCGCATGGAGCGTTCACCTTTAAATCCGGCTCCAATGGCAGCAAAACCACACACAATCCCTTTGGCGACACAGTTTTTGCCTACGTATGGATTTTTCGGTCCATGCACACCGTGCCTCCCCTTTGGGCATTCATCTTCCTCCAAGGATCCATCCCGCCAGGGGCTTGTGGTGCGGCAGCATAACAAATAAACCAAGCCAGCCACACATAAAGGTACCACCACCATCAAAAACCAAAAACCAAAGGTGCCGGCGCTGGGTGGGGGCCCCGGGAGGGGACCCCGGAGGAAAAAAGAATTAAACTATGTCAACACATAAATCATCCAACTTCTTCCCGAACATTGCTCTCGGCAAGGCACGGTGCGCGTATCAGCACCAGCACTGAAAATGTAACATCAGGACAACAGCCAGCGCACCGTAGCGGCCACATTTACAGACACACGGAACGACGAAACTAGGTCCCTCCGGCAGGAGCGGTGACCGCCAGCTCAGCGTTGTCATCGTTTTCGCAGTCGTCCCTTCGAGGCTGGCTGTTTAGAGGCCACCACAGTGCAATGCAACGGGGGGAGATATCTCCAAAAACCATTTACCACCAACGCTTAGCCGTACGCTCGGTACACACATATAGGGATATACAGCGATGACGACGACGACGACGACGGTCGGAGGATAAGTGATTTTCCATTCGAACCACACGCTCTAAAAATGCCCCTTTGAAATCCAGCCGAAATGGGAAGTTGGTTGTTCGGTTCGGGAAACCTTTGATGTATGAAAATTTCTGACTCAGCGCTCTCTATCGGAATTTTGCACGCCGATACTTTACGAGCGTTTTGGCTGCGATGCGATGCGGAATGAAGTGGAGTAGTAGGCTTCTGCTATCTGGTGCTGGTGCTGCTGCCTTTGCCTTATTTTCGATCCAAGCAGATCTTGGCCTGCTGGGGTAGGATTTCCGCACACACAATCAGAGAAGGCGAAGTGTAGCAGCAGAGAAAGATAACTCAGCGGCAGCACATTATGTTGATGTATTAGTGGGACTGCTCGAAAGGAAAAATTTACGAGAGGGGGAAAAAAGTCGAGCATAAATGAGAGAGAGGTATAAAAATAAAATACATTAGGGCGTGGTTAAAGCCATTATTTTTATTGTTGTTGTTGTTGATGATGGCAGCACTATCATTCACTTGCCGATTTTCTGCTTTATTATGGTCGGTTGGCGGTTCGTCTCACATGTGTGTTGTACTCGGAAGGCCATTTAAAAAAAAAAAATGTGCACAACAGTCCGAGAAGCTCCCCATCCCATCTTGGTCTGCCGTGGAGTGAGTGGATGGAGAACGAATTCGATTATGTCGATGTTTATGTATTTTATTGCTTTCCTCCGGACGGACGGATGGATTTGCCCCGATGCCATGGAAAGGGGTCTTGCCTACACCTTTTTGCAGATTCCCATGAGCGGCAAAATGTAGGGTAATTAAAGGTGAAAAGAAGTTACAAGTGCCTTCACAGGTTGAACAGAAGTCGAACTTTAATGGTTATTGCTGGTTGTTTAAAAGTGTTTTATTGTTTGTTTAAGGTCTGGCGATAATCGGTCCAAATGTGCGATAGTTGCTTTTAATTACTACCTCTCGGTCCCTTTTGCGCACTGCCATGTTGGACCATGAAAGGGTTTGCCTGGGTGGATTTACGACCAGCAATTACTATCTGTTGTTGTTGCAGTGCGAAATATGTGGGAAAAGAAATCAAATTTTTACGCCCCATAACCGTTTTGTCCACCTGGATTAGGTGTTGTCCCTTGCGTTGAAGTAATTAATCATACTTTCAAACAAACCCGTTGATTTTGCGCAAACAGACCGCAGTACATATCATAATATGTAATCTTATATCACCATTAAAATCAACAGCCGAGGAACATCTTCTTCTACTTGGGCTGAATGGGTACAGAGTAAACAGCAATAAGAAGGTGCTTTGTATTTTATGAATAGACATTTGAGCTATAATTCTCACCGCTTGTTCACACTATTTCGGCTACCACGAAGTGACGCGTACGGAATAACTAAGCAGGTGAATTATAAGATGAATTATGAATATTTATTACTTTGTAGCAATTATGATAACTGTTGTCAGATTTTATAACGTTATGAATTTACATTTTATGGATTATGGATACTATACATTGGTGGTTAAGTTCCAGTAATCGTTAAATTGTTGCAAACAAATCTAGATTAGTGCTATTCTATCTCTACTACTAATCTACTACTAAGCTAATTCACTTTATCACCATTTCATTGATCAACCGTTAACGTATCTCTATATCCCCAAAAGTAAAGCTTCCAGAAGCATCCAATAAACAGTAGTTAAACTAAAATCTCCGCCATTCCACCTAAGCTTCTACAGCTGTAACCCTCCAAACACACAATCACACACCTCCCACGGTAGCAGTTGAAAGACGCGCGGAATCTAAACAGCTTGATTGATCTCCTCCCGCGTCTGTCTGGTGGAAAACCACGCTCCACTAACCAAAGAAACAAAATGCCGACGGCTTCCGAGAAGGAAATAAATCACCCGATTATTTATCGATCTCAATCCTCAAAACCAGTTATCGATATAATAAAAATCCGAACAGCCAAATCAAAACCCCAAACCGACTACGATGAAGACGACGGAAACGATGGGGCAGTGTGGAAGCACGGAGTCGAAGCTTTTCACCACGTCAGTAAAACGGGATTTTCTCTTTTATGTTTGCCTACCTACACTGCCCCAGCACGGCAGCGTGACCCCGCGTCCGCAAAGTGAGGGTGGTGCTGCCAAGCAGAAGGTCAATTATTGAACGACAGCAGGGTTGTAGCGGCGGCGAAGCCGGACGGAACACGAAGAACCTGCTCTTGAGAGTCTTGGAGAGGAGAATCGATTCCAGCCATGGGAATTTCGCACCAGCTGCATGGCGCTTGGAAGCGCTAGCTGGCCAGCTAGCCACAACGAACGAAAGAACCAATGATGCCGCCGCCACTGATTGCCGCCGCCGGTTGTGTTTACAAATCATTCCTATAAACATCGATTAAGTAAACACCTTTATTCGCCTTGATCGTGGTCGACGTCGTTCCCTTTTGGTGTGGCACCACACACATTCTGGAGGTGGCGATTTGGGTGGACGACGCGTTGCGATTTGTGCTTACTGGAAAGGCAGATTAGTTTTTTTTAAAGCTCGAACACTTTTTGTTTTCCCCAATGCAAACGATTAGCAAAAGAAAGTAAAGAGATTAATATATTTCTACGCTTAACAATTCAGTTGACCATTTTTTTTCTATCCTCAGTACATTGGCGTAACTAGGACTTGTTTCTAGGGCAAACGAAAAATATCGATGATCTGATAAGATGAGACGAGAACATATGGTTTCCACTTTCCTCCCTCCTGCGATTTTACGCGAAAACCCGGCATTGTATTTGAAGAGCTCTACCTACAGCGAAACCTTGGTAAAGCTAGAATCGGTGATTAACATTTAATGCACGGTATGTAGCATGGCCACTAGACCTGTTCACTTTGAAACTTTTTTTCTCCGATTCTCCGTGACACATCAAATTATCAACCCACATGCAAAAACAAGTCTTCAGTCCAAAATTGGTCCAAATTGATAAAGATTTAAAGGTGTATCAAATCGATTTTGTGTTTTTTTATCCGTTTTTACAGAAATTTACTCATAAATCCAGAAAATTGCTCCGAAATGGTGCCGAAAATATCGTTAGGATATAGTTAGTACAATACTCTACAACTTTGCCGAAGATACTACGGTGTTTAAATTGCTTATTTCGAAGCTATTCAATAATTTTAGTTGAAAAATCACGAAAAAACACGATATTTTTGCGATTTTACATATAAAAGTCATGTAATTTTACATTATTTTACGTGACTAAATTAATTAGCTATTTCTCCTTTGTGTAACAAACATTTCGTCCATACATCGTTTTTGTGTAGGAATTCGTTTTCAATGACTAATTATCAAAAGTATGTCACGTTGATACTAAAAATCGCGTAGAGTTGCCAGCACGAATTAAAACAAAGTTACCCATGATTAAGACGTCATGCCATCGTATTCTAATGTCTTTTGATTCAAGTATCAGAAAGTGCGCAGATGATAAGGCTCGAGCCTGCGGATCAGAAGGTCCCAGGTTCAAGCTCAAATACATAGTGATTTTTTTTTCTTTCTTTGTAGCAGTTAGGATGATGAATCTGCCATGAGTTATGACCCATGACTTACACGCAATCTCCCAAATAATGATGATCGGGACCTGCCAATTAAGCCCATTTCCAGGACAAGCTAGATATTTAGTTTACTTGTTGACAAGAAATCGTGTCGACGAGATCAGCTGGACGAAATATTGGGCATCTGTTTGATACCGATTAATTTAGCTAAAACAATTCAATACGATGATGGAACTGTTTCTGGATGCAAAATTTATCATACAACTGTGGAAATTACTTGCATCTATCTAGCCACAAGCTACACAACTACACGATAAAGGGAAACTTCATTCTTACTATGCACTCTACGGTTTCGAAACAAGGCTATGATGCCAAATTGCAATGAGATGCAGAGTGTAGTCTCATTAACTTATAGCTGGATCGAGACGCAAAAAATCCTATTCCAGGGCTCGAACCTTGAATCTTCGAATCGGCAGTCTCATGCTCAACCATCTACACCAAATTGAATCAGATGCAGATGCGACAAAGA
Organism: Aedes albopictus; assembly: GCF_035046485.1. NCBI lineage: Eukaryota > Metazoa > Arthropoda > Insecta > Diptera > Culicidae > Aedes > Aedes albopictus. Next base: position 1,884,449 of record NC_085136.1, on the reverse strand, counting down.
AATGTAATGACGTTTTAATCATGGGTAACTTTGTTAAATTTTGTGCTGGCAACTCTATGCGATTTTTAGTATCAACGTGACAAACTTTTGATAATTAGTCAATGAAAACGAATTCCTACACTAAAATGATGTATGGACGAAATGTTCGTAACACATAGGAGCAATAGCTATTTAAATTAGTCACTTAAAACAATGTAAATTTACATGACTTTTATATGAAAAACCGTAAAAATATTGTATTTTTTCGCGATTTTTTAACGAAAATTGTTGAATAACTTTGAAATAAGCAATTTAAACACCGTAGTGTCTTCGGCAAAGTTGTGGAGTATTGTTCCAACTATATTATAACGGTGTTTTCTGTACCTTTTCGGTGCAATTTTCTGGATATTGGAGTACATTTTCGTGAAAATGCTCGAAAAAACACAAAATCGATTTGATACACCTCTAAACTCTTATCAATTTGGCTCAATTTTGGACTGAAGACTTGTTTTTGCATGTTTTTGATGTGACACAGGTAGGTCAAAAAAAGTGAACAGGTCTAATGGCCACGACCCAAGGCAATGTTCCACTGTTTCACGACATGATGCAGACAATTCCGGCATTGCTTAGAGAACTCCTTGAAGGACGATGCTGAATGTGTCATCGACATAAACACCCTACAAATCAACGTCAAGCAGATTTTCCTCATGACAGCGATGGCCACTCTTCACTCCAAAGACGATCGAGATCAGCTGTTTCGATCCTGTAATCTGTTTCAAATATCAATAATCCTGTAAACTGCGTATGTGGTGTTCGATCCCAGATACGTAAATCAAAGAACAGTAGTTGCTGTCGGAATTCTTCCAGGGATTTCTCCATTAAGACATTCGAGGTAGAATTCCTCTAGAAAATCTTGCTGCGATTCTTTCAAGAATTTTTGCTTCGTTTCTTGTAGTTTTTTTTGCTGGCGTTTCTTCAAGAATTCCACCGGAGATTCTGTATCTCTTTATGATTTTTCCAGGCATTTCTCCTGTGATTCCTCTAGAAGTATTTTTCGAGAGATTTTCAGAAACTCCTGCTGAGATTCCTGTAGAAAACTTGCTGGTATTCCTGCAGTTTTGTTTTTCAAAAAAAAATACATGAAATCCTACAGTGATATAACCAGGAGTTTATTTAAGGATTTCTCCACTAATTCCTCATAGATAGCTACGTGGATTTATCCAGAGATTTTCTTAGGAGTTCTTTCTAGAAATCCTGCTGGTATTTCTCCATATATCTGCTTTGATTAATCCAGGAACTTCTGCTGGAGTTCATCCAAGATTATTTTTTTCTGGAAATTTCTATAAGAACCTTTTCAGATATTTCCCTAAGAATCGTTTGTTCATGTATTCTTTCTATGATACCCCAAGGATTCCTTCAGAAACTTCTGCTGGGATTCCTTCAGAAATTTTTGTTGGTATATCTGCAGGATTTAATTCAGTAATTTCTACAGGAACTCCTCTAGTGATATATTCAGAGATTTCTGTGGATATTTTCTGCAATAATTCCTATATGAATTACTCTGTGCATTCTTCCATGAATAAATCTACGGATGGGACAAATTTCATAAATGGAGGAGGCAATGGCGTAACCATGAAGGGGAGGGAGTGTTTAGGGTGGATCCCCCTCCCCTCAGAAGCAAAATATGTGGAAATAAATTTGAAAACAAAACCCATTAACCCATTATGTTGATCTCATTGTTCGTTGCTGTTTATGAAACGTGAGTGTCAAATAAGTTAAAAAGTGTCATAGATCGTCGAAAACCCCTCCCAAAGCAAATTTCTGGCTACGCCACTGGGAGGAGAACGTGCTCCTGGTTAATAAAACTGATAAATAAATCAAGTGAGTTTCCTAGGTTTTTTTTTTCAAGAATTCCTTTTAGAATTCTTTCAGGTATTCTTCTAGGAAATTCTTAAAATGTTCCGGTATTAATGCCTTCAGTTATTACTCATGAAGGAATTCCTCTAGAGATTTCTCTAGGATTCCTCTATGAGATTTCCCAATTGCGCATCCTCTATGGATTTCCCTGGGATTCCTCCTGGGATTTTTCCAGGATTACCTATTAGTATTTCTATTCGAAAATCTCTTGGTATTGCTTTTGAAATTTCTTTGGAAAATATTGTTGACAATTCTCCTAGAATCCATGCTGAAATTCATCAACCCATTTCTGCCGTGATTCCTCCTGGAACTGCTCCAGCTATTTCCCCAGTACTTTTTTCAGGAATTTCTCCTTATATTTCTCAAGTAATTTCATCCAAGTTGAGCGCCATTGTTACAAATAAAAAATAGAGCTATTCCGGCCCCGCGCTGGGCGCCATTATTTCAAATAAAAAAAATTGAACAATTACTGGCCCACGTTGGGAACCATATCACGAACAAACAATAATAGAACCCTATAAATGTTCTATTTTATTTTTCACTTGGCCTCACACACATAAAACATAAATTTGAAACAATACAACACTAAACGTAAAATTTGGCCTGCTACCCTAATGGGTAACAATTTACGATCACAGGATGACGAGGTTTCATTTACTGGTTTTGGTCCATCAGTCAATCCTGGAGTAGTGTTTTGTTTGGCTGATTCCATTCTTGTTGGCAGTATTTGTTCTGTTTTCATAGCTGAATTTTGCCTAGGAAAACTAATCCTATTGAGCCATCCCGAATCGGGTCTTATTGCAAGACGGCTGCATTTTTATGTCCGTGCTAGGGACCGGTTTGCCTGTCTTGCAGTTACACTGTGGTGCATAATTGATCGGACAAACGCCGATTTTCATACAAAATAGCCAAGTTTGAGATGCTGTAACTATGGTTTGCTTTGATGGATTGAGCTCAATTTTTGACACGGAACTACAAATATGCTGAATTTTGTGTATACAAAGTATAAAATGTTTTCGTTCACAGGTCTGGGCGTGGCAAGGCGTTGAAAAAATTGCAAAAGTGATCGGACAGCGGCACGCGTGTAAATCAAAGGGGTACCGCTGTCCGATCACTTTTGCAATATTTTCAACGCCTTGCCACGCCCAGACCTGTGAACGAAAACATTTTATACTTTGTATACACAAAATTCAGCATATTTGTAGTTCCGTGTCGAAAATTGAGCTCAATCCAACAAAGCAAACCATAGTTACAGCATCTTAAACTTGGCCATTTTGTATGAAAATCGGCGTTTGTCCGATCAATTATGCACCACAGTGTATTTATCAATAAAAGTGACCTAAAAGTAGGGGAAAGAAGGGCATAACGCCCCGGCTAAGCATATGTGGTCATAAACCTCAAATGATGCTTATTTTAAGGTCGTATTCTGCCTTGGAGAGCAGTTTACTCCCTTACCTAAGAGACTCAACTTTTGGCCCGCGTACCCACGAATTTTCCCATTCAAATAAACAATTCAAAAAGTGTTACTTTTTATTACTTTTTAGGTGCCGGAAAACTGCAGGAGGCAAAACGCCCGCTGGCATTTCCCGCTTCGACTTGTTGTGAAATACCAAGGGGCTCCATCGAACTCTTCCCAGCAGCAAATGAAGGAGTAGGGGGCGCGTGGTAGTTTAATGGGTTGGTTCCATATAATCAGCGCGCAATGTCTTAATTTCTGCGCGCTGCAAATTAGAGAATCTTTCCAAATGTGGAAAATCGTCGTTTTTCACGCTTTTCTTTCGACAATAGCAGCCGTTCTTGGGCTTAACCTGCTTAGTTGGAGTTCTAGTTTTCTTCCATCTAACAAAATCCTTTACAATATGATGAAATCGTGTAAAGGCGTTTTGCCCCCGGGGGCGTTATGCCCGCAGTTCCCCTATGCAACTACTCCGGTTGCTAGGGCTGTATTCCTCCTGAATGACATAAGAGCCCTACAAATGCACATTAAAATTAGGAGAATATTCACAAGTTAAATCCGAACGTGTAACAGAAAAATGAAACTGGTAACAATCCTAACAGGGATTTCTTCAAAGATTGCAACACGAATTTGTTCAATGCTTTTTCAGAAAATGCTCCAGGAATTCCTCCAGGGATGCCTCTATGGATTTCCACGAAGATTACAGTAAGGATTCTTTCAGAAATTACTTATGGGATCTAACCGGAGCTCTTGTGAAGGGTTTTGCAGTAACTACTTTCTTGATTCCTTCATCAGGAATGTCTTGAGCGGAAACGTAGCCAATTCGGGCAGTTGGTTCATTTTCATTCATTGACAGCTAAAGCTAGAAGCTATAATTTAAGCTGCGTTAATTAGTTCTACTTCCGCTGCCGTCAACTGTCTCTTCAAACCACAATTGCATTAAGCTGAGAGAAGGCTGTGTTTCAGTAGGGATGTTATGACACGAAGAAGTAAAAGATTTTATAGTTCTGCTCTAAAATACGAAAAAACACTCTTTAGGCCAAAGCACTGAATGTTGAATCTCTTTTTTTCTGTACCACTGTACACCAGGGCAGCTTAAACTGAATAAAATCCGGTCTTCGGCAACATTCATCATTGAGATCTAAACAATTCAATTCAAACTTTGACCCTATGACTTTATTTATGTGTGAATGCTCTACAACGTGGAAAACTTTTTTTGAAAATTCTCCATAGCAACACCCATACAAACCTATTTTACTCGTGGGCCACCGTTAAATCCCCACCGAAATGGCTGAAAATTTGACAGGGCTCTAGTTTTGCACTAAGGATTGTAATGAACATATGGGAGCTTTAAATTTTCAACATGTTTGAAACCTGAACTGCCCTACTGCATACCCATTCGATTTTTTATCTTCCGGAGACCCATTCAAAATTCATGCATATAGTTTCATCAGAAATTTCTCCTAGTTATTTATCAGGATAGCTTTCCAACAATTTCTGACGGAAATTTCGAAGATGGTCTTCCAGAGATTTTTTCTAGAGCGGCTTACAATACTTCTCTTGGATTTCTTTACGGGATTTCACCCATAGCTCATACCGAGATTTCTCTTACAGGGTTTTACAGTTCCTGTTTGAATTTCCTTATCATGTCATTCCGAGATAACTTACACAGTTATTTTCCGAGATATCTTAGTAGTACTCAGGATTTCTTCGAATAACTCTCGAGGAAATTCTTCGAATAAGTCTCTGCAGAGTTTCTTGCAAGATTTCATCTGTAATCTTTCTGACATTTTTTTGGGAATTTATTACAAGGAGTTTCGTAAGTTATCTCCGGAAAAAAATCGAGAAAAATGCAATGAAGTAAATGCAAGTACTCCAAGATCGACTATTAAAGGAATCCTAAAACTAGCATTAAAAACCTTAAGACATTTTCGGGTAGGAATTTTTGGAAATAAAAAAAACGAGTAAGAGTTCCAGAAGAAATTCCAGAAGGCACTCCGGAGAAAAAAACTTAGCCCGGCCTGTTGATTAGGCAAATGAAAGAGCTAAGTCCCGGGAGAACTTTAACAGAAATGTCAGGTAAAACTTTCAAAGCAACTCCGCGTGAATCTGTAGGAAATGTCCCAGGTGAAACTTGTGTAGAAATCTAGGGAAAAACTCTAGAAGAAAGCTTCCGGAAATTTCTTGAGGCGTTACAGGAGAAACTTCGTAAGAAATCCCGAGAGGAACTCCTGTAGATTCGTTTGAAACTCCTTAGTAAAAGCCTCTAGTAGAAACCCCGGAAAGATCTTCTGGGGAAATTCCTAGGCGAACATCGAAAGGAACCGCGGAAAATATTCAAAAGGAATCCCGATAAACATACTAGGAGAAGTTCCTTGACAACATCTGCGATATATCTTGAGATAAACTCTTATTTATTTATTTATTTATTTATTTATTTATTTCCCCCTACATTCATCTGACAACATTGTCTACATGAATTAACTTAAATTTAAATTACTCAAACATATTTGAAATCAGCAGTAGTTGTTTAAAACACTTAAAACTAACAGAGAAATCGAACAAATCATACACACGATTAAACAAACAACACATTACAAGTATGGGTTCATTCTGACCATAATAGGTGCGTCTAAACTGTAGTCTAATGAAATTAGAGCGTCTTAAGCTACGAGGTATTACATTAATAGTTATCTGTGACAAAATATTAGGAACATCTAAATTACCTACAAGCACTTTTTGCACAAACAATACTCTTTCTATCTGACGCCGCCTGGAAAGTGTGTCCATTCCGAGAAGTTGTCAGCGATTCTGATACGGGGGTAATTCAGTAGGATCACGCCAAGGAAGAAACCTCAGGGCGTTGCGTACAAACCGAGATTGCACGGCCTCTATTCTAGATATCCAGATGCCAACATAAGGACTCCACACCACAGCAGCATACTCTAGTACGGATCGCACCAACGAGTAGTACAATGCTCGTAGGCGGTATGGATCTCTGAATTCGTTGGAGATCCTGAAGATAAGTCCCAGATTCCGATTCGCCTTTGCAATTACCATGGAGTAATGCTCTCTGAAACTCTTTCCAGCTGCTCACCACTAATGTTGTAACCCCAACTAATTGGATCCTTTTTGTGCGTGAAGGAGATTACCGAACATTTACTCGTACTGATGGTCAATTCATTGATCCTACACCATTCCGCAAACACGTCAACAAGTCTTTGAAGCTCCCGGCAATCTTGAGCTGAGTTTACGACCAAGTAAATTTATAAATCGTCCGTATATAAAAGCCGACATCCTCGAGGCAGTACAGCGCACACATCGTTGAAAAACAAAGAAAAAAGCAATGGGCCGAGATTGCTCCCTTGGGGTACACCAGATGAATTAGAGAAATAGCTGGACTGAGCTGTTCCGATTTTAACACACAGACGACGATCTACCAAATACGATTTCAGCCATTGAACAAAACTAGATGCAGCACCCATCCTTTCTACCTTTGCGAGGAGCAACGCATGGTCAACGCGGTCAAATGCAGCTTTCAGGTCCGTATATATGGTGTCAACTTGAGCCCCGTTTTCGATGTTTCGTAAGCAGAACGATGTGAACTCCGTGAGGTTAGTTACCGTTGATCTTCCAGCATAAAAGCCATGTTGGTCGCACGAGATGTGATTTTTGATTTCGTGGAACAAAATTTTGTTGACAAGAATCTCCAACAGTTTGGAACCTGCGCATAGTGATGTAATACCTCGATAGTTAGCTACATTACCATGGTCGCCCTTTTTATGCACAGGAAACAGTACCGTAAACCGGGATCAAATTGATCAGCGGGGTGAAATTGATCATTCGGGTACTACATTGTAATTCCATACTAGGAACTTTTAAGCGTCATAATGATCATAAACTTTTTACGTCGTCTGGTTCGTAGATGTCTAGAGATAAGTGTAGACTTTTATTTTCTTAGAAAAAAGTTAGTTTTGGCTTATTTTTCTAAGAATTTGCAATGCATTTCTCATTTAGCTGAAATCATAGCTTCTAATCAATCGATTGCTAATAGGACTTCTCGTGAATTCTCTGTTTTGACATTTTTGTGGAGCCTTGGTTGGGAAGTTATCTAGCTAATCACAACATGAAATAGTTAAAAAATAGTTTATTTTATGATGAAATGGTCATTTATTGTGACAGAAATCACTTATTTCAAATGAAATTGCCTACCTTTAGGCGTTTAAGGGGAAATTTCAAAATTTAATTTTGCATTTAAAGTATCAAATTCACTAGTTGTAAGATTTTAAACGCGTTATTCGGTTTAAGAAGAGCAAAATTAAGCGGTGAAGGAAATTTTCCTTTTCAAACGATGCTTAATTGTACACTGATCAATTTCGCCCCAAAGTGGCACTTCCAATTTTTTGATATTTGAAATTATTTAACTTAATGTTTAAATTTGTTGAACAAAAATCTGTCACACGGTTCCTTGGAGATCCACTGGGTACTGGTTTTACAGAAATTCTATTTGAATTGCCACTGAAGTTATTCGCAAAAGTCGTTTTAAAGTGATCAATTTGACCCCGGATTACGGTACTGATTCTTTCCATTCATCCGGAAAAGCCGATTGCGCCATTGATTTATTGCAGATCGATGTCAGAGGAGCGCATAGTGCGACAGCACATCTCTTGAACACGATAGGTGGAATGCCATCTGGCCCTGGCTGACACGAAGACTTCAGTTTATTGATGGCATCGCTGATGTCCGCTTCAGAAAAGACGATGTTTTGCATTCCTAGCACATCCTGAGGAACATTCTGGAGGGCAGAGCGTATGTGCTGCGTAGAGGCAGGCTCCTGTTTGAATACACTTGAGAAATGACGTGCAAACAATCTGCACATATCGATTGGAGACGCGACCGAGTCCTTACCATCAGACATGATAGATGGCAATCCATTCTGCTTACGCTTTTGATTAACAAACAACCAGAAACGCTTGGGGTTCCGCATCAGTTCCTTTAGTTTCCTTTGCACATATTGTGAATAAAGCAGTCGATTGTAGTTTTTGTACATGTTACTAGAAATTTGAAAATCGCGCTTTGCAATAGAGTTCTTGTTTCTAGAGTAATGTCGCAAAGCTCTAGCTCTCTCCGTTTTCAGGATTCTCAGTCGATTATTCGACCACGGCGGGTTTCGGGTAATTGGTTGAGTGGGAATATGAAGACGAAACAACTCGGTGAGCGTATGGGTTAAAATTTCTACAGCATCGTTGACATTATCAGCAGTGTGCAGCGGTGCCCAGTCAACTCCCGAGATAGCATGACTTAACGCAGCAAAATCAGCTTTTCGGAAGTCGAAATGTGGAACTACTTCCGAATCAATGAACGAAACTGTTCTTGGACATTTTAAGGAAGCAAACAGACCAGGATGATGTTGGTCTATCTGAACGAGCGGCTCAACAGCTTCTGTGACAAAGCACTGACCAGAGACATGTTCGTTTCCCAAAACAAGGTCTAGCTTCCGGCCGTAGTTGTTGACTGTAGGATTGAGTTGTCTCATATTTAAAAGCGACATGCCATCAATAAGTGCAGAACTGGCACTGTTGAAGTTGGATTGACATGGATCAGGGTGTAATTGACCACTGGAATTAGTTTTCCAGACAAGGCCAGACTGATTAAAATCGCCGAACAGTAAATGCATGTCAGAAAAACCAATGGAGTCACTAACATGATTAATGCACTCAATGTGTCTCTCGACATAGTTGGGGTCAGAAGCGTGTTCAGGTGAAAGATACACAACGCCAATGAAAATTTCACTGCTCCCGGAGAAAATGCGTACCCACAGTTGTTCCAGTTCAATATGCATAGAGAGCGCTACAGCAGTTGATCTTTAACGGTTCGAAACGGCAATGAGTACACCACCGCCGCGGTTTTTGCCTGTGAGTTCAGCATTACGATCCTTTCTGTATACGGTATACTTATCACCAAACAACAGCAACGAAGTAAACTGCTCGTTGGGCCAGCTTTCCGTGATAACAATGACGTCTTATTGAGATCTCAGAATAAATCTTGACAGAAATCCCTGAATTTATCTTTGGGGCTAGACACAGGAGGAGCTCCGTGAAGATCCCATGAGGAACTGTACTGCCATGTCCCATTTTAATAGAGGGATTCCCATAGAATATTGCACACGACAGTGTGGAAGCAATATAGGGCTAATCTCTGGCAGAAATATAGGGCAGTTCTGGAAAGAAACTCTGCAGAATCTTCGTGAAAAACTCTAGGATAAATCTGTCGAAAATCAGAAATCCTGGAAGATTCTCAAGGAAGAGTCTCGATAAAACTTCTTGGAAAAATGCTGATGGGATTCAGAATCCAGAAAGGAACACTAAAAACGAAAAAAATGTGTGTATGGGAGTTTCTAGATGGACACACGAGTAATACACTTGAAGAACTTTCATATTCTTGTCAACAGTGTAAAGCCTGTATCCGCAATAATCGGGACACAGAAGAACGGCAGTAACTCTGTACTGAATCGATTAAAATTGGCAAAAACTTGACTGAGAACTATTCAATGTATGTTTATTATTTGGGCAAAATTTCATAAAAATCGATGCATTACTTTTAACTGTGGATGAGAAACAAACAGACGTGATTCAAAGTTCTGTAAGAATAATTATGAAATTTCGTAAGCAGTTATGATACTTATAGAGACACTTTCTTGCAAAATTTCATCAACTTTTATCAATTGGATTGGTAGTTACTGCTGTTGATAGGGGTTAGTATTAGTGAACATGTTTCATGTTTTTCATATGCGATATTTGCCCATTCATAACTTTTGAATTTCTCTGCCAATTTTCATGAAATTTTAACAGAAGGTAGTTGATTATGTGTGTATTATGCCTGAAAAATTTGGTGATTATTGGTATAGTACTTTCAACAATATAATCGAAACAATAAGGGGTGCTGACTAATTGTTGTCTGAGGGGCTAAAATCACCCAAAATAATTATATGTTTCGACTAAAAAAATGTTGATAGTGCATCGATTTTTCTGATATTTTGTTTATGCAAGTAAAGTAGATTGAGAGGTTTATGTTCAAAATGTCAGCCATTTCCTTTATCAAATTCAAAAGTTACAGCGTTAAACCAGGGGCTGCACAAAATACAATTGTGCGTGTTCTACTGTTTCATTGCTACAACAAAAAGTACAGCACCGATTCACATGAAATTTTGCAGGTGAAATTAACACATTTTAAGATATTATCAGGTCAAATTTGAGCAATTTTAATTTATCGATTGCAGAGTTACAGCTATATTTCTGTGCCCCGATTATTGCGGATACAGGCTTTAGTAAACTCTGTTGACTCTACTTCTGAGCTGATCAACATCTAGTGAAGTTCACCACTTTTTATTCAATATTAAGTACGACCCAATGTTTTATTATTTTATCGGTGCATATTTTAAGTAATTATTGCAGTGTATTTTAACCTAAGCTAATTCTACACTCATTTTATCGGTGTAAAATTTCCCTGACCATTCCAGATGTTGCCCTGTAGAATAAAATTCCCTAAGGATTTCAAGTTTTCATGGGTTTTCCAGGTACTGCATACCTTGAGTAAAGTATTTCTAAGTTGATTTTTTACCGGAACTTCAAAAGTTCTTTGAACAAGTTTCTAAAGTTTGAACAAGTTTTGAGGTTTGTCTGCAGTTAGCTGGTTGTATTGCTTGCGAAACTTGTTATATACCTTGGAGAAAAATGTTTTAAAATGCTTTGAGCGTTTGTAAGCAGTCGAGATGATCTTTAGATAAGAGATTTAATAATCTGTCATACATATCGAACAAATGAAGAAAAACCATTAAAGGTCCTCAAATTATACATCACACAATCACATGATTTTTAGTTATTGTTCACTGCTACAAATGAATACTCCAAATTAAGCGACATTTTCGAAAATACTATTCGAGTGTAGAATTAGCAACTAGTTAAAATACACAAAAAAAAAAAACAAAAAAAAAAGAAAATACTATTCAAAGCTGTGATAGTTCTTTACATTTTTCTATTCTTTTATCCTAGTTGACAGTTCTTTCCTTCACTGTGCTAGTCTGAGTATCATGTTCTCGTTTACTGGCTTTACTCTATTGCTGGCTTCAAAATATTCAATACTACATATATCCTGCTTTTCTATTGTAGAACACGAATTCATGTGTTGTTGTTGCAATTTGTGTTGATTTGTCGAAAAGCTGTTGATTGCGCAAATTCGAATTTAACCTTTTAAAGCGAACGTGTAGTTTTAAAGACCAAGAGGTCGCGTATTACAGAAAGTTGGATTTTTTATTTTATTTATGGAAGTATATCTAGGGCAGTGCTGAAATTGTAATTTCGACGTATCCAGATTCTATCACCTACATCTCATTTCACAAGCTGAAGAAAGTTGCGGAGAAACCACTCTAACTTTGATATTTATGGTCATGATTCGAAAAATGCCAACTGATATTGATGATGAATGTTAATTGACATTTTTCGAAGGTAGTCGATGACTTTTATCTTACATAGTTACGACAGAGCGGTTTTTCCGTGACTGAGCTGATCTAGCCGCATAATTATGTTAAGGTTCAGATTCTGAAATAAGCTGCAGGTGATTGAAGAATGAAGTTAGATATGTCGAAATGACATTTTCAGCACTGATCTAGGAAATCTTCTTTTATTTTTTTTTGTTTTCAACAAAAAAAAACATAAACGAGAAATGAATAAATCTACTGATTGTTACCAAATCGTGTACTTCAATTTCAATAAAACATTTAGATTTTCTCACACTGAATGACCAATTGAAATTCAATCTGTTACTTTTTTAATTTGCTGCCTCGCAATGCAACCCAGTGCAAAGCACAAAGAATAGTAATTGCATTAAAAACCAATCGCACCAAGTATATTCCATCGCAGCTGCACATCCGAACAAAAAGTGTCACACTCTCACCGCTGCCTGGCTGCAGTTCCGCTTTCCGCATGTACGTACATGCGAAGTACGTTCGTTCCGCAGCATAAAAGCAAAAAAAGATGCACCAGCAGAAGCCAGCCGCAAGCATTATGGTGGGAGCTTCGCAGCGTCCAGCGCTCTAGCTAGCTCACCCATAAATGTAAACAGTTAAATAACAGTTTTAAGTGTTTGTTTACTCCAAAAAGTGTTTAAGTGGCGCCTCGCTCGCCGCCGCCGTGCAATGCCGACGACGACCGACTGCAGCGTCTTGCTTGTTCTATTCTAAATAAACAACTTTCCGTTTAGGTCTCGTTCGCTGTGACTTTATCGCCCGTTCCCGGTTGTGGGCGCTTTGATTTCGATTTTTTTTTACGATTCATTATACCTTTTTAAGATGGTAAGGGAAATCGATTGAAGTGGAGTTGTTTTGTCTTCATGCAGCACGTTTGTTTTCGCTAAGAAGTTTTTTCTAACCGGGTGTTATTTATAGACCAACGCAAGTAGGTTCAATGTCAGTGAAATATGGGTTAGCACTGAGGTTCCATGCTGAGTTTCGTAACTTATTAGATAAAACTCGGACACTGTACCTTTTCCTGATATTCACACGCATTCATAGTAATCACTATTTACTTACTACGGATAAAATGTCAAATGCACGATACCATCTATGAGGAACACTTTTACCTTTTCCTTACGCCAGGGACACCACTATTGTTAAAGAAATATTACTTACTTGCTACGGGGAAATACAGTACGATACCATACTCATTATGATGTTATCTACCTCATACGGGCAACACACTTTGCAGCAGTGGATTAGTAAGGTTATCAAGGAAAGCGAAAGAAAATAATAGGAAAGGAAACTAGATTTTAACTCCAAAGTGATGCTTGATGTGGACAATTTTTGGAAAAATATCGGAATTTGAGCATTTGGAAACATCATGCATCACTTTGGGACAGTTGATCCAAACAAATTTTTGTAAAATTTCTCAAACCAAGAACAAAGTGTTAAACAAATTAGAACATTTGACTGATCTATCGGCAACTCAACTTTCTACACAAAATGATATAACTCATAATACGAATTCAGCAAAGAATTTTGACAAGAATGGAACTTAACCAAACTTAAATTTAACTTAAACTTAGGGAAACTGAAAAAAAGAGAAGCGACTTACCTATCCAGTCTGGAAGAAGTGTGCCCGCAAGAGATTCTGAGTATCTCTTACCTGTGGAAGAAAGAGGAAAAAAAAATAATGGCATTAGTTTACAGCGCATAATCAACTATGAATTACAATTAATCTTCATTTTTCTTCGTCCAGCCGCCACCGAAAACCGTTTTGTAGAAGGTGTTTTCTCGTAGTCGCACACAAGGAGCAGGATGCAAAACTTTCAATCTCAGCCCCGTGGCACGTCGTTCATAAATTGCCTCCGGTGCTGCTGTTTCGAAACCCAAACTCCGGAACAGTAGAGAGCAGATGAACGGAAAAATCACGTCTTGGGGAAAATCTTCCTATAGGAAACGTGCTCGTGTTGGTGTTGGTTCTTTGTCTGGGTAAAGGCATACAACCCAGCCAGCCAGCCAGCCAGCGGCACCATTAGAGACGCGAAGATCTTCGGAGCTCAAACAAGCCATAAATCCTAGGCGACCGACCGACGCTCTCTATCTTGGCGGTTCCGTTCGCTACCTTAGCTACCGTAGCTTCTAGAACTGGGAACTGAAAACCAAGACGTGTGCGCACAGGTGTACCAACATAATTGCCAGTCATTTACATGAAATATTAATTTTTAAACAAAACGTGTACTTCAACATGTTTCAGGAGGCTAATTTATGGTCGCAGCAAGATTTCGTCCCCGATCATTCAAAAACTGCCAAAAACCAGAAACAAAATGTACACTCTCCAGCCGAAAACAAACCTAACCATTAATTTTCCGGACCGTTAATGTGAGTTATTTTCTCCCGAAGCCCACCCAGACTGTGGGGGACGCGCATAGCAATCAACTTCCCCAAAGCACCCCGCCATAATCTGCATAAAAGTAATCACAGTTAACGCAATAATCCGGAAGGCTGACCACCGCCAACATAATTAAAATAGTCAACCCTACTTTTCTAATTAATTTATTCCCGTAGTCTTGGCCGGAGAATGCAGCAACACAACAGCAATCCGTTTCATCGCTCGACAACGACGCGTCGGTCCAATTGTCGGGAAGTTGTTTTCCATTCCGAATGGAGAATTAAAATCTTTAATCTTCCGAGTGAGTAAACGAACATCCCTTTGCTTGCTTCTTATAAATCACCGTAATCTCTCGGGTGTGGTTTCTTCGGAAGAGATGATGTTCCCGAGAGCACCACTTTATGGTAGGGATGACTATATAATTTGTCTAGGAAGTCTTGCATGAATGTCGCCGTTTTTTTTTTTGGCGATCGATGATTCCAGTTGGAATATTTCTTACTGGATGTATCAAGACGCAGCCAAAAACCTGCTTATCAAAATATGGTTGCGAATATAAATGAGACTCTTGGATAATGTATGGGAATTTGGGGGGAATCGACGTAAAATGCACCGATGAAGCAAAACGTCTTATCCTATAAGAAATTAAAATGATACAAGCTTAAAGAACAGCTGGTTTCTTTCAAGAGATCTTTTAGAGGACATCGGCTAAATCAGTATGCTTTTTGCAAAAAAAAAAAAAAAATATCGAAAAATATATGCATCTCTAGAGGGACTACTAAATAAATTTCTAAAGAAGTGTCTAGAAAAATTCTTGAAGAAATTTACAATGAGTTTTTTAATTAAAATTCTAACGAAATCTCTGTAGAAATGCTTGAAAGGGTCTCTGAAGGAATCCAAGAGAAATTCCGAAAGTATTTCAGAAGAATTTTTTGTTTGTCTGTGTTAACCCTCTACTACCCATTTTTTATTTTGATCTAAATACCATTTTTCGTCCTCTCAGGATTCTGACGAAAAACCTCTCAGGATTTTGACGAGAATCCTCGCATGATTCTGACGAGAATCCTCTAAAAATTCTGACGAGAATCCTCTCACGACACTGACGAGAATCCTCCCAGGATGACGAGAATTCTCTCAGGATTCTGATGAGAATCCTCTCATGATTCTTACGAGAATCCTCTCAGGATTCTGACGAGAATCCTCTCAGGATTCTGACGAGAATCCTCTCAGGATTCTGACGAGAATCCTCTCAGGATTCTGACGAGAATCCTCTCAGGATTCTGACGAGAATCCTCTCAGGATTCTGACGAGAATCCTCTCAGGATTCTGACGAGAATCCTCTCAGGATTCTGACGAGATTCCTCTCGGGATACTGACGAGAATCCTCTCAGGATTCTGACGAGAATCCTCTCAGGACTCTGGCGAGAATCTTCTCAGGATTCTGACGAGAATCCTCTCAGGATTTTGACGAGAATCCTCTCAGGATTCTGACGAGAATCCTCTCAGGATTCTGACGAGAATCCTCTCAGGATTCTGACGAGAATCCTCGCAGGATGCTGATGAGAATCCTCTCAGGATTCTGACGAGAATCCTCTCAGGATTCTGACGAGAATCCTCTCAGGATTCTGACGAGAATCCTCTCAGGATTCTGACGAGAATCCTCTCAGGATTCTGACGAGAATCCTCTCAGGATTCTGACGAGAATCCTCTCAGGATTCGGACGAGAATCCTCACAGGATTCTGACGAGAATTCTCTCAGGATTCTGACGAGAATCCTCTCAGGATTCTGACGAGAATCCTCGCAGGATTCTGATGAGAATCCTCTCATGATTCTTACGAGAATCCTCTCAGGATTCTGACGAGAATCCTCTCAGGATTCTGACGAGAATCCTCTCAGGATTCTGACGAGAATCCTCTCAGGATTCTGACGAGAATCCTCTCAGGATTCTGACGAGAATCCTCTCAGGATTCTGACGAGAATCCTCTCAGGATTCTGACGAGATTCCTCTCGGGATACTGACGAGAATCCTCTCAGGATTCTGACGAGAATCCTCTCAGGACTCTGGCGAGAATCTTCTCAGGATTCTGACGAGAATCCTCTCAGGATTTTGACGAGAATCCTCTCAGGATTCTGACGAGAATCCTCTCAGGATTCTGACGAGAATCCTCTCAGGATTCTGACGAGAATCCTCGCAGGATGCTGATGAGAATCCTCTCAGGATTCTGACGAGAATCCTCTCAGGATTCTGACGAGAATCCTCTCAGGATTCTGACGAGAATCCTCTCAGGATTCTGACGAGAATCCTCTCAGGATTCGGACGAGAATCCTCTCAGGATTCTGACGAGAATTCTCTCAGGATTCTGACGAGAATCCTCTCAGGATTCTGACGAGAATCCTCGCAGGATTCTGATGAGAATCCTCTCAGGATTCTGACGAGAATCCTCTCAGGATTCTGACGAGAATCCTCTCAGGATTCTGACGAGAATTCTCTCAGGATTCTGACGAGAATCCTCTCAGGATTCTGACGAGAATCCTCTCAGGATTCTGACGAGAATCCTCTCAGGATTCTGACGAGAATCCTCTCAGGATTCTGACGAGAATCCTCTCAGGATTCTGACGAGAATCCTCTCAGGATTCTGACGAGAATCCTCTCAGGATTCTGACGAGAATCCTCTCAGGATTCTGACGAGAATCCTCTCAGGATTCTGACGAGAATCCTCTCAGGATTCTGACGATAATCCTCTCAGGATTCTGACGAGAATCCTCTCAGGATTCTGACGAGAATCCTCTCAGGATTCTGACGAGAATCCTCTCAGGATTCTGACGAGAATCCTCTCAGGATTCTGACGATAATCCTCTCAGGATTCTGACGAGAATCCTCTCAGGATTCTGACGAGAATCCTCTCAGGATTCTGACGAGAATCCTCTCAGGATTCTGACGAGAATCCTCTCAGGATTCTGATGAGAATCCTCTCAGCATTCTGACGAGAATCCTCTCAGGATTCTGACGAGAATCCTCTCAGGATTCAGACGAGAATCCTCTTAGGATTCTTAAAAGAATCTTGCTGTGAATTAGCTTAGTAGTAGATTAGAAGTAGAGATAGAATAGCACTAATCTAGATTTGTTTGCATTAATTTAACGATTACTGAAGCTTGAACACCAATGTAAATTATCCATAATCCATAAAATGTAAATTCAACATAAATTTACTATAAATCCTCATCTTTCTGCCGAGAATCCTCTGAGTACTCTCACGAGAATCCTCTCAGGATTCTGACGAGAATCCTCTCAGGATTCTGACGAGAATCCTCTCAGGATTCTGACGAGAATCCTCTCAGGATTCTGACGAGAATCCTCTCAGGATTCTGACGAGAATCCTCTCATGATTCTGACGAGAATCCTCTCAGGATTCTGACGAGAATCCTCTCAGGATTCTGTCGAGAATCCTCTCAGGATTCTGACGAGAATCCTCTCAGGATTCTGACGAGAATCCTCTCAGGATTCTGACAAGAATCTTCTCAGGATTATGACGAGAATCCTCGCCGGATTCTGATGAGAATCCTCGCCGGATTCTGATGAGAATCCTCGCCGGATTCTGATGAGAATCCTCTCAGGATTCTGACGAAAATCCTCTCAGGATTCTGACGAGAATCCTCTCAGGATTCTGACGAGAATCCTCTCAGGATTCTGACGAGAATCCTCTCAGGATTCTGACGAGAATCCTCTCAGGATTCTGACGAGAATCCTCTCAGGATTCTGACGAGAATCCTCTCAGGATTCTGACGAGAATCCTCTCAGGATTCTGACGAGAATCCTCTCAGGATTCTGACGAGAATCCTCTCAGGATTCTGACGAGAATCCTCTCAGGACTCTGACGAGAATCCTCTCAGGACTCTGACGAGAATCCTCTCAGGACTCTGACGAGAATCCTCTCAGGATTCTGACGAGAATCCTCTCAGGATTCTGACGAGAATGCTCTCAGGATTCTGACGAGAATTCTCTCAGGATTCTGACGAGAACCCTCTCAGGATTCTGACGAGAATCCTCTCAGGATTCTGACGAGAATCCTCTCAGGATTCTGACGAGAATCCTCTCAGGATTCTGACGAGAAACCTCTCAGGATTCTGACGAGAGTCCTCTCAGGATTCTGACGAGGTTCCTCTCGGGATACTGACGAGAATCTTCTCAGGATTCTGACGAGAATCCTCTCAGGGTTTTGATGAGAATCCTCTCAGGATTCTGACGATAATCCTCTCAGGATTCTGACGAGAATCCTCTCAGGATTCTGACGAGAATCCTCGCAGGATTCTGACGAGAATCCTCGCAGGATTCTGACGAGAATCCACGCAGGATTCTGACGAGAATCCTCGCAGGATTCTGACGAGAATCCTCTCAGGATTCTAACGAGAATCCTCTCAGGATTCTGACGAGAATCCTCTCAGGATTCTGATGAGAATCCTCTCAGGATTCTGACGAGAATTATCTCGGGATTCAGATGAAAATCCTCTAAGGATTCTGACGAGAATTATCTCGGGATTCCGCTGAAAATCCTCTCAGGGTTCTGACGAGAATCCTCTCAGGATTCTGACGAGAATTCTCTCAGGATTCTGACGAGAATCCTCTCAGGATTTTGACGAGAATCCTCTCAGGATTCTGACGATAATCCTCTCAGGATTCTGACGAGAATCCTCTCAGGATTCTAACGAGAATCCTCTCAGGATTCTAACGAGAATCCTCTCAGGATTCTGACGAGAATCCTCTCAGGATTCTGACGAGAATCCTCTCAGGATTCTGACGAGAATCCTCTCAGGATTCTGACGAGAATCCTCTCAGGATTCTGACGAGAATCCTCTCAGGATTCTGACGAGAATCCTCTCAGGATTCTGACGAGAATCCTCTCAGGATTCTGACGAGAATCCTCTCAGGATTCTGACGAGAATCCTCTCAGGATTCTGACGAGAATCCTCTCAGGATTCTGACGAGAATCCTCTCAGGATTCTGACGAGAATCCTCTCAGGATTCTGATGAGAATCCTCTCAGGATTCTGACGAGAATCCTCTCTGGATTCTGACGAGAATCCTCTCTGGATTCTGACGAGAATCCTCTCAGGATTCTGACGAAAATCCTCTCAGGATTCTGACGAGAATCCTCTCAGGATTCTGACGAGAATCCTCTCATGATTCTGACGAGAATCCTCTCAGGATTCTGACGAGAATCCTCTTTGGATTCTGACGAGAATCCTCTCAGGATTCTGACGAGAATCGTCTCAGGATTCTGACGAGAATCGTCTCAGGATTCTGACGAGAATCGTCCCAGGATTCTGACGTGAATCGTCTCAGGATTCTGACGAGAATTCTCTCAGGATTCTGACGAGAATCCTGTCAGGATTCTGACGAGAATCCCTTCAGGATTCTGACGAGAATCCTTTCAGTATTCTGACGAGAATCCTTTCAGGATTCTGACGAGAATCCTTTCAGGATTCTGACGAGAATCCTTTCAGGATTCTGACGAGAATCCTTTCAGGATTCTGACGAGAATCCTTTCAGGATTCTGACGAGAATCCTTTCAGCATTCTGACGAGAAACCTCTTAGGATTCTTAAAAGAATCTTCTCAAGATTCTGACGAGAATCATCTCAGGATTTTGAGATGGCAAGAATCCTCTCATGATTCTGGCGAGAATCCTCTCAGGATTCTGACAAGAATCCTCTCAGGATTCTGTCGAGAATCCTCTCAGGATTCTGTCGAGAATCCTCTCAGGATTCTGTCGAGAATCCTCTCAGGATTCTGTCGAGAATCCTCTCAGGATTCTGTCGAGAATCCTCTCAGGATTCTGTCGAGAATCCTCTCAGGATTCTGTCGAGAATCCTCTCAGGATTCTGTCGAGAATCCTCTCAGGATTCTGTCGAGAATCCTCTCAGGATTCTGTCGAGAATCCTCTCAGGATTTTGTCGAGAATCCTCTCAGGATTCTGTCGAGAATCCTCTCAGGATTTTGTCGAGATTCCTCTCAGGATTCTGTCAAGATTCCTCTCAGGATTTCTCTAGAAATCACTAGCGGGATTTCTGAAGATTGAAGAAAATATACAGACGAATCCTTGAGAAATTTAATGAAACTTCTCTCGAAATTTGGAGAAAATATGATTAAATCCGTGGAAGAATCCACGAAGAAGTTAAGTGTTTGCAATTATTCCGGATAATTTCGAAAGATATTTTATAAGGTAGTAAATCCTTGTAAATATACCTGGAGAAATTTCAAAAGATTTTCTTTTGGAAATTTTCTATAAAATGCCAGATGTAATCCCCAAGGAGACATTTCAGAAGGGGTCCCAGGGTAAGAAACCGCTAAATAAAGTTATGAAAGCAAGCTTGGAAGTATCTCTGGAAAAAAGCTGATAATTTCTTAAGCATCCTGTGGAACATTTTCGAACAGAATCTCTCGGGGAAATTTTCTAAAGAATTCATAAAGAAATTCCTAAAAAAAAGTGTATTGGATGTTTTCTAGAAGAATAGATGGAAAAAGTCCGAAAGGAATATCTAGAGGAGTTTCCGAATAAAACTCCAGATGAATTCCCGAAAAAAATCACGTGGAGTTTTTGAAGCAATCCATGCCAATTCTCATTAAGAATTCCATGAATGTCTCAAAAAAATATCGAAATTTAAAGCAATTTATGGAAGGCTTTGTAAGGTATTTCTTGGAGAAATTTCTGGAAGAATTCTTATGTGGTTTTAAGAAAAAATCCTTGAAGGGTTTTCAAAAGATATCTCTGGAAGAACTTTTAAAGAAAACGTTGAAGAAATTCCTGAAGAAATCTGTAGAAATTTTAATAATGCAATCCCTGGAATAATTTCTAAAGGAATTTTAAGAATACTTTCTGAAGGAGTCCCTGGAAAAATTTCTCACAAAATCTCTGAAAGATATTTTTCAGGGACTCGCTAGTGAAACTACTAAATATATCTATGGAAGATTCTCTGAGAGCACCAGTTGAAGAATTTCTGCAGGCATACCTGAAGAGCTTTTCGATGAAATCCAGGGAGGAGTATCTAAAGAAGAACTATGGAAGACTTGTTTTTAAAATTTCGAGAAGAATCACTATTGGAATTTCTGAATAAATCCCTGAAGACATTTCTGAAGTTATCTCTGTAGAAATTATTCGAATGATCCTTGGGATTTATTTTGAAAAAAAAAACAAAAAAAGAATTTCTAGAAGAATTATTGAAGAAGAATTCAGAGGAATACACGAAGGAGTTCGTAAAGGAATTTTAAAGAAAATTTTTTGAAGAATTTCTGAAAGATTTTCCAAACCCTGGTGAAATTTTAGAATAAATATCTAGATGATTTTGTTAAGGTTTATCTAATGATCAAAATTCTGTAATATTCCTCAGAATAATTTCTGAAGAAATCTTTATAAGAACTTTTGAAGTAATCAGAAATCCTTGGAGAGGTGTCTGAATGTATCCTTGGAGGAAAAATTTTTTGGAAGATTTTAAAGAATTTCTGAAAGTTTTTTGTAAAAGAATGTCTAGAGAAATTTTTGAAAAAATAGCTCGAGCTGTTTTAAAGGAATGCTGAGACAAATTCTTTTTTTTTTTTGAAATTTTTGAGAAAGCAGTCCTTGCAAGAATTTCTAAAAGTTTTTTTTTTGTAAAATTCATGAAAGAAATTCCTACAGGCAGTTCTAAAACTATTCAAGGGAAAAAAGCCGAATGGATCCCTGGGTGATTTCCTTAAAGCATCCATGAAGGAATACCTACAGAAATTTTATGGGATATCCCTGGAGAAATTTTCGAAGAAATCTATTTCTTAATAGATTTCATGGGAGAATAAATAAAGGAATCCCTCTAAAAAAACTCCTATAAGCATTTCTAAAGTAGTTACAAGAAGAATTCTTAAAGGATTCCATAAAAGATTTTTTCACGTAATCGCTAAATAAACGTCTGAATACATCCGTGGAAGTTTATACGAAAGCATCAGGGGTAAAATATCTGCTGGAATCCCTGGAGGGGTTTTAAAAGGAATCCAGGGAAGAGTATCTCAGGAAATATATTTGAGAGTTCTTTGTGAAATTCCTGTTGGAATCACTAGTCAGATATCTCCGAAGAAAACATTCAATTGAATCCCTGGGAAATTTTTGGAAAATAAAATCCGGAAGAATCCCCGAAGAAATTTTTAGAAGATTTCGGAAAAATCCCGGATGTATTTCTGAAAAAAAAATCCTAAGGAATCCTGTAAAAAAATCTGAATAATTTTTTTCGGAAATTCTTTTTTCTTATTCGAAATTATGTATTATATTTGTGTTTGTGAAGAAATTCATAGGTAGAGTTTTGAAATAACCAAAAATCATTGGATAAATTTCCTAATCAATCTCTGCAGGAATGTGTTAATAACGTTTTGGAAGATTTTCTGAAAAATCACCCAAATAATTTCTGGAAGATATGTTTGAAATAATTTCTGGAGATGTTTTGGGAAAATATCTAGCATAATTTCAAAGGTATCCTTGAATGAATTTCTGGAACAATTTCTGGAGAAAGTTTTGAATAAGAATACCATGGAGGAATTAATAAAGCAATCCATACAAGAATTTTTTAAGTTTTTTTTTCTGTAAAATTTCTGATGGAAATTCCTGGAGCTCTAAGGCAATATCTGATGAAAATTTCCGAATGATTCCCTAGGTAACTTTTTAAAGAATTCGTGATGTAATTCCTGCAGAAATTTCTGAGGAAACCCGTTGAGAAATTTCCAAAATTCCATGAATGAATTTTTTGAAAAATCTTGGAAAATTTTCTGAAAAACCACCGGCGGAATTTCTGAAAAAAAAACTCTACAGGATCCTCTTAGGATTCTTAAAAGAATCTTGCTGTGAATTAGCTTAGTAGTAGATTAGAAGTAGAGATAGAATAGCACTAATCTAGATTTGTTTGCATTAATTTAACGATTACTGAAGCTTGAACACCAATGTAAATTATCCATAATCCATAAAATGTAAATTCAACATAAATTTACTATAAATCCTCATCTTTCTGCCGAGAATCCTCTGAGTACTCTCACGAGAATCCTCTCAGGATTCTGACGAGAATCCTCTCAGGATTCTGACGAGAATCCTCTCAGGATTCTGACGAGAATCCTCTCAGGATTCTGACGAGAATCCTCTCAGGATTCTGACGAGAATCCTCTCAGGATTCTGACGAGAATCCTCTCATGATTCTGACGAGAATCCTCTCAGGATTCTGACGAGAATCCTCTCAGGATTCTGACGAGAATCCTCTCAGGATTCTGACGAGAATCCTCTCAGGATTCTGTCGAGAATCCTCTCAGGATTCTGACGAGAATCCTCTCAGGATTCTGACGAGAATCCTCTCAGGATTCTGACAAGAATCTTCTCAGGATTATGACGAGAATCCTCGCCGGATTCTGATGAGAATCCTCGCCGGATTCTGATGAGAATCCTCGCCGGATTCTGATGAGAATCCTCTCAGGATTCTGACGAGAATCCTCTCAGGATTCTGACGAGAATCCTCTCAGGATTCTGACGAGAATCCTCTCAGGATTCTGACGAGAATCCTCTCAGGATTCTGACGAGAATCCTCTCAGGATTCTGACGAGAATCCTCTCAGGATTCTGACGAGAATCCTCTCAGGATTCTGACGAGAATCCTCTCAGGATTCTGACGAGAATCCTCTCAGGACTCTGACGAGAATCCTCTCAGGACTCTGACGAGAATCCTCTCAGGACTCTGACGAGAATCCTCTCAGGACTCTGACGAGAATCCTCTCAGGACTCTGACGAGAATCCTCTCAGGATTCTGACGAGAATCCTCTCAGGATTCTGACGAGAATACTCTCAGGATTCTGACGAGAATTCTCTCAGGATTCTGACGAGAACCCTCTCAGGATTCTGACGAGAATCCTCTCAGGATTCTGACGAGAATCCTCTCAGGATTCTGACGAGAATCCTCTCAGGATTCTGACGAGAATCCTCTCAGGATTCTGACGAGAGTCCTCTCAGGATTCTGACGAGATTCCTCTCGGGATACTGACGAGAATCTTCTCAGGATTCTGACGAGAATCCTCTCAGGGTTTTGATGAGAATCCTCTCAGGATTCTGACGATAATCCTCTCAGGATTCTGACGAGAATCCTCTCAGGATTCTGACGAGAATCCTCGCAGGATTCTGACGAGAATCCTCGCAGGATTCTGACGAGAATCCACGCAGGATTCTGACGAGAATCCTCGCAGGATTCTGACGAGAATCCTCTCAGGATTCTAACGAGAATCCTCTCAGGATTCTGACGAGAATCCTCTCAGGATTCTGATGAGAATCCTCTCAGGATTCTGACGAGAATTATCTCGGGATTCAGATGAAAATCCTCTAAGGATTCTGACGAGAATTATCTCGGAATTCCGCTGAAAATCCTCTCAGGGTTCTGACGAGAATCCTCTCAGGATTCTGACGAGAATTCTCTCAGGATTCTGACGAGAATCCTCTCAGGATTTTGACGAGAATCCTCTCAGGATTCTGACGATAATCCTCTCAGGATTCTGACGAGAATCCTCTCAGGATTCTAACGAGAATCCTCTCAGGATTCTAACGAGAATCCTCTCAGGATTCTGACGAGAATCCTCTCAGGATTCTGACGAGAATCCTCTCAGGATTCTGACGAGAATCCTCTCAGGATTCTGACGAGAATCCTCTCAGGATTCTGACGAGAATCCTCTCAGGATTCTGACGAGAATCCTCTCAGGATTCTGACGAGAATCCTCTCAGGATTCTGATGAGAATCCTCTCAGGATTCTGACGAGAATCCTCTCTGGATTCTGACGAGAATCCTCTCTGGATTCTGACGAGAATCCTCTCAGGATTCTGACGAGAATCCTCTCAGGATTCTGACGAGAATCCTCTCAGGATTCTGACGAGAATCCTCTCATGATTCTGACGAGAATCCTCTCAGGATTCTGACGAGAATCCTCTCAGGATTCTGACGAGAATCCTCTTTGGATTCTGACGAGAATCCTCTCAGGATTCTGACGAGAATCGTCTCAGGATTCTGACGAGAATCGTCTCAGGATTCTGACGAGAATCGTCCCAGGATTCTGACGTGAATCGTCTCAGGATTCTGACGAGAATTCTCTCAGGATTCTGACGAGAATCCTGTCAGGATTCTGACGAGAATCCCTTCAGGATTCTGACGAGAATCCTTTCAGTATTCTGACGAGAATCCTTTCAGGATTCTGACGAGAATCCTTTCAGGATTCTGACGAGAATCCTTTCAGGATTCTGACGAGAATCCTTTCAGGATTCTGACGAGAATCCTTTCAGGATTCTGACGAGAATCCTTTCAGGATTCTGACGAGAATCCTTTCAGGATTCTGACGAGAATCCTTTCAGGATTCTGACGAGAAACCTCTTAGGATTCTTAAAAGAATCTTCTCAAGATTCTGACGAGAATCATCTCAGGATTTTGAGATGGCAAGAATCCTCTCATGATTCTGGCGAGAATCCTCTCAGGATTCTGACAAGAATCCTCTCAGGATTCTGTCGAGAATCCTCTCAGGATTCTGTCGAGAATCCTCTCAGGATTCTGTCGAGAATCCTCTCAGGATTCTGTCGAGAATCCTCTCAGGATTTTGTCGAGAATTCTCTCAGGATTCTGTCGAGAATCCTCTCAGGATTTTGTCGAGATTCCTCTCAGGATTCTGTCAAGATTCCTCTCAGGATTTCTCTAGAAATCACTAGCGGGATTTCTGAAGATTGAAGAAAATATACAGACGAATCCTTGAGAAATTTAATGAAACTTCTCTCGAAATTTGGAGAAAATATGATTAAATCCGTGGAAGAATCCACGAAGAAGTTAAGTGTTTGCAATTATTCCGGATAATTTCGAAAGATATTTTATAAGGTAGTAAATCCTTGTAAATATACCTGGAGAAATTTCAAAAGATTTTCTTTTGGAAATTTTCTATAAAATGCCAGATGTAATCCCCAAGGAGACATTTCAGAAGGGGTCCCAGGGTAAGAAACCGCTAAATAAAGTTATGAAAGCAAGCTTGGAAGTATCTCTGGAAAAAAGCTGATAATTTCTTAAGCATCCTGTGGAACATTTTCAAACAGAATCTCTCGGGGAAATTTTCTAAAGAATTCATAAAGAAATTCCTAAAAAAAAGTGTATTGGATGTTTTCTAGAAGAATAGATGGAAAAAGTCCGAAAGGAATATCTAGAGGAGTTTCCGAATAAAACTCCAGATGAATTCCCGAAAAAAATCACGTGGAGTTTTTGAAGCAATCCATGCCAATTCTCATTAAGAATTCCATGAATGTCTCAAAAAAATATCGAAATTTAAAGCAATTTATGGAAGGCTTTGTAAGGTATTTCTTGGAGAAATTTCTGGAAGAATTCTTATGTGGTTTTAAGAAAAAATCCTTGAAGGGTTTTCAAAAGATATCTCTGGAAGAACTTTTAAAGAAAACGTTGAAGAAATTCCTGAAGAAATCTGTAGAAATTTTAATAATGCAATCCCTGGAATAATTTCTAAAGGAATTTTAAGAATACTTTCTGAAGGAGTCCCTGGAAAAATTTCTCACAAAATCTCTGAAAGATATTTTTCAGGGACTCGCTAGTGAAACTACTAAATATATCTATGGAAGATTCTCTGAGAGCACCAGTTGAAGAATTTCTGCAGGCATACCTGAAGAGCTTTTCGATGAAATCCAGGGAGGAGTATCTAAAGAAGAACTATGGAAGACTTGTTTTTAAAATTTCGAGAAGAATCACTATTGGAATTTCTGAATAAATCCCTGAAGACATTTCTGAAGTTATCTCTGTAGAAATTATTCGAATGATCCTTGGGATTTATTTTGAAAAAAAAACAAAAAAAGAATTTCTAGAAGAATTATTGAAGAAGAATTCAGAGGAATACACGAAGGAGTTCGTAAAGGAATTTTAAAGAAAATTTTTTGAAGAATTTCTGAAAGATTTTCCAAACCCTGGTGAAATTTTAGAATAAATATCTAGATGATTTTGTTAAGGTTTATCTAATGATCAAAATTCTGTAATATTCCTCAGAATAATTTCTGAAGAAATCTTTATAAGAACTTTTGAAGTAATCAGAAATCCTTAGAGAGGTGTCTGAATGTATCCTTGGAGGAAAAATTTTTTGGAAGATTTTAAAGAATTTCTGAAAGTTTTTTGTAAAAGAATGTCTAGAGAAATTTTTGAAAAAATAGCTCGAGCTGTTTTAAAGGAATGCTGAGACAAATTCTTTTTTTTTTTGAAATTTTTGAGAAAGCAGTCCTTGCAAGAATTTCTAAAAGTTTTTTTTTTTGTAAAATTCATGAAAGAAATTCCTACAGGCAGTTCTAAAACTATTCAAGGGAAAAAAGCCGAATGGATCCCTGGGTGATTTCCTTAAAGCATCCATGAAGGAATACCTACAGAAATTTTATGGGATATCCCTGGAGAAATTTTCGAAGAAATCTATTTCTTAATAGATTTCATGGGAGAATAAATAAAGGAATCCCTCTAAAAAAACTCCTATAAGCATTTCTAAAGTAGTTACAAGAAGAATTCTTAAAGGATTCCATAAAAGATTTTTTCACGTAATCGCTAAATAAACGTCTGAATACATCCGTGGAAGTTTATACGAAAGCATCAGGGGTAAAATATCTGCTGGAATCCCTGGAGGGGTTTTAAAAGGAATCCAGGGAAGAGTATCTCAGGAAATATATTTGAGAGTTCTTTGTGAAATTCCTGTTGGAATCACTAGTCAGATATCTCCGAAGAAAACATTCAATTGAATCCCTGGGAAATTTTTGGAAAATAAAATCCGGAAGAATCCCCGAAGAAATTTTTAGAAGATTTCGGAAAAATCCCGGATGTATTTCTGAAAAAAAAATCCTAAGGAATCCTGTAAAAAAATCTGAATAATTTTTTTCGGAAATTCTTTTTTCTTATTCGAAATTATGTATTATATTTGTGTTTGTGAAGAAATTCATAGGTAGAGTTTTGAAATAACCAAAAATCATTGGATAAATTTCCTAATCAATCTCTGCAGGAATGTGTTAATAACGTTTTGGAAGATTTTCTGAAAAATCACCCAAATAATTTCTGGAAGATATGTTTGAAATAATTTCTGGAGATGTTTTGGGAAAATATCTAGCATAATTTCAAAGGTATCCTTGAATGAATTTCTGGAACAATTTCTGGAGAAAGTTTTGAATAAGAATACCATGGAGGAATTAATAAAGCAATCCATACAAGAATTTTTTAAGTTTTTTTTTCTGTAAAATTTCTGATGGAAATTCCTGGAGCTTGTGTGGGTGTCGCATGTAATTCGGCAGCACTGCCAATTGTATCTGTCAGAATGCGTGCACCTATCCCACTCTACACACATGCACGGCTGCACATCCCGCTCTACATACAGTGGTGTCACGCAAGCCAGCAGCGAGCCCGCGCGATCGAGACAGCCGCCAGCAGCAGGACAAGTCGACTTGCATCGTGTGAGCCTGTGCGCTATGGTCGATTCCTCAGTACCTGAACCGCACATTGGCGATCCTGCCAGACTGCCGATTTTCCGGCAGTTTTCCGGATTCTTTTTCTTTGCGGTGGAGGAATCGACCATGGCGCACTAAAAGTAAGTTGTTTTTTTTAACGGAAATTGTTTCGCGTGTGTCACAGGAGTAAAATTTGGTCGATGTCGGTCTTACGGCTGCAGCGTCTTCATTCAGTTTAGTTTGGTGGTAAGTTGATTTTTTTTGTCGCTCAATAGCGACTGTGAAAGCGGGAGGAGCGAGCGTTGAAAGTGGAAGGATCGGTTTGTTGTCGATGTGGGAAACCTGTCAAATCAGTAGGGCTTTGGGGTTCCGTTTGGACTGGTGTGCTGCTTTTCGTGTAAAGGCTTGCACTACAAACATAACCTCACATATTTCCATACATGAACATGGGCAGACGTCCAAGGTGTGAAAGAGATAAAAAGAGACGTTACTGTGCATGCTCCCGTACGTTTATCAATGCGAATTGCAACTGGAGCCGGTTGTAGAAGAGGAGCTCACACATTTTTCGAGTTGTTTGAGGAGAAAAATAATTCTAGAGTTAACGTGCCTCAAACGTGCCTAATTTTCGACATTTTTAAATGGAAATGTTTCGATACAAACTGCCTAGTTTTGAATTGACTTAGTTTGGGTTGTTGGTTGGGCTTCTTTAGCAAGAAGGTAATAAGAGGTCTGAGCCAGAAACGGAGAGAGGAAAAAAAATAACATCGAGAGAACTCTAACTTAGTAGATTTTTTTGTGGTTCCGGTTACATACATTGTTTTGGTTTATGCCGTTGTCGCAGTTGTGGCTACTAACATAGCGCAATACTCTGCTTTGTGCTGAGTCAAATACTTAACATTAGTTGGACAAAGTTTGGCATTAGCAGACTTCCTGTTTTCTACAGAGCTGGAAGTTTTGATTTTTATGCTAACCAATAAATACTGAGGCGCTTTGGCCGCCATAGTTAATTGAAAAGAATATATGTTTCATTACAATGAATGCTAACAGTAAGATGAATTGTTTGAACTAATTTTTCATTGAATGCTAGACAGAATGGTTCTGCACTGATAGCCATTTGAACTGTTGTCTCACCACTGCGTACAGAACGAAAACGATTATTTAATTTAACATATGAAGAACAGAACTTTAGATAAGATTTCCTACTAATATGATAATGAGTAAATGCAAATTGTTAGAAGAGAGATCGAAAGTATCTCGATATTAATTGCTGGAAGCGGATCGGGATGACCGCGCTATGATTGTTTGGAAGCGGATCGGGATGACCGCGCTATAAGTTGTCGGAAGCGGATCGGGATGACCGCGCTATGAGTTTCGGAAGCGGATCGGGATGACCGCGTTATGAGTTTTGGAAGCGGATCGGGATGACCGCGCTATGAATTGTCGGAAGCGGATCGGGATGACCGCGCTATGAGTTTTGGAAGCGGATCGGGATGACCGCGCTATGAGTGTTTGGAAGCGGATCGGGATGACCGCGCTATGAACTGTCGGAAGCGGATTGGGATGTCCTCGTTATGATTGTTTGGAAGCGGATTGGGATGACCGCGCTGTGAGTGTTTGGAAATGGATCGAGACTATGAGTTATCGGGAGCCAAACGGGTTGTGTCTTTTTTTATGATACAGAGGCGGGTCCTGAGATGTTTGTGGATATATCACAACATCTAGGCAGCGGAATCATAGGTGAAATAGGGATCCTTAACGAGAAATTTTGTTCACCATCTACTGATGAAGGAGGAGATTAAAATGTACATTATGGTAAAATACGGTACAAGGGAGCCGACAGTTTAATTAAAAAATGACGTTCTTTGATTTGCATCATATAAGATTGAAAACTATGGCCATAACTGCTGCACTTAGCCTATATTGAGTTCAAAATATTTGGCTTATTTATTTTGTTATAGTGAAGCGTACATATATTCCCAAAAACAGGAAATCGAGTCAGAGCTGTATTGAATAGAAATCACTGATCTTAAAATTATCGAACAATGAAACAGCGAGATGGCAGATAGAGTAACATAACGGTTATTTTTTTTAACATCGGCTAGGGCGATCAAGTTATGCTTAGGGTGTCTGTACCAATTATGGCACTACTTAAGAAAAACTATTTGTACAAAAATAACGAGAAAACCAACGCATGTCATCAATATGTTAAAAGATAGATTAGTTTGCATACTTTACAGGAAAAATGTAGAAACGGAGCCAAAACTATTTTTTAGTATTTATTACAGTGTGTGCCAATGATAGGAACTCTGTACCGGTTGTGGTTACATGTTTTTAACTTCTTTTCCTTTTCGCACTATTTGCAAGCATTCCTTATGGGATTAACTGGTACACTATGATGAAAAAGTGTGCAAGAAAGCCGAAATTTTAAGGAAAATGAATTATTTCTAACATAATTTGAGCAAAATGTGGAGTTTCAATGAGTGCAACCATCTTTTGTGAACGTGATCTGTTGTTCACAATTTTTTTCTTGTTGATCAACTATGGCAAATAATTGGTACCATAACCATAGTTAGAACACTTATCCTACTTGCATTTGCTTGCGTCCGAAACGTATGATAATTTCTGCGACTCAAAATAAACAATCAGTAGCTTTAAGTGAATTACAATGTTGCGCAAACAACACTGCGGTATAAAAGTACTCACAAGCATACTTTGCCTTAATATGAAGCTGAAAACCTAAGTTCAAATGGGAGCGTAAAGTCAGAAAAAAAAGGAAAGGACAAAATACAAACTTTATTTTAGTAAATCCTTGTGTACAAGATTTTTTGAGAGGAAGGGAGATGTGTGGGTGTCGCATGTAATTCGGCAGCACTGCCAATTGTATCTGTCAGAATGCGTGCACCTATCCCACTCTACACACATGCACGGCTGCACATCCCGCTCTACATACAGTGGTGTCACGCAAGCCAGCAGCGAGCCCGCGCGATCGAGACAGCCGCCAGCAGCAGGACAAGTCGACTTGCATCGTGTGAGCCTGTGCGCTATGGTCGATTCCTCAGTACCTGAACCGCACAGAGCTCTAAGGCAATATCTGATGAAAATTTCCGAATGATTCCCTAGGTAACTTTTTAAAGAATTCGTGATGTAATTCCTGCAGAAATTTCTGAGGAAACCCGTTGAGAAATTTCCAAAATTCCATGAATGAATTTTTTGAAAAATCTTGGAAAATTTTCTGAAAAACCACCGGCGGAATTTCTGAAAAAAAAACTCTACAGGATTTTGTAAGAGAACCCCTGGGGAATTTTAAGAAAAAAATATCTGGAGGAAATGCTGGGCCTTGGAGAAACTTTTGAAGGAATCCCTGGAAGAATTTCTGAAGAAAGCTTTGAAAGATTTTCTAAAAGAATCCGCAGAAAAATTGCTGAAAACATCAAGATGAATTTCTGAAAGGATCCCAGCAGGAATTTCTTATGGAATCCATGGAAGGAATACAACCCAACATAAAAAGGTCATCCAATCAGCTCAACTGAAATACTTAAGATATGTTTTAATCAAGCATTATCTGAATGAATCCTTTTGCCCTGATTTCCCTGCATATGC
This sequence comes from Aedes albopictus, assembly GCF_035046485.1. Classification (NCBI taxonomy): domain Eukaryota; kingdom Metazoa; phylum Arthropoda; class Insecta; order Diptera; family Culicidae; genus Aedes; species Aedes albopictus. The sequence goes on along the minus strand of NC_085136.1, from coordinate 1,852,109 downwards.
CACTAGATCACGCTACCCGATATCTTAATATTCATTTCTTGTGCGTCCAAAATTTGAAAATATTTTTAGCTGGTTCCCGAAGTCTGGCCGGTGCGACGCCTCGGCTTCTGCATAGGCCGCGACCGATTTACCAACTCTCGACGCGGTTCCTAATGGATAAGACGATGAAATATGGGCTTGTTCGCTACTATTTCCATTGGGAAACCCCTCGTAGCTGTTCTAAGCAACCCAAACAGGGAACGCAGCCTAATTCCTCCTCGCGATCGTTTCCCCCCGGAATAGGTGGGGGTGTGCACGCGGACAAGCGAACGGGGACTGTTCCACACAGAGAAAGAGACCTTGTGACTCTAAATCATGTTTGATAAAATGAAGCAATAAAAATGGTTGGATGTGGACCCATAAATTTCCCACTGAAAAGACAACGCACTCTCGCGGCTCTCATCCCAGTCTCCCTCGCGCGCGGACCGAGTTGAGCTCTTCGACGCTCCCGCGATTTCAATCTCGAGCGAGCGGGATCTCCCAAGAGGGATGGCGAAGAAAGCGAGTGGAGAAACGGAAATTTACATATATAAAAAAAAAACTTCTTTTCTCGAGTATATGTCGCTCCTACGACAACGAATACGAATTTTTTATTTTTGGTTGATGTGCACAGCACACGTGAGGAATGGGGTAAGTTCGGTGGCGTGGTTGACGAAGGTGGAAGGAGGACTGAATTTTTATTTATACGTTTTAATTTTTGTATTCCAGTCTCGCAACCGATGATAAACCGGTTCCAATGGAAGCTTTTCTGTTGTTCTGGGGCTCGACAGAACAACTGCACGGGCGGCGGCCATTGAAGGAGGAAGGCCCTTTGGAATTAATAGTGTCACTCTTATCGAGGTACGCTTATCTGCCGATAAAATCCCGGATTTGAAACTTATCGGTTCGGTAATTTCGCTTCCATTGTCTGCTTCGGCTGGGAACGAGAGTACCATTAACGACGGACGGTGTTGAATTGAATTAATTGGCTTTACGCACGGGGCGGTGCGTAATAGTTCGGTTGGTGTCTGTCACAATTAGAGGAAATAGAAACATGTCGGCCATGCCCTAAGAAACTTGGGACGGAATGAAACTAAATAAGTTATCTTGATTTATCGCCTACTTCCACTTGTTCCACTGTGTATGGTGAGATAAATTAGGAACTTTACAATTCTGCCTCCAATTGGTGCTGAGTGCTCTAGATCCATCGCCTGGGTTCGTGACGAACAGTTTGAATAAATTTATTCATTTCACTTCGCGGTGGTGTAGATGACACTTGAACCGACTGTGAGAGTAAAGTGTGAGAGTTAAACGAACAGCTGGACACGTCTTTTCCCATAAAGCGTGAATCATACTGTAGGGTAGTCAAGAAGATACAAATTATTAACTTTCTCTTCAAAAGTTCATCTTTGTTTCAAATATCTTTATTCGTTTCACAGTACCAAATACACATCCAATACATCGTTGAACTCGACCCTATCCCTTAGGCAGTTGATCATCTCCGCCGCAGAAGACAACTCCATTTGCGCAGCCTGAATCCGCATTCCTCGCCCAATATGATCGCTGATCACTGTTTATCTCATATGCCACACTGTGCGGAAGGCAGGGAAACTGTGTGACACATGTCCGAGATATTTTTCCCTCTGCAGAGAAGGTATCCGCCGCGGCGCACAATGCTGAAACCCTGAAACCATGAACCGAACCAAACGTTGTTGCCCCGCATCGAGCCCCACTCTGGCGCAGATTCATTTGGCGCGTCAGCTTCTTGGAGCGACCGACTTCTTTGGTTCGAAATTAAGTCTTGGAAGTCTTGGGAGAAGCGGCACACGAACGAGCGGGGGGCTGACTCGACGCGATGTGAATCCTTGCCGCGAAAAGTGTCATGTAAGTAAGATTTATGGCTTTTTGAATTTGATCATCATTTTCTTCGCTTCTTATTTTCCACCACACAGTTGGAGTACGATCCTCATCAGGTGACCACCATTCCAGCGCTCGGCACACACAAAATACGAGAATATCATGTTAGAGTTGTTTTTCGCGCCTTACGCCTCTTCCCAGGGTTGAAAAGTTTGAAAAATATAATTTATTCTTTTAATCAAGCCCGAATGAAGAATCTCCGTTTGCGTCCGTAGTCGAAGTCGGATTTATTTTCCTCGAACCACGTACGCTCTTTCGGGCTGTCACTGATTCAAGGTCTTACTCAATCGTCGATCGCCTCTTACGCGCCGGCCAGTTAATATACGAGTTCGAGTTTCAACTGCTTGTTTCGCACTTTTGAGCGTTTATAATGCTGCGGCAACGATACGCGTGACAGCTGGCATGTAAAACAAACATCACCGCAAATATATTTGCGCTTGTTGTCTATTGGAGTGGCTCCAGCAGTGAGTGGTCAGGTGCATTAGCATACCACCACCTACCGACCGGCTCGTTATGGTAAGACCAAAAAAATCCGACAAACCTGTTCATCCGTCACGCCGAATTGCGGTCATAAATATTAAATCAAACTAGAGCCGACTCACAACTGTGGAGAAGTACTCTTCATAATGGTTTGAAGCCAACAGGGCAGTACTGGTTTGGGATGGAGAGTACGAAGCGATATGAAAGAAATTCTCTCACGTTGTAACAATCATAGACGTTGCTTGAATACTACCTCTGTAGTCCTATGAAATCATAATTTGAATGGTGTGAGGCTCCAGTGAGAGCATTTTGATGGCGTCGGTAGATACAAAAAGGCACAAGGTTGCGAAACTTGTCAAAAACATCTACCAAAGAAATCTTTTACTCGTAATAATCTTGGAGATGCAGAGGTAAAATGTGTCATATAAGTATTAACTGATACTATGCTGAATTCAAAGAAATTATGGAAAAATCACCTATAAGAACTCTAGTGATCCAGCAATCGTTGCCATCCTGCATTGCTCATTCGATTCATAGCTGAATAAAAAATCATGTTCATGGAAGTTTTCTATTGGAACATGCAAGTATTTATTCTTGAAATATCCAACAGACTTCAAACACATGGAGCTTGATGAATGTTGAGGCAATCTGATGATTTTTCAGAAGATTTCAACGTAATTTATACGCAAGTCGTCAATGGCTTTCTTAAATTATTAAAAATTTGAAAAAAAAATGATTGAATATTTTTATGAATTCACCTAATAATTATACTAAAATTATGTTCAAGATCTTTCACATATTATTTAACAAAACAAATGATAATTTTGGTTATCTTTTGCCGACTGTTCGTGCTCGTAAGGTAGTTAATTATCAATGGTAACTTCCTTGCTGGATCAGCCTAGATAGCTGAGTAGTGTCAGTAGCGGCTGCGGACCACCTATTCCGGTGGTAAGAACTCACCAAACAAGTGACCCCTAATTCATGGTTTAATGCGACTGTAAGGCTTACCGTGCCAGGAAATTTGTGGTTAGGGGGTCTAATAAAAATTTAACCCCAAACGGAGCCTGTGTGGAGTACCAGGGTGCTTTCGACGGTATTCGGTTTAGAGGGCACTCTAAAGTTCGGCTTCCTTCAAATCGCCAGGAGCACATAGCGTTTTCCCTATGGGGAGTTCAGTATTTCAAATATGTTTTGAATAAGTACTCTTCTATAGTTAACTAATGGCCACTTGATCCTGACGAGACAGTACTCTATAGTTTACCCCGAAAGAACATGTACATCGTATTAAGGATCAAATTGAACTCTTTGATCAGGTTGACCATTCTCTCCAAAAATTATGTTCATCTAACTAATATGTCCATTTATTTGATTTTTAAAAAGCATTAGCTGAATTTGGCGAATCTAGGTTTTTTTTTTATCCTAGGGGGTCCAAGTTTGAGTGGCTTCGAGATATTTTTAGTGTAAGGAAATACCTATCCGTCCTCAATTTCTTATTTTATTGGAAAGATCAGTTATTTGTTTACCACTTGTTTTGGTGGGATACGAACCCACGACTCCGTTATCGCTAGTCTGGCGCTTTAACCAACTAAGCCACAGAACTCTATGAAAAAGAAAGTCAAACTTGATTCCAAGCACCACCCTAATCGCGTCCGCCTTTCACAGCTTTAAAACCAACGTAGATTGCATGTGATTGCGGTAAATTCTGTAGACCTTGGAAGTGCTGAACTCCAGGACATTTTGCATACCTTACAATATCGTAAAACATCAGAAAGATTTACTCGTAACATTTCGGAGTACCATGGATAACAATGACCGATAACCGCTAAGGTAGATTCAATGGCGATTGTGGTAGATTTTGTAGAACTTGAAAGTCCTGAACTCCGGGACATTTTGCATACCCTATTGCATGGTAGAACTTGAAAGTCCTGAACTCCAGGACATTTTGCATACCCTATAATATCGTACAACCTCAGAAAGATTTACTCGTAACATTTCGGAGTACCATGGATAACAATGACCGATAACCGCTAAGGTAGATTCAATGGCGATTGTGGTAGATTTTGTAAAACTTGGAAGTCCTGAACTGCAGGACATTTTGCATATCTTGCAATATCGTACAACTTCAAAAAGATTTTTTGTAACATTTTGGAGTACCATGAATAACAATGACCGATAACCTCAAACGTAGATTGCATGGTGATTGCGGTAGATTCTGTAGACCTTGAAAGTCCTGAACTCCAGGACATTTTGCATACCTTACAATATCGTACAACCTCAGAAAGATGTTCTCGTAACATTTCGGAGTACCATGGATAACAATGACCGATAACCTCAAACGTAGATTGCATGGTGATTGCGGTAGATTCTGTAGACCTTGAAAGTCCTGAACTCCAGGACATTTTGCATACCTTACAATATCGTACAACCTCAGAAAGATGTTCTCGTAACATTTCGGAGTACCATGGATAACAATAACCGATAACCGCTAAGGTAGATTCAATGGCGGTTGTGGTAGATTTTGTAGAACTTGAAAGTCCTGAACTTCAGGACATTTTGCAAACCTTGTAATGTCCCGAAACAGTGAAACATACTTCTCGTTCAATTACAAAGCAACTCGGAGCATAACTGTCAAAATCTGCAAAGTTATATTGACTTGGAGCTGCGGTAGATTCTGTTGACCATGTAAGTCAGTGCTTCCCAAACTGTGCGCCGCGGCACCCTGGTGCGCCGTGAACATCTCTCAGGTGCGCCGCAGGCTCTTGGGAAAAACACAAAGAACAAACTCTTATTATTGAAGGCAGAATTTTTAGCTGTTTTGTATTGTTTTGTAAAACTAGTGTCAAATCAAACCCTTTTTTTGTATTCGATACCAATGTTTTGGCTTTTTTGTGGAAGACTTCAAAAGAAAGTCATTCAAAGGGGTTTTTCCTCTTCAAAAATTTTCAATTAAATAGTAAATATTCCAGTCTACGAATGTTTTCCGGAATTTATTATGTCCTCATGAAACATTTAGATTTTTACAAAATTTTTATATATCCGAAATATTGAAAATTTTCGTAGGTCTCTCAAATTGTTGGACTTTTTATGATTCGGCTTAGTTTTCGATTTTATCAATAGCTTGTAATTCAAAGTAGGTATTTCCAGAAACTGTTTTGAAGTTCTTTCCATAATACTATCATCTATAAGTACTGTCAATCTCCAGGTCTTCGTGCTGTGTCAAACATTTCGGGACGTTTATTTTATTTACATCACTATCATAACTTGTTAGTTTGTCTCTATGATTAAGATTTCCTCCTATAGACTGGTTTAGCCCCTTATCGTGAAAAATCTGCGACAATTTTTGTGTCGATTTCTTGCATGATTCTGAAACCGCTTTTTTTGAGTTGTTGAGTTGAGTTTTTTAAGTACCGAATACAAAAACATGACCCTTCACCGTCACTGTCACAGCCGTTTTGACAGGTTCTGAACAATTCATTTTTATATCTATTTTCCCTTAAATTTGATAATCTAGGTACTTTATTTAAAAATTAAAAGTTTTTCAATTCAATCCTTCAGAAATCTAAAATTTGTGTTAAGTTCTGCGAATCTTCAAGCAATTTTTCTTTTTTTTTATTATAAAAAAGCATGACATTGAAGGCTTTTTTGCGATTTATATTTGTAATTTTGAACTGCAGGTGTTCAAATTATTAAAATTCTTTGTAAAAAGTTGTTGGTGCGCCGCGAAAATTTTGAAAATTTCAAAAGGCGCCGCGGTAGCAAAAAGTTTGGGAACCTCTGATGTAAGTCTTGACTCCAGGATAGTTTGGATATCCTAGTACATCCGAACAAACCAAATACAGTTGTCTGCTTATGTCTTGCGACTCTATAGAGTATTCTGCATAATAGTTCCATGAATTTATTGCATTGATTAGATTCAGGCCCTTACAGATCATATGGAATAGATTCCATAACGTATTGGAGGCCTTGAGGTGATCTAGGTTTATTAGACGTGATCACCGAAGTAAATCGGGTATCAAGGATCTCCGAAACCTATTTTTCAATGACAAACTAACAAAAGCCACCTATTTCGACACCCCACCAAAAGGGGGGAGGGTGCAGGGAGATGTCCATGAATACATCTTATAGGTAAATCCAACGGAAGCTAACGATCCCTCCGCATCTGGTGGCAGGAATGAGAACCCTATGAAAAACGTGGCTCCGCCAAAATTTAACATGGCGCAGCATAGGCAAAGTGCACTTTTTTCACTTTTTCATATCGAATTCCGCATCGTAGAGAAACAAACGAGCACTTTTTGGAAAGAAAATTTAATTCTCTTTCAGATGCACTAAGATCCGGTAGGTACTTACGAACAATTTATGTGATTAATTTGAAGAGCTCTTGCTATGCCTCCGGCGGGCGATCTTCCGGATTTTTTGTTAGCTGGTCAATCCGGTGTCTGTCGCCGTGGGCATCGAGATTGATAATAATAGAAGCCATTACCAATAGAAAATAGCAACCACCAAGGCAAAATATGAGTTTATTTTGAAAACGAATAATTGAATTTTTGATGTTAACAAACGATTTTCACCTTATATCACTTAGCGCCTCTGCAATTGGGGGTCATCTGAATTCACCTATAGTACAACTATTCCCCTTGATTTATACAAAATTTCAGCTGAAAAGCTTGAGAAACCACTGAGATCTCGATTTTTGAAAAATTTTGAACCGTCCTGCCATTTTAAGGATTAAACACAAACTGTGTCTTCAAAAAAAAAGTTTGATTTTTTTTTCGACGACATTTGATTTTTTAAAACTTTAAAAATCAGAGCAAGTACTTTAAAACACTGTTTTTGGAAATAGTTCTCAATGTAAAGTAATTTGTATATTTGGAAAAGGAATTTATCAGAAATAACATATAATGCAAGAAATTTTTATTTTCAGCAAAACATTCCCTCGGCAATTTTTCAGAAATTTTTCTCTAAAATTTATTTACATTTGGTCAGGAAATTTAGATTCCTTCTGGAAATCTCTCAGTATTTCCTCTGGAACTGTACAATTTCATCGATTTCTTCTTTGTTTCCTCGTTGGCGAATTCTTTAAGAATTTCATTATTAAAAATATAGATTTTTTTTTTATAATTCTTTCGGTACATCCCTTGGAAATTTCATTAGAAATTTATTTGGAAACTTCATCTACAATTCTGAGTTATAGCATAAAGTGCCCACATAGCCCCTGTTCAAATGGTTTAAGGTCCTAATACATTTTTTTTGGTAAATTTTCTCCAACTTCAACTGCAACAACTTAGTTATGGCACAAATTTCCCAAATGGAGGAGAACGTGCCTCTAGAGCCGACCTACTGATACCTGAACAACTTAGTTACAAGCTTTTATTTATTTTCCATTGAAAAAAAAGATTGAAATTGTTGAACACTGGCATAACCCTTACTGTTAGCATGTAGTGGCGCACCGGAGTATTAAGGGATCTTCAGGGGGTCCTACGGGCATTACAGAAGAATTAGCGTACCATGCCTAGGATGTTTCTGAAGATTTCAAAGCATCCATCCCAAGGGCGTTCCAAATGTATTCCATGGGTTTCAAAAGCGTTGCAGGAATCTTCAAGGAGTTTTAAGGGCGTTCCAGAAAGTTTCGGGGGTGTTCCAGGTGGTTCAGGGGGTTTTAGGTGGTTCCAGGAGCATTCTACTGATGTTCTAGGAGGTTTCAGGGGCTAGTCGCTTGGAACAGTGTGCCTAAAGGTGGCAAGCACACCGTCTTATACGCTGTGTGGCACATCGAGGCACCCTGACGCGCTTGAGTTTGGGTGAAACAATTGAGCAACTAGGTGCGTATGATCTGCAAAATGGAAACAAACTGCTGGTTGTCTTTATGGTTACCAAGCAGTATCTAAATCACCAAACAGTGGCACAACGAGGCACATTTCTATACCTGGTGGCACACTGAAAATAATTGGCACAAGCAAAAATGTGGGCAGCAACTCCCCTTTGAGGACATTTCGGGGGCGTTCCATTGGGTTTCAGGAATATTCCAGGGTGTTTTAGCAGATTTCAGCAGTTTTCAGAAGTATCCCTGGAGTTTTAAGGGATTTTAGGGACGTTCCAGAAAAGCTTCAGGGATGTTCCAGAGGGTTTCAGAAGGTCTCAGGGCGTTCCCATGAGATTCAGGGACGTTCATTGGATGTATAAGCGGTTTCTGGAGTTTTCAAGAGCGTTCCAGGGGTTATAAAGGGGTTTCAATGGTATTCCAGCAGGTTTACGGAGTCCTATGGGCGTCCCAGAAATATTCGAGAGGGTTTCAAGGTGTTTGTTTCATGGGATTTCAAGGAGTTTCCTGGGCGTTCCAGGGAAGTGATCCTCATGCCCATTTTTTTCAACTGCTTGTATCGCAACATTTATATTGATTTGCGAAACATTCTAGCAGCTATTCTTCGCTATTCCGGATGTTGAAAACCTCCAAAAAGAAACACCACAGAAATTTCTACTACAACATAGAGATCCAGACATCACGTGCGGCACGCGGGCTGCACTTTGGTGACCATGGTTCTGGGGTATCCCAGCAGGAGCTTTCCAAAAGTCTTTAAGGGATTTCAGGGACGTTCCAGGAAGTTTCAGTGGTGTTCCAGAAGGCTTGAGGAGGTCTCAGGGGAGTTCCAGGGGTGTTCCAGGGAGTTCCAGGATATTCCAGTGGATTTCAGGGGATTCCAGAAGCGTTCTAGGAGTTTATCCCTGATATCCTGAAACACCTTCTGAAAACCAGTGAAACTTCCCTAAAAGCCCTCTAAATTGTCCATGAATCCCACAAAAATCCCTCCTGAACCCCCCTGGCAATCCTTAAAACTCCTCTGAAACATCCCTTAAACCGGTCTTCCCAAAATACTCTCCAAAAACCTTTTGAAGCTCCCATGAAACTTAAAAATGGAAAACCGAAAAATGTGCAAAACAATGTGAACAATTAGCTAAAATTGGTCAATATTAGGCCAGCTTAAGGATACGTTAACATTTCTGTTCCAGACATCCAGATGCAAAAGTTTTATTTTCTCTCAGAAAATTGAATTTAAGAGAAATCAAATTCAATGGGAAGTTATGACTGTCGTGGAATTATGCACGGAAAAACAAATAAACACCAAATACTCAGTACGGTACCCGAGCAGAGGGGAATACCTTCCAAATACCATGCAAAGAGCAATCTGTGCTCTAATAGCAAAAATTGTAATTGCTATGTTATTCTACGGAATTTCATGAGAACATCATAATAACAAGTGGAGATGTTTGAGCAGAGTTTGGTATAGATGTGGTATTTGTTTATTTAGCAGTGAAAATGACCGAAGAACAAGTTTTGCTATTTCATCTTAGAGTTATCTAAAAATGTTCAATTTAATAGCAAGAAATGTTATTACTTTGTTATTCAATACCTTTCTGATAACAAAAACTGGACTTGAAATTTTAGGTATTCATTCGTTATCGATATAACAAGACTTGTTATTTTCTAGGTGTTCCTTATACTAAGTTATGGTATTCGTTTTTGTTATTTTGTCTCTTATTACAGCCTAATGAAGAGCATATCGAGGTATAATGATATTTAAGATTAATACCATGATATGTTATTCAGTTGCTATTCTTTTCTGCTCGAGTACCTTAAACCCGTTGATGTTGCAATTGTTTTGACAAACATTCAAAGTCGGAGTCTGCCAAGCCTTGGCTACGTAATACATAGAGAGGAGTAAAACCTCTTCCAAAATTCCAAAGTTTGACTTATCCTGCAAGAAGCACTGTTGCAATCCACCAAGCCACTCGAATGCAACGCTAATCGTGCGGTGATGTCTTAATTAACCCGCTTATCGCTCAACCTGCACTGCATTAAGACCATAAAAATTGATTGCAGAAAGCGAAAAGGAAAAACACACGAAAAAAGCTGCCAGTCCCATAAATTGCACATTTTATCCTACGTATCCTACCTTCCGAAAAAAAAAATCGGCAAAGAGAACGGAACCTCAGTGGCACCCACCACCAGAAGAACTGTGTGTCGATTGAAATTGAAGAGAAGCCACCTCTACGACTACAGTCAGCGCAGTGGAGCAGCACACCGTGACGTCATGCCTATATGGAATCACCTATTCCGAGCAAAGCACACACACGCACACATACACCCATTCGCGTTTGCATGCAGGTATGGGCTGAAGTGGTATTTCGATGTACAAGTCAGCCCGAAACCGGAATCAGCTGAGCTGAAGAGTGAGTGACTCCCACACCCAGCACTCCAGCAGTGAGTGAGTGAGTGGCGGGTTGCCTACCTAGTCGATTACGAACGATGCGATGATGATGGTGTGTGAGGCGGAATGCATGTAAACATGTAACCGCCAAAGGTTCCAGAAGAACCATGTGGTTGCGATGTGGTCGTCGACTGGGTACTTGGGGAATCGAGGTGAAATGCACCACAACGGAAACGCTCGAAAAGGAACGTAGTGTTTGGCCTTTTCGATGTTGTAAAATACATCGAGTCAAATCAAGACCTACTAGTGAAAAGGGTGGAACAACTTTTGTGAAATTGAGCTTAACCGTTTCTCCTACTTAGGCCCATGTCTATTTAATCATGCAAACTAGCTTCAGTATCAGATAGAAAAAAGTAAGCTCTTAATCTTTTCCACAAGTTGATTGCGCTGAGTACTGTTTCACCATCTTATCGGATTCCATAGGTTCACAACACCCGTACAATTGCAAATATCAAGATGCATATATTCAGGTGTTTAGTGTTTGTGGGCTACGTTAAGAGATGGCGCATTTTGTGTTGCTCTGACGCGTAATGACGAAGATTATTGAATTCGAAAAGATGTTTTCACATCAACAGAGCATTCCATACTGATTTCCCTTTTCGTATGCTTCTGCCTCGCTCACCGCGTGTAGCCAACGACTGAAGTGGCCCCGGGAGTGAGTCTGAGTACATGCTAAAAGAGAGCATTGTTTACACCATGTGCTTGCTTAGAACTAGCATGCTGGCTGACTCGTTGAAAGCGCGCGGTGGGCAAGAAATGGGAACCAACGTGGTTTAAATTTATTTGGGAAGGTTTTTTGATAGTGTCAATTATGGCGAATGAAGAACGACACAAATGGAGCTATAAAATGTTGGCCGGCCGTAGTCACTCATCGGCTTGACACGAGCCGGAGCGGAACGAAATTTGTATCAAAGCGGAATTGTGAAGTCGAGCTGAAATCAGGTTCTTTAGAAGCAGATTATCATTTTAATGGCGTCTTTATTGATACTTATTTTGAGTTTTATTTTTCATAAAATTCATTGCTTATTCCTGTATCAAATCTCACTGACCAAAGTGAACATCAGCCGTAGGCAACGAGCGCGTTTTATGCATACTTTAAATTAATATTCCGCCATCCGCACCGCGTGCACGCTCGTTTGTTTCGTGTTCCACACGTCGGTCAGCTCATTCAAATATTGATGATGTCGTCCAGTGGCGCCACCAGTGTTACTCAACGGCGAACGCGAGCCAGCTGAATCGCTGCCGCCGTCGCTGTGAACTTGTGCGCGGAGATTTGCCTTGTGTATATGCTCTTTGCTCAAAGGTGCAAGATAATCCAACTGGTGTGCCGACTGGCGAGCTGAGCCGTACTGCATTGCTGGAGCTTAGAGCTGAGCGAGTGGGTATGGTTAATGTTTTACACACTGCACCTCAATCGAGACAACGCGCACGCTGCACAGTTCGAGGCGCGTTATGCTTAGGCGCCGCCGCTGGAACTGCTGCCCGCCAATATGGGCCGCCGCCGGTCTGCCGTCTTTGGATTCCGTATGCTGCTGCTGCACAACAAATCCAGCGACGACGCCACTACCGGCCCGATTCGGAAGTTACATAACTCACATCCTGAAATACGATTTGACCTACTTTTTCGTAGATGCGTTTCCCTCATACCTGCCGACTGACTGATCGAAGGTTGCGAGTTTAATCCATCACCCGATCATAACGCCTAAAGGCCATCAGATACATTTCGCCATACAGAAGCAGCAGCAGCGTGCATCAATTCCACCCGAATCAGTGAATCGCGAAAACGAATGGGACTGCTCGAGCAAACAGTAATAACAGTAATAAAAATAAACGAGAGGGCGTGAATACTAACTAGCGCAATGATGTTCTTCGCTGCCCACGCAGGCATGCATACAGAGAGGCCAGTCTTTTCCCACATGCCACACGACATCCACAAAGCAATGGTTCGCTTGCAATTTTCCTCTAGGGTAGGATGGAGTAAGATGAGTACTTCAACTTTTTGCTAATAATCGATGACCAGCGTAATACAATATGATGAGTCTCTTTGAACATCAGAGTGTGCATTCTGCATCATCTTACCCTACAGCTCCCGATGACGACGAGTGGCACTTTTCTGTTGCTGGCGCATCGCGCAATAAGTTAATCATAATCAAATGCACTCCCGACGGAACGTCCAACCCGAATCTCACTCTTTACGGCGGGACATTCGCAAACAAACCCCGAGGTCCGTCGTCGCTTGACACCAGCTGAAAGATGGGTCTACAACGCGATTCGATTCACCACTGACTCTAGGCACTTCAAAGCGAGAAAAAAAAGTGCAAACATTATTAAATATTGCTTGTTAGTAGTACTTATGGATGCGAATACATTGCAGCTGATAGAGCCTAGACTCCGTAGCCATCAACCGCGAAGTCGTTCGATCATCGTCCGTCGTAGGTTGGCTCCCATCGTAACTTATTTCTCGATTAACGAGGTGTTTGTTTTCCACCTAGAGCGCCAATGTGAGAAGGCTCTTGGGCTCTTGGACTCTTGGATCAATTTTGTTTTCTTTGCTTAATCACAGAGGTAGGTGGTCGATCGGTGCGGTGGGGGTATGGCGGCGGCGGACGCCAGCAACACAGCTGTATCGTGCTGTTAATTACATCGATTATTACTGCACATACCCTTTTTAGCACCCATCTTGATGGGGCGCTGGCTAATCGTTGCCGGCCCGGCCCGACGTGGTTGTCCAATGTAGCTTACAAGTACAATCCGGCTGTGTTGTACTGTAGTGTGAGCTGATCAAGACCAACTCGAATACATTTTAATACTTTGTAGTTTGGAGGTTTCAACGAGTGCCCTACTTTATTAGAGGCTATTGGGTGGATACAGAGTGGAAATTTACTTCGTCATTTGCACTAATTCCCGTCATATCAGATGGAAAATAGCCAATAAATGAAGATATTCAAACTTAAATTTGCCAATGCCTCATTAGACAAAAGTCATCTAGCCGAATGGGTAGTTTGGCCGAATGCCGTTTGGCCGAATTATGACCAAAAGAATTTAGAGGAAGTTGACATTCTAACTGTCAATATAATAATCAGAAATATTTCTTTCTTTTAATCATAGGCTATTCTTTCTAGTTTTGACAGTCAGAGGTTAGTTTTCGCTGGAACTGCCAATATTTTATCCAAGAATTTTCTTTCTTTGAATCATAGGCAGTTCGTTCTATTTATACTGATGCGGGACATGGTCACTTCAGTTCATCATTTATTTTTTGACCAAATGGCGTTCGGCCAACCGGCATTCGGCTAAACGTTGTTCGGCCAAATGACCTGGAACCTCTGAAATGGTGATTGAAGCTAAAGATGTCGAAATTACATTTCCAGCACTGTTCATGGTACAAAGGAATCCCTCCGAGACGAACCTGGGTAGATGTTGTCACCGTTTGTGGTAACAATATGGCATTCAACGGGCTTGCCTGCTTATTTGGCTCCAACCTCCCCTACTAACGTTAGCCAATAATGTGAGACTCACGCTGTGCACGACGAGCGAGGTTTTTTGGTAGTGTTGTACTCCTTACAATTCCGCGCGTCCTGAAGGGATAACGAAGGGAGTTGATATCGACCGCTAAGAGGAGTTTCGTTATAAATGCACCGAAAACGGGAAACTCCGTGCCCCGAATCTATCTCGGTCAGTACCAGAAGGCATTTGCACGGGAAAGTGTGGAGATTCTTCAGTCCGTCACGAGCGATACGGTACCTCGTAGCCGGTAAACTGGTCCCGCTGAGCCCAGTCTATCGATTCCAAAGGATCCGGAGCAGTGTTCAAGCCCGCCCTCTCCTAGCACAGGAGGCCTTTCCGTCTTCGTGACCTACCCGATTGACCAGCAGTCAGTGGCATATGTTAAACCACTTGGGTGGCCGTAGCATAAATCGGGCACTTCCCACGCCCTGAAGGACAAGGACATCGCTCGTTCACGTGGCTCACCGGACAATTGGAACTTCGTCCTCATGACGAAACCATTTTTCCTCTGCCTGGCACATCCGACTGACCCTCGAACTGAATCAGAGAATCCTGGTCTACACGGTGTTCCTGCTTCGAAGAACGCGGTGATTGTACTGTACCCTGCAGCTGCCGCACGATCCGGCGGCCCACAGGACGTTTGGATCCGATGTGATCCAAACTCACCCACAACGTGGGCATTGATTAGGTTCCCACCACACCTTACCACCCGTCTCACCCTTGGGTCTGAGTTTACCCCTTCGAGGCGCATCTCACCCCATGTTCAGAAGTAAAGGAACCAAGAAGCGTTCGCTTGCGCGCCGCTCTTTCCTAAAGAGCGTCTGCTTCCAAATCCTGCATGTGGTCCGTGCTCCTTTGTCCGCTTTTGCAGGATTACTCCTGTGATCCCTCACCAGGTTGAGTGCCAACCGGGGAGAGGTATCCGATGAGCTAATCGGTACTCGCCAGTACCAAAAGAATACGGGTAAGATGGTTAAGGACGTGAGGACGACCACTGGCAGTTAAGACCTCCTAGTACGTCTAATACTCGTCACCATCGATGGGGATGAAGACAGTTAATGACATGACAGACAACCAGACTGTCAGCACTCATTCTGTCACAGCAGGCAACATGGTCGAAACGCTCTCAACGATTCACAGGAACAATACAACATGATCGTGTGCGTGTACACATGCAAATACGTACAAGGAAACTGTATAGTCTCATGCACACTCATACATTTTGTTGTTCCCTGAAGTCGTTCGCGGCGCTAGTGTGCATGAAGTTACCAGAGTATGTATGTGGAGCAAGAGGATACATGTCTGTCTTTTTATTAGTTGTCTTCGCTGAGAAGCACCATTCCTGACATAGCCCAATCTGGTAAGATCCACGTGAAGATCAACCCTTCCTTGCTTTGCATTTATGCTTGCATAGGCAAGCTCAAGATCATGATAGACAACTATCTTCAACGAGTGGAGATAGCGCCCTTACAATGGATCAACCAAGACACATCGATGTTGTTTGAGGAGGGGACGTGAAAGTGTTCTAAAGAAATGGGATGATCCAGTGTACAACAGTTACACCTCTGGAAACCGTGTACACGCAAACAAATCCGTTCCGATATACGTGAACTCATAGTCACGGCAACGGGAACAAACGTGAACTATGCATAGCAACGATAACAACAATAAGAAATGTACACCGTGAACTAGATATCACGTTTTCCAGAACGCCCATATTGACAGCTGGAACTAGTTCCAGTTCACGGTGTATATTTGCTTGTTCTCATATTTGCGTTTGTTTGTTCACGTTTACCAGAACGGTTTTCTGAGCGTGTAGGTAATGATGAACCACTATGAAATCAAAGGGAGATGGGTCACCTCCACTGTGTATTGACGACAAACTTGATAAACTTGGTGCAGAACAAGAACGAGCTTTATTCGTTTGTAACCGTTGTTACAAGGTTCAAAACAGTTTTTTAATATGCGCTATGATAGTCAAGGATTTAGTTAGGTTCACATACTTCAGCGATTAGAAAACCACTGGGATGCAATGCAATAATGATCTACAGCTAAACATGGCGAGGACAGAGTCACACCATGATGACGTCACGGAACTAGGAGATGGCTGAAGGATTCGCAGGACGTTTGGTGGATAGCTATCGTTCACTTTATAACAGGCGAGCGTGAGGATCAGACGTGCAAAAGTAAAATAGTGGAATGAAGATAGCCAGTGAAAAGACCAACAGTGTGAGGTGTGCCAAGGTTATCCGAATTCAGATAACTAGACCCTCAGATATCAGATCGATCGAGACTGATTCTGGATTGTCCTTTGATAGGACCTTGTATCCAAGGTACTTTTTACAAGGTTTCCAAATCTAAGGACCGCCACTATTCCTCTAGCTTCGGGCCATAAACTTAAAGGAGGACATGGCTCTCGGACAAAGGCCCTAAATACCAAGAAGAGATTACCTTTTCGGTTCGACAGAGGGCGGCCTTGCCTTCGTTGGCCGATTACGTTTGAAGGAAGCGCATGTAGTCCAGAACCATCTCCAAGCGCCAGCAAGTTCAAGACTCCATAGTTCAACGGTAGCTGATCCGCCATATTACCGGTGAACTACAACGAGCCATGGTCAGCCATTGCTGGAAGAGCAGCCACGATGCAGCCAAATAAAGTAGGTGCAGTGAACCAGTATAGAACACACCAGAATACAGAACACCATATTAGAATACATCGTAGATTCGATCCGCTTTAGTGTTAATTATTTAAATCCTTGAGCGCCCTTAATCCGTCACAACCCTCCGGTTACCCGGTAGCGCGCTGACCTTGTGACTACGTCCGAATCTCGCAGACGTCTTGTCGGACAGAAAATTAGTTTTAAGTTCGTGAAAGACAAGCACCAGGAGAAGCTAGAGAGCCACTGAATATGTCGAACGACAGAGACACGCTCGGAAAACTAAGTGCGATGTTGCGAATATGACAGAAAATAATACGTTTTCCTCCGAAAATGGCTTTTTGGAACCTCCAAGGTAGTCGGACGAAGTGTAAAACAGTGTACCGATACGTTCCCGTTCCTGTCCAACCGGAAACTGCCGATCCTTGAATGCTCTTTTTCGCACGCACACATAGACTGCCTGCGAAGTATAGAGCTGTCAGATAACCAAACTGACTCTCGATTCAGGTATAGTTAATTCGGTCGATACAAACAGTATGTTGGACGTTTGCTGTAGCTTTAGTCGAACGGTAACTGGTAGTCATCGGAGGAGATTTTAACGCCTGGGCCATGGAGTAAGATTGGAGGGAAACTTACTAGAATAAGTGGATACAGCCTTCCTGAAGTTGTTAGGTTTGTTGCGAGGAACATCAACTGAAGAGTCAGCGGTCTTCTACAACATCGGCCGGCGATTCTCCTCTGCGACGCTGCGAACGACGACCTGCGATGCGATCCGAATTGGAAGATGAAGAGCTTCGATAAGGAGATCTATTTCGAGATGCAATTCAGGAACACCATCAGAAGCAATAGCAATGTTCTGTGGCGTATCAATGCTAAGAAAACTTTATCACAGGTCCAAAAGCGCCCAGCTTGCTGGATAAACATTTCTTAGTACTCTTCGGGCTACAGGTCATCGAGTGAGGAAAAGTGTCCAGAGAACAAGAATTAATGCTGGGAGGGACGAATTTTGTGGAAATCCCGTTATTCTCACTCGATTCGTTGTGACGAGCACGCGTTGAAATTCACCCAGACATGTTCAAGGCGATCATCGGAGGACGGACATTTCCGTACAATGACTCAGTGTTGTGGCCACCTACCCCACCATATGAATACGAAGAACTTGAGGTCGGATTTTCAACAAAGTTTCGAAGTTTAATTCGAAGTTCATGGTGAAGAATGCTCCAGATAGATATTAGATGATATTCACTGGTACACTACAAATGGCAATACAGGTGTTCTCTGACATATTCAGGACGGAGCTACAGCAATATTTGGATGATCGCTACCTAATTCCCAGATAGGTAGATAGATAGATTGAAAAGCTGCCAAAACTTGGGAGGCCGTTAAGGAGAAATATCAGAGAATACAAATATGGCTGCCACAATGGCCGACTTGGTCCCCTACTCACGTTTTCAAGACCACCAATCTTGAAAATTCATAAACCATTGCTCTCGATTTGGAAAAGCTGCCTCTTTTTGCAAGTGAGCAAAGCCAGGATAAACAAGTGTGGCTTAATTCGATGCTTCGTTCGTCAGATTTGTGCCTTTAAAGTTTGTATGCAAAACTGCAATGGGATTTCTTGATGTTTCACCTTAAAGGATTCAGTAGCTTATAGACCGATATTCTTGCCGAATACAGCACTTCCACGGCTTATACAGTGCACGTTGAGTAATAGTGTTCTATTTATCTAAGAGGTGGTTCCTCGGGTTGTATGGGGGTATCTTCGACCCACTGAAACCTCATTCTCTCTCTTCCTTACCTTCGAGGTACACCCGTTAGGGATGTCTTCAAGAAGGAGGAACCGTACATGAGTACTTTCTATTGGCAAGCGTACTGCATTAAGTTGTCCTCTCTCCCCTGGAAGATTGGTCCTGGCTAGTATTATAGACTACCCGTTGGACTCAAGCTGCTTGCCAGTTTCTCTGTAGTTCAAGTACGATTCGAGAGAACGTGGAAGCAGGGATGGAAAATAGTGAGGATTGCAGCTAAGCAGACACAAACGCAAAGCAAATTTGCTGATAACG
Source organism: Aedes albopictus (assembly GCF_035046485.1). Classification (NCBI taxonomy): domain Eukaryota; kingdom Metazoa; phylum Arthropoda; class Insecta; order Diptera; family Culicidae; genus Aedes; species Aedes albopictus. Next base: position 1,833,209 of record NC_085136.1, on the reverse strand, counting down.
AGTAAAACGCTAGCTAGCGATACCCAAGTGAAAGTCGAGATGCTGATTTTGGAGGTGGTCGACATCACAGAAACATGTATGACTAAGGAACAAAATTGCACAAGACCCATCTTAACACGGAAGTAGTGCTGGTTTGCAATCGCAAGGTTGTTCAGAGAGCTAACATCAACTTCGGAGAAAATGAAATTCCGTCGAAGCGAGCATGAATTCATACGGGGCAGGCAGGCCCGCATTACGGATTTTAGGAGACTGGGACTAGGGGAACCCCTCAGAGCTACAAAAGCGAACAACAAAACAGTATTTGAGCAATGTGAAACATAAAGTTAAAGTGTAATAACCAAAAAAAAAAAAACAAAAAGGTTTGTGGGAGGCCGAAGCCATGACCCCCCGGTCCTCTCTTAATCTGGCCGTTTACCAGAAGGGAACGTTCCAAGAAATGAAGTATTAAATTAATTCATCACATCCAGCACTAGTACTATTTCAACGAAAAGGCAGAGAAGTAAACTTTTGTACTCCTAAAGAAGGATACAACTATGATAGACTGGACCACAAACTTCACCAAATGAAGTACATGGTTGCAAGTAGAGACAGAGGCACATCTAGTGATATTGATGTAAAAAATCCTTCTGAATAATTTGTTTAAAGTTGTCAGGAAACGCTTGTGACGTGTGACCTGTACGTCTCCCGTGCGGTGAATATAAGCGTATCAAGAGTTCCAGCGGAAATGTTCAAAGCGGAAAACCATTCTTATTTCGATCGTCTGAATGAAACCATTAAATTAAGATAATCACTGGTTTACCTCAAAATCATCGCACAAGGTCGCCTCACAAACCTCTAATCGTTGTTGTCAATCTCAGCTGACGTGCTGTCATGACCGCTCCCATCGATCGATCACCCGGCGCAGAGTCGGTCAATCAATTCACCTTCGTCTTGCGGTGGCGACGGTGGAATTCGCAATTCCATATTGCACACACTCCCAGCGAGACTGTTGTGGTTTATCCAGTCAGCATGTAAAATTTAATTTATTTTCTTCTCCTCGCACAGACAGACACCATAAATAATTTCGTTCTCACTTCCCAGCCGGGCGACCAGGCCGGTGTGGCCGAACCCGGCCCAGACCACCAGACGGACGACGGATGGACGGACGTGGAAGCACAACACTCTTCTCTCGCACACTGCTCGGATTGGTTCTCCATTCTCACACCTTCACCCGACTGGCTGGTTCGCCCGGCGTTTGCGATGCGATGATGGTGGAAAGCTCTTTGCGGAAAAAGTCCGCTTGCACAGAGCCGTAATAAAGAGTAAATATTTTCACTGCGAAAATTTATTCCGCACATGCAATCTGTTGGACACTCTTCCCGAGCGCGCGTTTTGGTCCTTTCCTAGAGCTGGAAACACATGCGAAAAAGGGATTCCCCCTGCCTTTTCCGCCCCCCGAGCCCAGCGAAAGAAGCGATGATTTTTGCAGGTTTTGCTCGGCTCGATTCTATCGCTTCCTTTTTTCCAAATTACCACCTCGATCCTTACTTGAACACACGGACTCAAGGGCAGCCAGCAAGTGTGTCCTGTGTCGAGAGCGGCGTATGTGTGTGCCGAGCCGAAGGGTGTTGACGAAGTTTGGTGTAAGGCGGCGTCGACAAGGGTCTGAACGAGTGTGGCAGTTGTGTTGTGTCAGAACCGTGACCTACACCAACTGGGGATAGATTGACCGAGTCGTTTGGTTGGAATCAATTTTTGGGGAGAAATACTTTTTAATTACTGGTATTCTGAAGAATATTGAGCGGATCTACGCCTCAGATCAAAGTACGGGTGGTTTTCCACAGTGGCGTGGCAGCAGCAGCAGCAGCAGTCTGTGACGATGACTAGAAGCTGAAAATGCAAACGCTATTAAACAAATGAAAAATGATTTAATACCGCTTGATAGAACACGTGTATAATTTTCCTCACCCACTCGGTTCGGTGTGATTTTTTCTGCTGTTGGAATTTCGCCTGAGCAGTGTGTCTCCGGAAGTGCACACTGTGCGAATCGGATAAGGAAATATGGCCAAAATTGGTCACCGCTTGGATCCCAACCTTTGAAGCGGGATTGTGGAAAGAAGTGGAAACTCAAACATTAATCAAAATGTGGGAGGTTTCCGCCCACAGTGTGACCGTGTATCTCTCATCGTGCACAGCAGAAAAATGCTCTATATTTACACAATTGGTGCTACTGGTGGTAGTACTAGTAGTACTGCTGCTGCTGGATGGGCGAATATTTCACGCTGAGCGTTCCATAAAGCAGTGCTAACTTATTAAGTGTGGAAATTTGTTGTACAAGCTAGTCCTCAACTACAGGATCTAGAGATAAGGATTAGGGTGTTCCCTGTTTTGAAAAATTTGCAACAGAATTGATTTTTTGTGATTTAAAGCGAAATGAAATGATTCAGATACATATTCAACGCGTTCCCATACCTTGAATCTTAAAAAGAGAGGTTTTCATTAATACATTTTGTTTGTATAATAATCATGAATATAAGTTCATAAAATAGATATAAAAATTAGAAATTCTATGCAAATCATTTGATTCACTGTAATTTTGACTTCACCCTAACGAAGTCCTTCCCAAGGAGAGCAACGCGACGATGAATTTTGTGCGCTCCACACTATGAGCTATGGGCGTCGTTCCCACAGCAGACGGCGTTGTCTTCTGACTTGCAGGTTGGTTGGTACCAGAAATTCCCGTCCATTCCCAGCCAAGTAAACATAATTTTGTCTCCTCAAATGTTTACCTTTGTTATTAAAATGCACCGTTTCCTTCATCCAGATTCCTCTTACCCAGCACGAGATATTTATGAACTAATAGGAGCACTTTGAGGTTATTAATGATTCCCCTTTGCGCGCTCGTAAGTCAATTTTTTGCCCGAGTGTTTAAACAACCGAGCAATACCTGTACCCATCTCGCCGCTGAATGAACCACCACCACAGCAGGAGAAGGGGAACCCCTCGAGAATTCCTGTATCACAAGTGTAAATGAACGAACCCATATCTCATACATCAACGAAAACAAGGCAACACAAACATAAAAGTGAGCGCATATCAAGTCCAGTCAAAGGAACAAAGCTCAACCGAAAAAGGAACACACAGAAATATGAATAACAAATGCCCAGGTGAGCAGTCGCATCAGACGGCGTGAGGATAAGCGAGAGGTCCACAAAAGAGACGGCACACTATGGTAACGGCGAGGGCACAACCATTTTATCACGCCATCTACACACACCTCGCTTCGCTCGCCGGTGAACAGGTCACTGCCAAATATTGTTCAGCAAAGAACGAAAAAGAAGTAATCCGGCTCGCCAAATTTAGTTTGGACGTTGTTCCCGAAGGAACGCCAGCCGCGCCGTAATTCCAACGTTGGTGGATCGTGAAAGTTTCCTTGGTTATGCGGAAGTGCAGCAGCAAACACACGTGGCATTGCTCAAAAAGCGACGACCGCGCTAAATCATTGTCAAAAGTTGGCACTTCTTTTTTTTCGCTGAAACCCTGTGAAATAAATTGCATTCCAATTGTCATTCTGCAAGTTTCTTCGCACGACAACGAACGATGTGAGGTCGGTTTTCTAAGAGCTGACTTTTCTCCTCATCCATAATATAGGTATCTTCTATTTGAGCAGTGCGAGCAGTAGCAGTGCAAGGTGCCGACGGTATTATCGCATCTGGGAGGTTCGACTATGGGGGCTAGGCGTTCATTGGTTGTTACGGTCAGTGTCAGTGTAATTATTCATAAATAAGCTTTATCGGATTAACAACTGGCTACTACTTCTGACTCTGCTTGACCATCGCCGGTGCGGTGGCTCTATTACCGTCGGCTCTTTGTACGAGGAGTTGCCATATGAATGTGCGGGCGCAGCAGAGAACGAGTGGAACCGATCTTAGTGCGGCAGATTCGCACGCTGCCGGTTGCCGGTTGGGTTGTTGGGGGTGATAGGTTCCAAAGTATGTGATATTTTTTGCCGTTGTCCAAGCGGGCAGTCACTCGTATGTGAACAGAGAGCGGGACGCAATAAAGCCGGGTGCAAGTCATTTCCAGGGGACTACAAATGAAGTGTTTATTGCAGTGTAAATTCAGCCGTAAAGTTGGTGGATGCATTATGAGAAAATGGTACATTGAAAGTTGGGAGGAGCTGTGAAGATGTCAAAAGGAAGTAAAGCATTCGGTTGATGTTTCTCTCTATGTCGGATGGTTGGGTTTGGTCAGTGGATGCTTAGTTAATAAAAGATTGAGCTAGTTAATTGAAAGTTTTGTAGATATATGTACTTATCTGATGGTCAAAATGCATATTTTGCATCAAGTTCCCCAGTGCTGGCTTACATAAACATCTTAAACTTAGATGCAGTGGAAAGTTTCGCTAGAACAGTGGTCGCCAAACTGTCCGTGATCCGTGGGCCACATGGATTACGATATTAGGCAGAATGTGGTCTCATATTCTTATGTAGAAAGGAGATAATAATTTATGTATTCTTGGAACCATGGTCATGTTTCTGAGATTCACCTGCTTTATAGTTGGGAGTAGTAGAGTTACCTCATCAACAGATAGAGGTAGAGGATAGGGTAATGGCAACTTTTGAATAATTTCTGAAACCCAGCTTAAGACCTATCAAGGTACTGTAAAACGAAACTATTGGAACATGTTTCAAGAGATTTTTGATACTCTGGACATTTCTCAAGATGACCAGTTCTGGATCTTAGCTTTCGACTTATCAAACCTCCTGATTTTGTAAAACAATACCAATGGAACATGTTTCTAGAGATTGTTGATGCACTGGACACTTCTCCGGATCTTCCGGAAACCTGGTGCCCTTAGCGATGTGGCCACTTTTGACTGTTTGTGAAACCTAGCTTGCGACACATTCCAAATTTTAGGATTTTGAAAACAAGAGTATTGAAGCATATTTCTAGAGATCTTGGATACACTCCCACGTTTCCGGAACATCCGGAGTAGTATTTATTGTATCAAAAATCTCTAGAAACGTGTTCCAATAAACTTGTCTTGCAAAATGATCAAGTTTGATGTATCGCTAGCTAGGTTCTAGAACAGGTCAAGAAGTGACAACTTTCCTAGGAGCACCAGCTAGCAACATGTTCCACTAGTATTGTGTTGCAAAAGCATGTTTTTATTATTAATGTGTATTCTAACTAATGAGCTAATACTACTCTTACAAAATCTTGAAGTTTAAAGCTAGGTTCCGAAACTAATCAAAGAGTGGCCCGCATCCCTGGGAACAGCAGATTCCTAGAGAAGTGACTAGTGTATTCAGATATATGTATTTTCTACTAGTCTTGTTTTGCAAAATCATGAAGTTTGGATTATCTCAAGCTAGTTTTTGAAGACTACTTATTGGTGGTATCTATATCTGTTTAAAAGATTACCCCGGTACTTCCGGCTATAAATACGGAAGAAGGGTAAATTCCGGAACTATAAACTAGAAGGATTTTGTGATCGACTGTCCAAATTTCACGAATTTTGGTTGAGAAACGGCTGAGAACCATAATTTTAAAGAATTCAAATTGGCTGCAAAATGAGGGTTAGGCAAATAGGTGTTGAGTTACCTCAAGTTGAGCAATATAACATTACTATTATTATTCATTAATTATGAAGAATTTCAGCCCGAGAGTTCGTTTCTTGATCGATGTTACATTTCGATATTAGAATAACACCAAGTGTATATAAAAGAAAATCGGGTTAAGTACGGTTCCTTTGAATTCCACTAAGAATTTGCATCCTTTGACAGATACGTATTTCGACCTCAACTGTAAGGTCGTCTTCAGTGTCTTGTACTTGACTCGAGTCGAGTCAAGTACAAGACACTGAAGACGACCTTACAGTTGAGGTCGAAATACACTCCCGTTCAAAAGTTTGGGGTCACCCCCTCAAAAACATGTCATTTTTTTAGGCCCATATCTCCACCAATTTGCGTCCGATTTCAAAACCCTAGGTTTCATTCAAAAGATAATAAGTCAAAGAAACTTTGAACATGATTTAAAAGAAACTTTTTCAAAAAAATTTGTATGTAAACTTAACCCAAAGTTGCCAAATTTTCTAAAAAATGAATATAAACTTACGGCAGTGTCGCTGGAAGTTGGGTCGACCAAATTTTAAGATGAAAGCGGTAATATGACCCATTTTCTATTAGTTTTCAACTGCTTTTTACAGAACTTAGCTAAAAAATCTAGAAAAAAAATTATTAAGTAAATTAATCCTTGATGTCATCGACCAAAAGTTTGGGGTCACCCCTCAAAATGATGTATCGGCCAAAAGTTTGGGGTCACTATCGTAAAACATGGAACAGTGATTTGTTGATATCTTTGTCATCTTTCATTCAATTTTAATTCTTCTTGGCTTATTTGAAACAAAATTAATGATACTTACTGCATAGACATTGAACCATACATATTTGTTGAAATTTACATACTAAAACTTAACGTAAAGTTGCCTCATTTTTTGAAGCGTGGTAAAATGTGCTAACTTTGCATAACATTTTTATATACAAAAATCGTTAAATTCGTATAGTTAAAGACATCAAACGTAAATTTAGTTAATTATCTTTGAAATGAGCCAAAAATAATTAAAATTGAACTATAGATGACGAAGATATCACCAAATCACTTTTCCATGTTTTACGAAAGTGACCCCAAACTTTTGGCCGATACATCATTTTGAGGGGTGACCCCAAACTTTTGGTCGATGACATCAAGGATTAATTTACTTAATAACTTTTTTTCTAGATTTTTTAGCTAAGTTCTGTAAAAAGCAGTTGAAAGCTAATAGAAAATGGGTCATATTACCGCTCTCATCTTAAAATTTGGTCGACCCAACTTCCAGCGACACTGCCGTAAGTTTATATTCATTTTTTAGAAAATTTGGCAACTTTGGGTTAAGTTTACATATAATTTTTTTTGAAAAAAAATCTTTTAAATCATGTTCAAAGTTTCTTTAACTTATTATCTTTTGAATGAAACCTAGGGTTTTGAAATCGGACGCAAATTGGCGGAGATATGGGCCTGAAAAAATGACATGTTTTTGAGGGGGTGACCCCAAACTTTTGAACGGGAGTGTACGTATCTGTCAAAGGATGCAAATTCTTAGTGGAATTCAAAGGAACCGTACTTAACCCGATTTTCTTTTATTTACAGATATTCCCCTAACAAGCCCAGGTTAATCATCATCACCAAGTGTATGTTTGATAATAAAAATTGACTTTGTTATCAGTTATATTCAGCTCAGTGCTTTTTTAATGACAAAAGTATTAATAGTAATAGTAATAGAGAGCAAACGACAGAGAAATCTTAGTAGGAATATCTGCTGATACCCCAAAAGAAAGAGTTTCAACTAAGATTTCCTTAGGATTGCGCCCGATGGGATTCTCTAGAATATTTCTGTTGGAAGCAGGGTGCAAAATGTTCGAAATTATTGACTGAAAACAGCACGAATTTAAATATTTCTGCATTCAATATTCAGAACAAACAAATTCATTTTCGCTCTTCCTCTTCACACAGTCAATTCGAAGTCATTAAATATGAAGTCGATCGAGAAACATCTTCATAATTACCAACGTTTATGACTACGATTCCCACCAAAAACACTTTATGGCAATCGAATGGGACAGAATCAATGTAATCAAAACGTTGATATTTCATCAGCAATTTAACACTTTGTAAGATGTTTACAAATATTCATAGACTTTCATTCAGTTGACAATGAGTATCGAGCAGCTAACTTTGAATATGCAGGCAAGTGAATGAAAATTGCCGCCCGGTGAACTTCAGCGCGTCTGCTCGAAAATTTTGCGCATTGGTTGGGAGGGCTGAAGAAATATCTTCTGCGCAGATTCATCCAATAATTAGAATTCCTCTGGCATTACAATTGAAACTCTTACTGGGATTACTGCAGCATTTCCTGAATTCATTCATGGATTTTCTAGAAATGTAGTATTCCTGCTAGGAATCCTTTCGAGATTACTTTAGGAACTACTGCTGGGATTGGTCCAGGACTGCTACTGGGATTCCACTTCCACTTCGATTTTTGGCAGAGATCATGTTTTTTTTCTGGTTTTCCCATACAAAACCTGCAAGGAATCTTCCAGGAAACTTTTCCCGTTGAAAATCATTATGAAATCTCAACAAGAAATCCGAAGAAATTGCTAGTAGGATTTCTTGAAGGAGTCCCAGAAATTATTGGATTTCGAAGAACAGAAGAAATCCGTGAAGAAATCTCTGAAGGAATCATGGCAGGAAACCCTGGAGAACTTCAACAGGACCAGAAATTTCAGGAGGAAATCCTGGAGGAGTCATACAATGAATTTTTCGAGGAACACCAGCAGGCATTCCTTGAGGAGTTCCAAGAAAAATAGCAGGAGCAATGTTTGAAAAATCCCCTTGAAATTGATGGGATTTAGCTAGAAATTTCTGCTGGGATTCTTCCATAGATTTCTCTACGGATTCCTCTGTGAATTTCTTGAAAAACCCCAGCAAAACTTTATGAATGATTCGTACCAGCGGGGTTGTTGTTGGAATTGTTGGAAAAATTCCAAGAGAAATTCCTGGAGGAATCCTTAGGAAAATCACTGCAACCATCAAAGAATACAGAAGTCCAAGTCTTTTACTTCACTTCCCTAGAGGAAATGCTTGGATAAATCCATGGACAAATGCCAAGAAGAACTCTTGCAGGAATCCATGGAGAACTTATTCAAGAATCATCAAGTGAATAGAGCTAGAATTATTGGATAATTTCTAAAAGCAAAATCTAGGGAAATATTTGTACAGGAAACTTTAAAGAAATATCTGGAGGAATCACAGCAGGATTTATTTTGTTATCATCTCAGTTATAATTGCACGGGTAATTTCAGCGAAAATTTCTGGAAGAGTCCTAGCATCACTCCAGATTTTTTTTTAATTTTTCCTGTGATTCCTTCTGGGATTTCTTCATGGACTCCACCAGGATATCTTTTTGAGTTTTTTTTCCCCAAATTTAGATACAGGCTGTGTAGGATCGAAATTCCAATAAAAAAGCAGAAGGAGGTGAATTTCATCACAAAGTATAACTTTGTAGAACACTCGAAATGGTTAAACCACGTTATTACCACGCCGAGGACCTGGGATCGAATCCCACTCTCAAAATATTCTCAAATGGGAGTCCTTCCTTCGGAAAAGAAGTAGAGCGTGGGTCCCGAGATGAACTAGGGCTTAAAATCTCGTTAAAACAGGTTAAAAAAAACACTCGAAAGTTCCCAACAAAATCCATTAAAAATAACACATAACTCTTAAAATTTGCAATAAAGTTACATTTTTTGCAACTTTGCCGAAGACACAAATTTTCTATCTTCATTTATGAAAAAAAAGGTTAATTTCTATCGCACTTTTAGGTGGATTAGTCACGAAGGTGAAAATTCCAAAATTAAAGGTTAAGTATATGGAACAAATTTTTCTTAGACACCATATCGCTAAAGTTAATATTTGGGACTGCAAAAAATGAATTATTGATGTGAATCCCAGTATACACTATGTATGTAGCAGGTTCCTCCGGAGATAATGTCCAGTGGCCACACCCGATAGTTCCTAAACAGTCCAAAACAGGTCTGTCCTTAAAAGACTCATGTTTTCCGTGACTTTGGAGGGTTTTGATGTTCTGCCTGCAGGTCTATTCGAGGAGCGATTTAAGAGATTCATGGGGAAAGATTGTAGATTGGTTGAGGATTGAAAGGGTTATGGCACTTAAAGTGAAAGAACCTTTTTGTAGCTCGAAAATTCAGCTTTAAAAAAGACACTACACCGTCTTCAACCAGAGGTTGTGCAAACTGAACAAGCACTAACATTAGGCAACAGACATCACACGAAAAACCCAGTGGCCCAGAGGAGAATTTTCCGTTTGACGAAAAGTTTTCCCCGACTGGAGCGGGAATCGTACCCACACTCCAAGGCTTACGAAACGGCTAGATGACTGACGCCTCTAGCCGCACGGCCCGAAGCCCACGGCGTTTATCTTAATAACTCAAAAACTCAGAGGTTTATCTTTTTTATGTCGTTCAAGTCCCGAAGAGCTTGCAAGCGTATCACGAATAGCTTATTCAATAAGAGATGTTAATACCGTTTTGCCTTTCTCGTGCACCAAGGTGTACCGAAAGGCTATATGTTCACTCCAAAAACGAAAATTTGATAGAGCCTCCGGAGGGGTCAAGTCTTATATACCAATCGACTCAGCTCGACGAATTGAGGTGATGTCTGTGTGTGTGTATGTGTGTGTGTGTGTGTATGTGTGTATGTGTACAAAAAAACTCACATCACTTTTTGGCAGTAAACCTCAACCGATTTTAATGACCGACGGTTCATTCGGCGCGGAATCTGGTCCCATTGTTTCCTATTGAAAATGGTTCAGATCGGTCCAGCCGTTCCGGAGTTATGGCCATTTAGGTGTTCCGGACCGGTACCACTGGAAGGGGCCAGATATGAAAACGCTACAAAACCATGCATGCGGCACATCAAACTACGGCATTTTGATAACTTGATGAATGGTAAGCACCAAAATAGTCTCAGACCTTATCTGAACCGGTAGTGACCCGTAACCGGTTCCGGGTGTTCCGCCGGAAGTAGCCAAACATAAAAGTGAACTAAACCCATGCATGCGACATATCAAACCGCAGCTTTATCGATAACGTGATGAACAGTAAGCAGGAAAACATTCTCCGACCATATCGGAACCGGTAGTGCTCCGGAACCGGTTGAAAATGTCCCGCCGGAAGTGGCCAAGTATAAAAGTTAACCAAACCCATGCATGCGACACATCAAATAGTGGCTTTTTTGATATCCTGATGAACAGTAAGCAGGATAATATTCTCAGACCATATCTGAACCGGTTGTGTATCGGAACCGGTTCCGGGTGTCCCGTCGGAAGTGGCCAAATATAAAATTGAACCAAAACCATGCATGCGACATATCAAACCGCAGCTTTTTCGATAATCTGATGAACAGAAAGCAGGAAAGCATTCTCAAACTATATCGGAACCGGTTCCAGATGTCCCGCCGGAGGTAGCAAAATATAAAAGTAAATTAAATCCATGCAAGCGGCATATCAAATAATGCCTTTTTTGATATCCTGATGAACAGTGACTTTTTAGAGGTAAGCTGACAAACGGTTAACAAGAAAAATAAAATCATAGACCATAATTTGGAAAACCGAAACCGGTTCCAGGTGCCCCAAAGGAAGTGGTCAAATGTAGAAAAGTACCAAACGCATACACGCAGCACATTAAATAACAGCTTCTTCGATAACGCGAAGAATGGTCAACAAGAAAATAGTCTCAGGCCAGTAGTGTTCAGGAACCAGATTCGAGTGCCTCGCCGGAACTGGCGAAAGGCACAAATGAACCAAATCCATACATGCATTACATCAATTTGCGACTTTTTAGGAAAACTGATTAATAATTTGCATGAAACTAGTCTAAAACCACATCAGGGACAATCGGTAAGTGGTAAAATGTGAACCGAAAGTGGTAAATGTGAAATTGGACCAAACCCATACGTGTCGTACCATAAAACCATGCAAATTCGACAATGATGACTGTCAAATTACCTGGGTAAACTTTTAATTCGATAAACTAACTATTTTAGTTTTGTTTAGATTGTATGATTTGTTTTTGAACATAAATCTTACAGATATTGACGGTTTCCCCCCTTATCGAACGCGACGATTTGAATCCGTCGCGGATGAAACCGTCGCCATAGTCGTCGCAGCCAATCAGCAGGCGGGAGTCTGACGTTTCTCCGATCTCACTAACACAAACAGCAGCAGAGGTGGTGCTTGATTCGTTGCGATGATTCAGAAATGCGACTGGAAGTTGGCAGCGCGTTTTGTTATGAAAGCAACATACAATATTGTGGTGGCACGAATTGATAGCTTGTTCATTTTACGATTGTTGGCTTCCGAGGTTCACTGCGGTTGATCACTAAACGGATCAGATGTCGAAAAGCACAAAATTAGAACTTTCGGAAGTAGCAGCTACACGAGGAGCCGCTGTGGATGTGAGTAACATCACAATATCGTATCATTCCTATTTACAGTGTATTATACTGTGACATTTGATCATTTTTTAATTCAACAAATTTCGAATGAGCGGGGTCCAAATTAAAAAGTGTCGTATTAAAGAGTGATGAATATGTGTAAATATGTGTAAGAGAACAAATCTTGACATTGTCTCGCTATACTCGCTACGTTCTTGTTTTCAATAAAATATAACCTAGAATGTGCAGAAAAATCTTTATCGAAGACCGCAAAGTGATCTGTGAATGTGTAAAAAGTTATATCTTAGCTAGTTAGTATCGTCTTGATATTGATCAGCTCCCAGTGTTAGTGAAGGTATTCAAGCAGTCAACTGAGAAATCTGATATTATTCAGCTCTGCTTATACGCTGAACACAACGTCGGACTATGTGTCATCAATAAGTTTTAAGTTAATTCAATGATGGCTTTGATAAAATGCTTGCTTTTCCTAAAAAATATCAGGATTCAGGAACACTTTGACTTACGTCAACGGAAAGATCGTGTGAACATATACGACGAGAAAGGCACTTCCACCTCTAGGTGGATTAATTTGGGTTTTTTATTCCAGATTTTCGACCACCCAGTCCTGCAGCGATTGTGGTGGAAGAACAAACCAGATGATCTTGTACCGACTTTTCGAACCCTCTAAGCAGAATACCCTCTATGAATGAGTGTAATCAGGTACGAAACTGATTACACTCATTCATAGAAACCAGATGACTTAAGCAGGCGGCTGTCGCAACATATCCAAATGATATTTTGTGCCTCTGAATGTTCACCAAACAGAGTTTACCCTTTCACTAACAATACCCAAATTCCCGGGCACCTAGAGATTGTAGAGCTGTCTACATCTTTCTTAGGTGTCCAACCTACCATCATTTCCCTTCCCTCAGCAGTCGCAACAACGTGACCAGGACAGTTCTCGACCATTGGACAGCCGTAATTCTGCAAAGTGACGTACGTATCATTCCAAATTTCGACGTCCTTTGGTATTTATGTATAACACTGTGGTATGTCTGCTATATTAGGATGTAAGATCTAGTGGTAATCTAGCATCTATGGAAGAAAATATAGCGAACGATCAAGAGTTTGATGAATAATAACCAGAAAAGTACCAAAATTGTCAATGTCGCTTACGTCACTTTGCAGAAGAACGGCAGCGGAGGATTGCGTCAGTCTTGTCTAAGAGTCAGAGATTAGTCCCAAAATCTTTGTGCTAAAGTTCGGACGGAGAGGAGGCAACCCTCAGTCTAGAAATGTATCACCTACGAATTTGTGCAACTCGCTTAATGCTAATCCATGATGAGTTTTTGATGTAAATTCCGACTTCCGATTTTTGCATAAAAAATTTGCAAAACTCTTGGTTTTAATTGAATATGTCGTAAGTTTTCCCAGGATTCCGAAAGCTTTTCTTACACGCAAAACAAGAAAAGCTACCAAAAATTGAGATATGCCTTTTCTACCAATTTATGTATTAAAAACGTACAGAAAATGTGATAAATCATAATCCATTCGTTGTATTAAGATGCGCTACACGGTTCCATAGCTTCCATACCACTACACACAAACACCTCCATTCAAACCCGAGAAGTTGAACCGGGTTGTGTCTAAAAATAACTTTCGCTTCGCTGCTGAGCTTCGCGTCCTATTGTCTACATGGAATTTTCCACTTGCAAACAGCAACCTGCTGGATGCGGGCTTTTCAGTGCACAATGGGTCTAGAGTCGTATTTACGAAGACAAAAATGTTTCTGCCAAGTTCTGTAATTTTTTTTTTGTATTATTGTGAAATGAGTACGGTCACTCGAGTGTGGCTTATCCAAAAATCTGCTGATTAATTATTCTCTATACAATATCAGAATGTTCTACAAAAATAAATGGTTCAAGGTTCTGTCAGTAGGCGGCGCTGGTTACGAATTAATTGAAGCATGCAACTTTTATTTATTATTTCAAATATATTCAGCAAGCTGTAACTTTTTCAAAAATGCACCAAATATTCTCAAATTTTTCCTGCCAGTTGCACAACTAGTAAGCTATAAACGGTACAATTTTGGGCTCGATTGGATAACTTTACATAAAATTGGAGCAACTCTAATAAAGTAGTTCATATTTGAGTGTTCTTCGTTTAATTGCTATATCTCTGGATCAAGTGAACCGAATGAAATGCGACATTGCACAATTATGACTAATACATAGCTTTTTGAAAAACCTTTGACTTGACTTAGACACGTTCAAAGAAAACAAACTTACAGCATGTTGATTACTCCACGAAAAAATATCAATCATTTGAATGATTTTGCAAATGTGCAAGTAGCGCCGCCTAGTGGACCATTAACTGTAAGCCCTTGACTCACTTAACAACGTTGTCGAAGACACCAACTTTCTAAGTGGTGAGAGTCCTGAGATATATGAAATTTAGAATTTGCCGTTTATTAGTGGAATTTCTAATTAAACGATCCATCACCATCCATCATGGCATCGCAAATAATATTATTAGAAAGCAGATTTTTGAATCAGTTTAACCAGACGAACCACCCTAACATAACAATAATAGGGAATAGGGTCAACAATTGAAAATAAACTTTCTAAAACACAATATGTGTCTAAAAACTTAGAGCTGAAGCTTAAACAGTTTTGTCTTCGCAAATACGGCTCTGGACCCATTGTGCAGTGTGGCGGCTGCATTACTTCCATCACCAAGCCACGTTTGTGTTGTTAATGATGGCTTTCAGCCTCTCGTTTATCCATGTGCAATAATAACCGTGCAGGTTAGAGCGCAGGATACTGTGTATTACCATGATAGTGTCTCGGTTAGATTCCCGCCGCCGCCCGTATTTCTTTTTAAACATGTTTTGGCATTTGATGCTGCCGCTGCTGGCCATGATCAGTCTAAAAATAGAACAAATAATGAGAAACCAGTGCGACAGAACACACGCACACATGCGAAATTTTCCTTTTCCAGATTCTAGGAAGCCAATACAATTTTTGGTATACTGCCACCTACCAATTTTTGTATTTGCAAGGCCCTAATACAATATTTGTATATGTTTCTTACCTAATTGTATTAGAATCTGCCAATCTCAGGTTGCGTGTAATTGCGATACAAATTCCAACAATTCTTCTAAGAAGTCCGTAAAAAATGTTTGAAAATATCTTCCAAAATTTTCGGCAGAAAAAAAACAAAACTATTCTGCAGGAACTGTTTAACTCTCATTTCACCGGACCAATTATGGACCCATGAGCTATGTGTTATGTTTTCTATTGTTTTTCCACGTTTGACTGTGAAGTTTTAGCGTACAACATGTAAGCTATGCTAACAGGATTGAGTTCTATTCTACGCATGTATTCTTTCTTAAAACCATTTCAAAACTAATAAAGTTCTCTAAACGCAATAAAGTTTGCATACCATACACGCTAAAACAACTCAACACCTAGAATGTGCAAGCCCTACTCATAAGGGCATAATTTCCAGACCACACAAAAATGTGTAACAGTTACACTTTCTCAAAAACAGCTCGTACACTCGTCTAGATGCGAAATGTCGATAATTTTTTTTGTTTCCCAAGGTCATTAGTAAACGTAGCTAGATTGCCGTACGTTTTTTTTTTTTGTGAATTTAACGATTTTGTGGACACTGGAGCTGATTTTGTGAATATGAACATTTTTCGTGTAGTCTGGAAATTATGCACTTCAGTGCTGAGCGGCGTTAGCGTGTAATAATAAACATAAAATATTGTACTTCAATTCTTAGGATTTGCGCTAACGTAAGAACCTCGACAACACTAATAAGACGCGACGCGAGACAGGACACAACACTTATTATTAACGTTGTAAGAATAATTGGTGTTGTGTCTTGTCTTGCGGCTTGTCTTATAAGTGTTAAATATTGTAATTGTTTTTTTTATTTAGAGCAAACCAGTGTGCTTTTTTCAATGGAGAGAAACATACAAAAGTAATGATATCAGCTTACATGATCAATGTTACCCCAATTGGGAATATTATACGTTTATCCAACTCTTGTCCAATGAGGTTTATTATTAAATCATAAAAATGCATTAGTACTATTGAGAACTCTGAACTTTGAGAAAGTCATTCCAAAACTAATCGTTTACCCATTCTCCGATGTACCTTACATAAGTCAGTAAGAGTGAAGATAAAGACATTAGATCTGTACTGCAGTTCTAAAAATTATTGTCCCATGTTTTATGAGATCCCCATATAGCATGGGACAACTATATGTGGAACGGCAGTATATCTGTAAATCCGTCTTGACAATTACTGTAACCCATCATTTCAATTCTTAGGGAAATGTGAAGATTAGCTTAGTTCTGACTTCTAACTTCCATACATAAATCTCAATTCATGGGAAATCCAAGAAACAATTTCAAGAAAATTATAATGTTCACCTACCTATATTTGAATTTATTTTCAATCATTTGATGAAAATTCACTAAACATACCTATAGAGATTGGAAAATTTGCAAGCATCGATCGATTCGAAATTGCACAGAAAACCAAAGAAAATGGAATTAGCTAACCATCCTCAACGTACACAGTTCGAGAACTCTCAACTCCCAACGACGGCCACGTCCTTGCGGTCATCGAGGATGGAAAGGAATACACAGAAAGAAATCATGAAAATTAAACAACACGTAACACGCAGCGTAAGCTTCAAATCGTTTGACTCCTTGGCGATGCATACACAGTTAAAAAATGTAAAATCGAGTTCGCTGTAACAAAATGACCTCTATCGCTTTCAACACAATTCTGAAAATATTAAATCACCTACAGTATGGAGCTTGCTTACAACTTTGTATGCAAGAAATTATTTTATGTAAAATGGAATGAAATGAAATGGAAATTTAAACGTACTAATATTTACGTATTTACGTGTAGTTTTCAGAACTTCTTTCTGTGTATGTTAAAACATTCTCAAATCTTTGACTAATTAAATGTTTTTTCATTCTTGAAAGTTTTAATTAATAACTAGATGTTAACTTCAAAACGCAGGTAAAAAAATCTTCAAAGCTCTGTCCAATGGTCAATGTCAGCGTATATCATGCTCCCCTTAATTACAGTGTCTGAAATTATTAATCTCTCGCATGCAAAATCGCTTCACTTGGCTCGCCACAAAGTTTCCAACCTGATTTTCTACGTCGATGGCATTCCACCCTCAATAATACCTGCTGCAGCTCATGGATTCAACTCGCAAATGCGCCGCCCGGGCGGTCGTCATCCGTCAGCTCGTAATACCCACCAGCCAGCCAGCCAGCAACCCAACTTCATCGGACCGGCTATAAATCATAACGGCCGCTGTTGTGCAGCGCCGGTCTCAAACCGAAGGAAATCATTACCGCAGCGAAACAACACACTGAACTACATTTACCTTCCGGTGAGCGTCCTTCGCCCAAGAAAAAGAGACCCTCGAGGGCCTCGAACGGTCGGTCGGAACGCTCGGCTCCCACTCTCCCGGTACCTACAGATAACGGAACTGTGCTGGTCGGTGTATGCATCCGTCCGGATTCTCCGCACGCCGAAACAGGAGCACAACACACCATTATCACCATTGCCGAAGCAGCGGAAAATCCCTACGACGATGAAGAGGAAGCTTTTCCAGCCACTGCGACTCCGCAGGGCAGCTTACTGACACTTGAACAAATGATGCATCTATGCGCTGAGCTGCAACACACGCACCCACCCAACCCGACGCGGGAGTCTCATCAACCGACTGGGGCTGCCGTCAAAGGAAGAAGGAACACCCCGAAGGTGGCAATACTACAGAGATAACAACACTTCATAAAACTTGGAATCGCAATGAGGCTTTCGTTTTGAATAAATTGTGCAACAGCAGCAGCAGCATGCACCAGGCTAATTCAGCGAATTCCACGAACGACGAGTGTGGTCGTTAAGAATGACGAACATTGGCACGGCGCGGCACAGAGTACAACCCTGGTGGAAAGGACATTCACATACCTTCGTCGGTTGGTTGGTTGGATGGAGCGCTCGATTTGATGGCACAGCAAGGCGATCGAATAACGTTGCCACCGCCGAGCCGGCCGGCTCTGATAGCGAGCGCTGGGCTGGGTGTTCTGCTCTGTGATTATGCAGAAAAAAAAGTCAAGGAAAACCGGCATGCGAACGCGTGGAGCCAAAGAAAAGCCCTCGCGAGTGTTTGTGTTCTACACTCTCAGCAGCGCGCGGAGATATCTGATATGATTTATGGTTTGTTTTCATTAAATATTTGCATGTTATTATGTACAAATTTTTCTCGTTCTCATAAGTAGCTCCGTAATGGGCTTGCCTGCTGTTTTTGATAGTGTCGGATACGAGGGGTTCCATCATCGGGAGCCTCTACTGTAGCCAAGTGAAAGAGAGACTACGATCGGACGACAATAAATCAGTAGGTTTCTGAATCGATCGATAGAAAAGTCGATTTTTAATTTGGTGTTTTGTTTTCGGGTTTTCGCTTTTGTAGAGCATCTTGGCGGCGTCGATGTAGGAAATTATGTAAGCTCACGCAGTGATGACGGTGTCGGTGGTTTAGTGGTTATTTATGGTGAGTGAAGACATCTATGAGGTGGTATCGAGTGCCTTTTCCGATCGAAATGCTTTATTAGGGTTTTTGGGGAATAAATCAAACAAATCAAAATCGGCGCCGATGCTCTTGGAGCATTGACCTACAAATTCTGTGGAAGTAAGTCGAGTCCAGATAGGGAAGCTTCGCCAAAAACTATTATCGAGAAGGTTGGGATACTCCTTTCTCAAGGAAACGTTTGAGTAGGAAGTAACGCTTTGAAGAGCAACCATTATTGTAATCTTACCAATACCCCATGCCGTATTTCTCCCAACCACCGACCTAAATCCACAGATCGAAGGTAACATATGATTTCATCTACCCCCAGTCAGTAAGACAACTTGCCAAGTGCTATTATGCAATTTTCCGATTATTTCCTATCATTATTGTACTCTCTATTCCGCTTTTCACAGACCTTTCAAGAGACGTTTTGCGGTTACAAAGTTGGCGGTATGATACCCCGCGCGAAATCGATCACTGCGGCGGAACAAAAATAAGTGAGGTTAAGTGCAATTCTGGCGAGGGGATAATTTCGGTTCGATCCTCTCAACCCGCATTCTTTGCACAATTGGGTTTCTAGGGAAAACTACCTCGTCGTCTAGGCCCCCGCAGCAGACGGCATGCTGTCTTCATGTCGGTATAATAATAATAATTTTGTTTATAATAACGAATTCCCCCACCAGCCAAACTGCACTAACGCCGCGGTTCGAACCTCGAGTGAGCGTTTATCTATCGGATTCAATCTTTTGTTCCTTTTCTCCTTTTGCGTACGAACCTGTTGCGGAGTCTTTTCTCGACCCGACGAAGCTCCCCTTGGTATAGTGGTAAGACTCTGGAGCTTCGGTCCGGCCGATTGCATTGGAGACTAATAAAACGATATAACAACATATTTTTGATACGTCGATGGTCGGTTCCGCGTGGCAGATCGGAACCATTCTGACGAATATTGACAGTTGAGCTGCTGGTTTGAGTCGTGAGTGATGGAATATGAACATTTACCATATGGCACTGAACATTTCGTAAAGTTAGTCGGATGTGAAAATCAAGATTCGAATAACCTAAATTCTGATTGAACTTTTCATATTGCGAGGTAGGATGATCCAGTTAAACATACATGGAACAAACAAGTTATCATTAGTTTAAGTTTAACAAAAAATTGAAGAATTTAGAAAAAAATGCTAGTCATTCTTCCAACATTAGTTTGAAAATGTATGAAAAAATGTCCAAGGATATAATGGAGTCATATGATTAGATTTTTGAAGTTCCATGTTCAGAAAACTGATCAGAAATCAAGCTGGCTCTTTTGTTTGTTCAGTTTAGATTGTGTTCCCAAGTAACATTTTATTACATTACATTATATACATTTATTTCGTTACATTACATTCAGGCTAGAAGAGGTTCTTAGAACCATAATAAAACAAAATATAAGTTTTTAGTTTGTATGACGGTTCTGAAAACTTCTACAAGAATAATTGATCTTCACAATGGTACTTGGGTTGTCTTCGATCGTTCATTCCTACCGAAATTTGATAATAATAGACGACAAATTTGCACACAAAACATACAAAAATACCTCAAAATTCAATACTTTTCCCCTCGCATACCGTAAAAAATCATCCACATTGCTGAATATTCCCACATTAATAAAAAGTCTAACCGATAAATTTCGTTTTCGAGCACGCTGCTGCACCCCAGCCAAGGTGGCTGTGGAACTGGTGCGGCGAGGCAGCAACTGAAACGGACTGGAGGCAGCCCAACAACACGCAGCCCATGTGGCTGGTCCGTTCATATGTATATCTGGCCGTTCGTCGTTGATACCTCCGAACCAGTTCAAGTGCCGCGCTGGTTTTCGCCGTTCGTCGGATCGAGGAAGCACAAAATCAGGGCAAAGGTATTTTGGCACGTGAGTGCGAATGAGAATGGCTGTTTCCGCCAGACCATACACCACACCGGACTGCTGTTGTTGACCCCTCTTTAGGTGGTTTTCTAGTTTGGAGGCGCTTTTTTTCCGTGTCTGAATCGATTTTAAACTAATTTTTACTTTTTTTCCTGTTGTTTTTTGTGTACTGCTTTCGTGTTTTCTCGATGACTCGAGAAGCCTTGGCAAAGCGTCGAGACAAAAATAATACAAAAAACACGAATCGGCGAAGAAGCCGTTTCGCAAAACACAAGAAATAAATCAAGAAATATCCATTTGCAGGGTAATTCTTCTTCTGCGGCCGAGCAGAGAGCGATCAAGCATGGCAATCGGAACGAAAATTGATAAGCAAACCACACACACTCGAAGAAATGTACCCATGAGCGTACTATAGTTTCAAATCTTTCCCGAGGAGAGTGATAATTATAGCTTCAGTGTTGCCAGCATCCATGCCATGTGAGCGGGTACAATCGTATAAATCAATGATCGCCATCGATTGACTTAATCCTGCGCTATAAATCTTCCGGCCTAAGTGCTGTTCACTCAAATTACCTACCGGATAATCATCTTTTGCGGTCCCGGCCTCCAAGACTAGACGGAAGCTGGCAAGACATAGATCATGGATCAGCCGCGGTTGATCATTACAATTACACCGCAGACTTGATCTCGTCTTTTGATCTAGGAACGATTCGTTGCGATTCATATCACCTCTCGCATCGTTTGTGACCCCCCTCGCGGTACAACCCTGGCTTGTGGTCTCGTCATGTGCTTGAATCGCGCATAAATTTTATTTTCATTATTAATACTTTTCTTCGTTTCTTCTTCATAGGTGGTTCTATGGTTTGGGCGACTTATTTTTTGGCGCATGCAAGCAAGCACACAGATCTGCACTCAGACACTTCGCCGTGGTCCCACTTCTTACTGTCTTATCATTGTTGTTATTTATTATTCAGAAACGATTTGTTATGCTGATTTTCTTCAAAAATATAATTTATGTTACTCCTTTTCACGCTCCCCTTTCCGGTGTGCTCCCGGTGGTTCCCGATGGGTCTCACCTTATGGAGAGATATGCAATGCATGCGGGCGTGCATAAAGCTCACCCCCCAGCACACACGCGCCACCATCCGACTGAGAAACGTTTGCGTTCTGACCGACCGGGTCTGACAATATTTTGACAGTAATTACGTGTGAGTTCGGGACGACGAGTGTGCTCGCTCGCAATGTGTGGTGCCTGAAATGCGATTTCAGAAGATCACGAACCAGTGTCCTTGATTTTTCGCTCTGGCTTTGCTTTATGACGGGCAGATGGTGGCCCGAGTAGCAGAAGATGTTTATATTGAATGGCCTGGCTTGCAGTCTTATTAATGTGGCCCACGAATTTGATTTTTTGGCTCGGACATTTCGATTCCAAAAACGAAACAAATGCAACATAGGCTTAAGCAACACTGCAGGCTTTATCCCCGATGAAGATCCAAACTGGTATCGAAAATTTGAAGCCAAGATAACAATTTTGGAGGCCAAATTATTGAGGATGCAAGCCAGACCAAAGCAAATCAAAGGTAACTTCCCAGTCAGTCAAAAATAGCTAGAAGTTGATTACATATATAGAAATTTATAACAAATTTGGCTATAAAAAAAACACAATGTGCCATAAGTTGAAAAAAAAGTTTAATAATTCGAGTCGTAGAGATTGAGAGGGAAAATTATAATTATTGTCGTTATCGTCATGATCGGAACTTTTATTTTAAAATCTGCGACATTAAAACTTTAGTTGCCGAAAAACAAATATTCAGAAGTGAATATGTCACACCTTCTGGCTAATATGAACAAAATGCTAGGCCGTCCATAAATGAGTAGCATTTTTGGCTAAATTTCAACACAACCCTCCCTCCCACGTAGCCTATTTCCCAATACCTATACATAACTAGTAACAATTTCAGGGAAACCCCCTCCCCCCTAAAATGATACGTCATTTATGGACGACCCAAACAAAGTGTTGCCTGCAACAACTATTGTTGATCATGTTTAATTATGTATTCCTTACTATTGTGAATTTTGATCGTAAAGCTAGGCTCTTCACTCTTCACATTGAAATATCCTCTCTAGAATTGTTTTTAAAACTTTCTTCGCTAGACAATAAATGATAAAATAGATTAAAAGTATCAATAGTAAAAGAATCACTAAACCTAAACATTGAAGAGCTTGTGCAGTGCAGTCTACCCACTGAAAGCACTACTCTAGGCACATCATTATCTGGATTTTCCTCCAGCACCACCATGCAGTATTACTTCGGAATGAGCAGTTATGTTCTATGTGCCCTACAATCAGCGATGCCAGATGATTTTCTGTATCACTCGATCAAAAATCTGTATCCCATACAAAATTTAGGTAAAAAATCTGTATCCTATACAAATGAAAAATCTGTACTTCATATAAATGCAATCTGTACAGATGCTCAAAAATCTGTATAATACAGATAAATCTGTATATATGGCATCCCTGCCTACAATGTACCCTTGGTTCCTTCAGTTTGTCAGCAATCAGTCAAAATCGAACCAAGCACACTCTGTTGCTGTTGGTCTGGACTCTGGTCCCAGGCAGGTCCGGCGATTCCAATTGGTGGTAGACTTCCGGTTCACCTGCACCCCGACGGCACAAATGTCCTAAATGGAGGATAACGTGCCTCTGGAGCCAGCCTTCTGATACGGATACCCCGACGACCCAGAACTGGTACTTGGATACGGATTACTCGGTCAAGTTCCCAGCGGTAAATCAAGCCTGGCCCTCATTTTGCCTTTATGCCATTTCCGCTGGTGTTCCGATGTCTCTTCGTTATCTAAACATGGTCTAGACAAATTGGACAATGGAGACTTGCCAAACCGAACATATATTTCCTTGAGTATCCGTGTCCTGAATTTCACTACTTCGTATTTGCTGGACATCCATACCGACACATGTGGGACAAGCCAGTGGGTCCTCCTGCCTTTCTTCGCGTTATCTCACTCTTGTTACTACTTATGTCGTTTCCGTTTTCGATTCAGTTCCAACGTGGGTGATGTGTATGAAGATCATCCCGGCGATAATGCAGACTGCTGCTGACGCACCTGCCACACTAACAGCTATGAGTTGGAGCCGACACGTTAGCTTTGTTTGGTTTCGCTTCAGCCTTAGTGCTGCAGATCAGACAGGAAGTCCATTTCGAAGTATCGAAGGAGATACACTCGCCAGAAGACGCCTTTTGTTACTACTCGCTATTACAATGTTCGGTCATAATTATAGAAACCGCGGTAACAGCTTTTGTTGCCTTCTCTTGTCACAGGCATCCCAAGTAACATAACTAGTTGCATAGCAGTTTCTTAAGCTAAGGTTTGCTTAAGAGTGGTTTGTTCTACTCTTATACAGCAAAAATGTTTGTTCAACTCATCATCTACGTCACGACCAGGAGTCGCTCAAACATTTCAGCGCATGTTTTGACGAAGCAACATGTCCACCGACGCTGATTTCGATCCGCTGTTGGCTAAAAGCCTTTACAGTTACCTACTTTTGTATTCTGGTGAGCCAACTGCAATTGACTTCACCCATCCACGTTTTGATGATACCGAGAGTCTCCACCATCTATATCTTCACCTTATCGATTTTCGTAAGATGGCCATTATCTACCTCTGACCCTGATGTGTCTCGCAGACCGCTTTTGGTTCTGGAAGTCACTTACAGAACATTGAACAGATAGTCAGGTGACCGCATTCTGAGCAGTGCCATGGCAAGAACGTCTCAGTTGATGCTGCCAAGGTGATACGGAACGCCGTGTTATTTTTCTTATCTTCTCTCTTTTTCTAACTCGTTGCCTCGCGATTTTGGAGATGATAATTTCGATTTCTATTGACCTATTTCATAACATGGAGTAGAATCTGAGTAACAACGAAACAATGGCGGATATTTCCTCGAAAATCCTGTTCGGCCTTAAACTCGTTCTTTGCAACAATGGTAGGCACGGCGCAGTCTCTTCTACTTTGTGACTTTCTCTGCCTTCGCAACGGCTGTCCAGATTATACATTCACTGTCAACTTCCCTTTCCGGAACCCGAATTGCCAATTACACAGGGCGCTCTTACTTTCCGTATACTTCACCGCATCTTTAAACGAAAGTACACAGCGCACAAGTAACTTACGAAAAGACAAAGGATTTTTGGCTCATACTTGTGCTGATCCAGTAGTGTTATACAAATGTTTTTGTCTTTTCGATCGCTGCGTGAAAGTTACGCTGTGTAAAAAAAAGACACGGACAACGTCTTCAGCTTTCGGCTGTACACTGTACAGACTGTTTTAAACTTAGCATTAGACAACGGACAACGGAGCATGCACCAGTGAAACGGAGAAGAAACTATTCTCACGAAAAGTTTCAACGTCCGAAGCGGGAATCGAACCCTCACCCCATAGCATGGTGCGATTATAAGCTTGGTGACCCTAACCGCACGGCTACGAGGCTGTACATCGATCTTACTGTGATGTGAACAGGCTGATCTTCTCTAGGAGCTTGCCGAGCTTATCTGGCATGCATATTGCTCGATAGTATGCAGGTCTGCAGGCAGCTTTCTTGGTTTTGACAGGAATACCGTCTTCTGAAGTAGCTGTCCGCCAGACATTTCTGAAACACTGCCCTGAACATGTCGGGAAAACCCATAATTGCCACCCTCCACGCCTTGTTGGGGATTCCCTCCAGACCGGGGGCTGTTTTTCTCAAGCAACACGACTTGTTTCTAAGCCAGTAACAGCAACCTTAGTGCAATTTATTCACTGTCCGTATTACGGACAACAGAACACAATTGCTTCTTCTTTGAAACCCAAAAAGCGCAGATTCTGAATTGTTATGCAACATAAACGAGAGGGAATGATAAAAAAATGAAAAAAAAAACTGTCCAGACTCGAACCATTCTTCTTCTTCTTCTTCCTTATGGCTCTACGTCCCCACTAGGGACTTGGCCTGCTTCGCTTCAACTTAGTGTTCTTTTGAGCATTTCCACAGTTATTAATTGAAGGGCTTTCTTTGCCTGCCATTGCATAAATTTGTATATTGTGAGGCAAGCACAATGATACACTATGCCCAGGGAGTTGAGAAAATTTTCCCGACTGGAACGGGAATCGAACCCGCCGTCTCTGGATTGGCCATAGCCTTAACCACTAGGCTAACTGGAGACTTGAACCATGGACACCAGGAGTATTATCTACTCACCTTACATACTACACCAAGAGTTCTGTGAAAGAAGTGTCAAAATGAAAAGACGCGCAAGTTTTCCGCAATACATTTGGAACCTAATTTGAACAAATAAACCAGAGTTAGATGTTTCTTGCATCTCACATAGCACATTTAGTGTAAGCTGACTGTATTATCACTTGCGAGGAATACAGGGGATAGACAAAATGATCGGGACAGGCAAAATTTCCACTTTTCAAAAAATGTCCAATAAACTGTAACTTTTCGATAAGTGCATCAAATATTCTGAAATTTTTACTGTATGTTTATCAACTAGTTGTGTATTAGTGGACAAAATTTGGAAAAGATCGGGCTATTCTGCACGAAGTTATAAGCATTTTAGATAATGGTAGATTTATCCGATAGCCAACTTTGAGCTGTTATATCTCCGGATTCAATGAATTGAATGCAATGAAATTTTGTCCATTTATGACTCATATAATGAGCTCTGAAAAACGTTTGACACAACTTGAAGTTATTAACGAGAGAAAAAGTTATAGCAATTTCATGAATTTTATGATTTTTTTAGTAAATTGGTCTATTTTTAATATGCATCCCATTACATTTTCAATGAATTGCCGCCTATGTTGTTACTTTCTTTCAAAACATATTTGTATTCAAGAGAATCAGAGGGAATTTAAATGAACTATAATTAGCATCTTGAATTTTTAAACGATGTTGAAATTTAAGAAAATTTGGTGTTTTATTAGAAAAATAATCTAATCGTTATAATTTTCTTTCGTGTTAAGAATTTTTAATTATGTCAAAAGTTTTTCGAAGCTTGATGGGTCACGATCGACTTACTGGGTGATAATCGGGGCTTGGGTTTCTAAGTCTTCGATCCACTGGCCGTACAGCAACGCTTCTGCCGGGAACGACTTCAATTTCGGCGATGGACCTCCAGGCAACGTGGTAGCAACAAGCAACAACAGGCGCAGATCACGAACCGTATGCAAAAGCACTTGTGGGGCAGTTCTTCCTCAGCAATCGCAATTATAGCTTACGATCACTCGCGGGAACTCCGACTACCAACGGAAGGTGTCTACGGACACTTATGTAACAGTAACGGGCGTAAAAACGGGATTTCTCGGGCAAAAAACACGGGCTGATTGCGTTCACTTTCGCTTTCTTCACGCGATTATGTAATTGGCATAGATGAATAGAACGTAAACAAAATCTGGTGGCGGCGGTACAATAGATAGGTATCTACTACAGCTATAGCACACTACTGCAAAAAACCGAGATCACATGTAGAAGAGAAATTGACAATGCGTTTCATTTTGAACGGTGTATTAATACAGAAATCCAAATTAATTCAATTTTAATACAAACCAAAGCTCATTATATAAGTCATAAATGGTCAGAATTTCATTGCATTCGGTTCATTAAATCCGGAGATAAAGCAGCTCAAAGTTGGCTATCGGATAATTTTACCTTTTTTTAGAATCTTTATAACTTCGTTCAGAATCGTTTGACCTTTTCCGAATTTTGTTCACTGACACACAAATAGTTGATCAACTTACTGTGAAAATTTGAGAATATTTGATGCACTTATCGAAAAGTTACAGCTATTTGAAATTTTTTTGAGAAGGGAAATTTTTGCCTGTCCCGATCATTTTGTCTATCCCCTGTATGTAAGCTCCGCCTCCACGAATCCATGTCAAACACGAGGTAATTTGCGGTTTCTATGAAACTGAGCCGGAACTTTACGAATTTCGGAGTTTGAATGCAACTCAACTGTCAAGATGGAAGTTTTGTGTGCTTTTAGTGCAACTCATTTAGACCAAAGCATAGAAAGCCACACTTTGGATGATATTGCAGGTGCTGCTTGGATGTGCTTTAGTAAGGAGCTTACCGTTAGACACCCGGTTTTCGCCGGAATCTTCTTCCTTCCATCCCATCGACGTACGATGCAGAAGTTCATGTGATTAGATTGCATTGATTTTTGTAGACTTATTTGTAGCTGACAAATTTTGTTCAAAATTCAAAAAATGTGGCCAAAGCATCCAAAATGGCGAAAAAATCACAATGGCGGACTGAAACAACGACAGCTGTTGCATGGGATGTAAGGCTCTAAGACAAGCAATATAAGTAAAGAAGAATTGGCACATTCGGTCCATCACTAATAGCTCATACCTTATCTGAAGGGTTTCATCAAAACAAGAAAAAGTCACTATGGGAGACCTTTCAGATAAGATATGAGTCATTAGTGTACATAGGATGAACCACATCCCATATTTTTTGTACATTCTTCTTTGGTATTGAGAAAATGTCCGATTACTAATAATGGTTACCAAAAAATCAAAGATGGCGGACCAAATGCAAGAATGAAGGAAGCATACAAGATAGCAGCTGTTTTATTGAGTTTTAGGCTCTAATACTATTCAACAAGGGTTGGTATATGTAGCATGTATAACAAGTAGAATCTTGCCTCGAATGTGCTCGACATGCGCTTCCGAAGTTTAGTAAACACCAAAGTCCCCAAAGCCCGTGGGAAAGGATTCACATTGATTATACCGGGACAGTGGAAGCCCAAGTAACACACTTGTCACAGAAGAGTCACGGCGGCGCAGGTTTTTGTTGCGCAGAAGTCAATGTGACTTACTTCTAACAAATAAATACTTACTTGCTAGAAGTAAGTCACAGTAACGTCTGCGCAACAAAAACCTGCGCAGCCGTGACTCTACGGTGACAAGTGTGTTACTTGGGAGGCTCAATATGGTCAATGCATTGATGAAGATCACGAGTGTATCGACGACGGCAGCCATAAAAGGAATTATGGATGAGCTGTTTTCACGACATGGCGTACCAGTCATCGTTGTTTTGGACAAATGGTCTGCAATTTACTTCTGCGGAACTCATGGACCTCCTACAGAAAAAATGGAGTGAAATTTTACAAGATGTTGGCTCCATACTACCCAACAACAAATGGCCAGGTCGAGCGTTACGTGCAGACAACGATAGACGCTCTTAAGGCTTTATGGGAACAACTGCTCCGATGTTGCATTCTTCCAACTAATTCGACTATCTCTTCAAGCTATCTCATGAGCCCTGAAGACGTTCATCGAAAAATCTCGGAAGAAAAGCAAGGAACAAATTTCAAACCATTGAATCAGGAATACAATCAATGTTCTTCTGTTCTGGCAACCCTCGTATGCATTAGGGGATTGCTGTCGTGATCGTCGTTAAACTGGAGGATCCGCACTATGAAGTTGGCCACATTAGTCAGTAACCTAAGAAATGCTCCATTTGAAAACAAGTGATCAGGATTCGAACCACTTTCGCAACTGTTTGTCTATTTTTCAAACAGTAGTGAAAAAGGTCTGAATGCCGATCACTTGTTTTTAAATTATGATTTTCCAGATAAAAACAGACGGGAAACTAGAGATTTGAATGACCGTTGAAAGATTGAAAACTCTGTATGACGAGAAAACGACCAAAAACTGGAACCCTTGACAAAGATCCGATACGGATCGAAACGTCGGAGCGACAGAACATAAGGTGTTTTTGATCTCACAATCGTACTGAAAAGCCAAGGAATACTCGAAATCGTAGAGTAAATATTTTGTTTTCACTCTAATATCATCCACCACTCGGGATCATACCATACCAGGGTTTAAATGGGCTCTGGAGGTCATCGAATAACTGTTTGGGTGTGTATGCGTGCATTTCGTTTGCAGCTCCAGAGGATGCGCAACATTGCAACGTCAACCGGCGGCAACAACGAGAGGCGAGGAAAGTAATAAAACCCCTAGAGAGAATTAATCATACTTATTACGCACACCGGAATGGGATGGGAGAAAGGTGCAAAGCAACAACGTTGACCCATGGTGATGGAAATCCCTCAGTTTTATGGTTTTCTTACGTGACAGTACAATTAAATCCTAAATTTCTCAAACTGCTGTCTTATTGCTATATTAGGTTTGGGTGACGTAAGACGATCTGCCAATATTACCGTTACAAATTGCAGCCCTGGAAGGCAATAGAGGTGAAGGTCAGTTATTGCTGCCACGTTATGGAGGGAAGTATGTTTTCCACATTTATGACCAAGTTTCAAACGAGCCAAATTGGCCCTCTCGGAGCAGGGTAGTGCAGAACAATTTTGATATTGAAAACAATTACGTTAAAGTTAAAGTTTCCAATGAATATTCATCCGAAAAATTGATTATTTTCATGTCAGTCATACATAATAAAACGACCCGACACTGTGCTGCTCCCCGAGTTGTTGGAGGTGTGAGGTAGAACAAACAGCCAAAAGGATAGCCATCAATACGTCGCGTCGCGTCGGGGTCTCGTCGTATGTGGGGAGTGAATATGAAGGTATACTATCCACACCGCATCCAGTGTTTCGTAATACGGTAGTCATCGAGGTCTGGAGGAGGTGTGCGAACGAAAAAGAGTAGTAGGTAAGCTACGGCACGATTAACTAGCCGGGGTTTGGCAGCGTGAGCTGAAGAGAATTAAATGTTGCAAAAATTTTCCTGCATATTAATTGGCTACTTTACTGGCATACAAGCAAAAAGTGCGTTTCCTACACTATAATATTGTAATCATTTTGGTGCACCTACTTATGGCCAACCTCTAGGTTGGCACCTTTCGTGGATCGCACCTCGGACTAATGGTTGATTCTATTCACGTTCGGCTATTGTGTTGTTCGGAGGCGCTGCTGTACAATGATGTCATGTCATATTTTCAAAGGGGATCTCGTTAGCCTCGTGAATGAACTTTCTCCTTCCAAGATCATCTTCGATGATTGATGGCTTGACCCGTCCTCGGCGTGGTGTCAGTCCAAGAACGGACATGAACCCGAACTGCGTCGAACATAAACACATGGATGCGCAAGTGGATTAACTTCCAGACTGCACTTTGCTCGAGCGGATTGATTTGCATGCAAATTATCATTATGGTTACGACGGGAACAAGTAATTATACAACAGTACATAAATCATCCTTCTATCTTCGTATTTTTTTCTGTTTGCTTACTTTCAGATCCGCCACGCTAAGCGATTCCAGTAATTCTTGGGCAGCTCTTCAACGGATCATGGTCGGATCCCAGCTCTGTGGAGTGGATAAGTGTAAACGAAAATCGACACATCTGAAACCGCCCTCGCCATCGCTTCCACTACTGCTGCTGCTGGTGCTGCTGCAACAGTTTCCACGGTGCATAAATTTCGCTTTTAATTGGTGTCCGGCACTCTCTGCTGCGGGAATACCGACTATTTCGAAAGTGTCCGCTATTAAAATATGAAGGGGAGATTAAAAGGAGCTTATTTTTTGCACCTGATAATTATCACCATTAAAATTGCCATTATGCGCGAACGAAAATTGAAACAACAACGGCTCCACGGCTCAGCGAATGGGTGATTTCGTGCAAACATTGGCAACTCTTGAAGCTTCACGCAGAGTGATGGAAGGCCAGAACACTGTCGTAGGTGATCGGAGGGATTACAGGTAATTTCAAGCGGGTACTTGGTTTTGATTGTTCGAGCACCATTGATATTGATGACGCTTTCTCACCTTGCGTTTTTGTTCAGTAGGTGAAATAGAACTAATGTGGCGTCCATTCGTTACGTAATGCTTAAACTGGCAATTTGTTACTAACTTCCTTCCCGCCGTGCGACTACTACATAGGGAATCGCGCCACTTGGGCGGTGGCTTCTATATTGTCTGTTTTCTACTATAACTCAGTCAAATTTGAACCAATTGACACAACTTTTGGAATGTGGGAAGATAGGTATAGTATCTACTCGTGTACAGCATTTCAAGTCAATTGGTTCAAAATTGACTGAGTTATAATGGAAAACAGACGAATATAGAAGCCACCGCCCAAGTGGCGCGATACCCTATAAAACATAAAAAAAAGCTTCGCTTTGTATCTGATCGATAGCTAAGTGCACTCTACATGACTATGACAAACAGCAATTATATTGGATAGGATTCTCATATTTCAATGGAGAATTGATACATGATGCATTGGTGAGCTCGTTCCATTTTGAAAGAATTTTGATTACTCTTGCGAAAGTTGACGTCAGCTTCTAGTTACCTACAACGCAGTGATCAACGGTCAGAGGTTAATCCTGATTTCGACATTTGGTAAGCAACGCTGATTCAGCGTTGCATGAATTCTGTGAATGTTCCCATGTACATAGTGCAGCAATGTCACACTTGAAATACATTGTTTCGAGCTTGAGGTATTATTTGAGACCAAATCGTTCTGCAATGACAAGAATTGTACATTTGCAATATATCAAGGCGCAAGCATCTACAAAGTATAAGGCGTTCTCCATCGATATTTTATGGTGCTTAAACCTGGCTTTCACCAAAGCTATGGAGACGCATGGCTTTTGAAGTTGTGACTTATGTAACAGTATCTAATGCTTCCCAAAAGTTTGTCAAAGATTCAAGTTCCTGTTTACAAATGAATTCACGTCTTCACCATTTCAAATAGTGATTTCAAATCTGTATAAAACAATAACACGATAATCGACGCAACGCTAATAATTCAACAGAGATTTGAAACATAGATATTCCAAATTGAGGATAACATACCAATTTAGGTAAGTATATTATAACCAAAGTAACATTGCTGCACAACACTAAGCAAAAAAATGAAAAATTTAACTGCATGATTGATAAACTGCAATACAAGCTTACTTTTGAATTTCTTTCAATTTCAGCTCATCATAGTATTTTCGCAAAAATCAATTTATTGTGGGAATTACCACTAAACGACAAAACAAGACATCAAATTCATTAAAAAGCCACCACGATCTTGCAGGCTGTGCGGATCTTGCCCCACCGAACCCAATCGAGATAAAACAAAGTTCAATAAATGATAAAAACTGACGTGTCCCTTCCCACCAATGTGCCCGGCTGCTGCTGCTGGGCTGCTGGCTGTGACGACGGCAGTAGTGGCACGCATTTGCACTTCATAAGGGCCAATCGATTCCTTCCATGTAGCAGCGCTTTCCAGCATCCCGTGTAACTCCGGCTCCGGGGAGATTGGATTAACCCGAACAGTTCAAACAGAAGTTGAACATCGCGCGGTTGAAATATAAAAAGCAAACTTTCCTCCTTCTCTCGGCTCGTTATCGTCATTTTCCAGTTTCGTTTTCCCTACGGCCCTGGCTCAGTCCCCGGCTCTCTTCGCGTTGAACCTCGCCACCTACCCACCACCGCCGCCACCATCAGAGCAACGTCTTTCAATTACATCGAAATTCATCTTGTAAATCATAAATTAGCTTTTTTG
Organism: Aedes albopictus; assembly: GCF_035046485.1. Lineage (NCBI taxonomy): Eukaryota > Metazoa > Arthropoda > Insecta > Diptera > Culicidae > Aedes > Aedes albopictus. Next base: position 1,800,150 of record NC_085136.1, on the reverse strand, counting down.
CAGCTTCAGTTCGGAATCTGCTGAACCCGACACTTCATTTTTCTGCGTCAGATGAGCTGCTGAGCACATGGAGCCGAGGCCAAAGTAAAAGCAGTGACGCACATTGTGTGCCCAGAGAAAGAAAGAAGAGGCGAAGATATTTCTGCTTTTCGACTTCGAAGACGTCAAAACAGGAAACTTTTCCTCCGTTTGGCCGAGACTTAGTCCGTCCGTCGGATTTTTTTGGGTGGTTTTTTCGTACCTAATAATTTTTAGCAGGTTCTTCTTTGACTTGCTATTCTTATTGGGAAGAGTTTTTTTTTCGATTAGTTTCCTACATGAACCAAGCGGCACCAGGAAAGATGTGCAATCTTATCGGACGATGCTTTCCTGTAGGATACAAAACTTTCAAATAGGAAGTCAAGCGAGTGCTTGAACTCGAACGCAGCCAGCCAGCCAGCCAGTATCGGTTTCCTTTCGCACACACAATCGCCTCCGATCGATTTTACCTCGGGAGTCTTGAAGAAAAATTTACCTACATAAGAGGAGCGAGCCCACGTTGAAAGGGAAAAGATGCGTCCGGCCGGCCGAGGCTTCGGGAAGTGCTTTTTATTGCATTTTAAGCGATCGTCAAGCGCGATGATCACGAGAACGCAATCGACATATTTTTGAATAGGATCCACCGACCGACCGGAGGCAGCATGGTGTGCTTCAAGGACGGACGACGGGTTCTCCACCGACGACACCGGAGCCGGGGGGAAACGGGTGGAGGTTGATAATTTTGCTGGACAAATTACTGGACATGTGTTCTCTGGTTGATTATTGTTGCAGTCAGTGGTCAAGAGTCATGGCTATTATAGCGCACTGAGAGGGTGAATTAAATTTGATATATGCGAGATAAGGGGCCTCTCCTGTTATGTTACGACAGACGTTTTAATTTTAGACACTTGAGATCTGTTGAAGAATAAAAAAAAAACATGCGTACATTAAAGTTCCTTCAAAGCAAGGCGTCAACATCGGACCCCTCGTATTCCCACTAAAAACAGCGAACAAGAAATAGACAGACAGAAAAATCCAAAAATACTCTGTGTCAACCATTGCATTGCATTGCTCAAGCATCTGTCGCCCTACGAGCAGAAACAACACAAGATGAAACCTATCGGGCAACATGAGCCGATACATCTCCGCGCAGGAACAGGGTGTGACTCATTTGGAAGAGACAGCTCAATTTCCCTCTTCCACTTTCGAATCTTTCAACTTCAATCTGAACAAGAAAGAAAAAATCACACATTCACATTTCCAACAATTCCAACTACGGTCGGTCGTCGCTGTTGATTAAGGGTCTCGTCGTTCATTGACTGACTGACGAAGCTTACAATGTTGCGCGCACTTCTTACGCTGCGAAGGTCTACTAAGGTTTCAGCGAGTTAAGCCCTACCAAAGCTCACGCGGGCTACATCATCCGAAGGGAACGAGACGTGCCACGTATTCTTTAATTTAGTTTTTTTTGCTGTTTTATGATGTTGATAATGGTTTCTTATGTTGTGTGGCGCACCATGAATAAGAAGCAGTAAAATTTGGTCAAAAATGCAGATACCAAATCTTACCAAGTTTCAGAGATCCGCGAACTATTCAAAATCGTGTTCTTCGAAAACCACAATGACTTTTTGGAGAATGTCTAGAAATTTCTCAATAACATTCTAAAGTTTATTGTGAAGTTTCTTGTGGAATGTCGATACTGAAGAACCTTCTTTGGAAATATGCGGCGAACGAGAACCTCAGGTCGAATTGTTTTCAAGAACTCTTTCCTGCATTTTGTGATGGAATCCGTAAAAAAATCACTAAACTTGAAAACGTTTCAACTGAACCATATAGTAATTTTCAAAGTTTTTAAATAAAGTCCACGTTACATTTTATCAACCATTTTGCCAAAAGTTCTCACATTTACCAATTATCCTAACGCCATGTGAACTCCAGTTTAGATGTCTGTTTAGTCTGTTTGTGTTATATGTGCTGCACAGGGTGGAACATCAACTGAATTTAGGTTGAGATCGCAATAGAGGTAATCATGAAAAAGTCGAAAATGGTCACAATTCTCACAAAATGTAGCGAGAATCAGAACGCTGGGTTCCTGATTTATTTGGAAAATCTTCCGCAAAACATTTAAAAACATAATGTTTTCTTAAAAAAAAGGTGCCAGCAATTTGCAAGCAAATCCTATGTTCAGGTACTATTCTCCAACATTTTCTTTACGAGACTCCAAATTCGTCTTCTCATTTTTCTACAAATACAGCTTCCGGGGACCTCCGGGATGCCCTGGCGGATTTTGTGGTAGAGGACATTTGCTTTTTTACTGCAAAACATACCGTGCGTCAGCTCTTTCTTCGGAACTTTTCGTAACTAGAATATCTATAACCATGAATAGGGTCATCGACCATTTTAGCCGCTTCCGGAACCTCTGGGTGGTCCCGGTGGAGCCTTGTAGTAGGGCTCATTTACCCCAGAGGTTCCGGAAGCGGCCAAAATGGTCGATGACCCTTTTCATGGTTTTTTGAACTATTCACGAAAAATCCTGAAGAAATAGCTGTCGCACGGTACGTTATGGAGTAAAAATGAGCATGTCCTTTACTACAGGTTCCGCCGGGGAACCCCGTAGGTGCCGGATGCGGCCAAAATGATCTATGAACCTTTTCATGGTTATAGGAATCCTAGTCACGAAAAATCCTGAAGAAAGAGCTGTTGAACGATATGTTTTAGGTCAAAAACGTAGATGTTCCCTTGCTCCGGTTCCTCCGGGGACATTTCAGACCTAAGAACATCCGGAGCTCCAAATACCTGGAAAATTTACTATTAGGTTCAACTTCGATAAGGTCTCGATAATTCACAATGTTTTAAAATAGTTTCATAGAAAAAAAAAAATAGTTCTATAGGAATACCCAAAATGCAATAACGTTGGTATTTCAAGGAAACTACAATAAAAACTACATCTCGCCTCAAACTCTTATTGGTTGAAATTCAACAGAGTTATGCTTTTTCAACTTGAAAATTTGATGCCATAAATGACGTTGGTCGTTTGGGTGTTAGAATGCCATACTAATGTTGATTACCAATATTTCCTGTATTTGGAATATCATATAATATAATCCTAGAAATCAGTTGTACTGGAAATCTAAGAGCTCACTCAAAACAACGTTACAAAACTTCTACTTCTTTGTACAGCAATTGGCAGAATTGAGTATGCTGAGGGTAATTTCGTGCTCCCTTCCTTGGTTTTAGGAGTTCAAACCCCTTCTTTGCCCAAATTTCAAAAACTTGACCCTCAACTTCACTTTTTACTGAAAAGGAGAATAACCTCTCCCATTTGGGATTTTTGAGGCCAATATCCATAAGTTATGCTAAAGTTTGAGCTCTTAGTTTCGGATTGTTGGGATCAATTAGTTATAAAAAAATAAATCCTACATGCGTAAAAATTCGGAACCCAAAACATGACGAAAAAATCATAAATTCATAAAATATGTCGCTTTATGATAACATGACTACAAGTCATAGTCATAATAAATATCATAAAATAATGTTTTTTTTTTCATAAATATTTTATACAATTTCCATGAAAAAAGTTATGGTTGCCAAACACGTTGCGAAAAACCTTTATTATGACTCTGAGTCTAAGAACCATGCCGCTGAATCATAGAATTATGCCGCTGAGTCATAAAACTATAAAACAAACATGTGTGAGCTTTGCACTCGTTGCACAAACCTGCAAAGCCATTTGTGTTTTTATCTCCATTCCGATTCTAAGTTAAAAAATGCTGATGGTAACCCGTCATAAGCTGTCGTCTGTTGTCAGATGGCCGTCGTTTATAGTACCTAATGCTGGTGGTCGATTGCATTCCGCGTGAAGCGAGCAATAGCGCTGCAGTGTGCCTGTCTTAATTCAACTTCAAAAGGTCATATTACTTATCGAAGTGAATCCAGATCCAACGATACTTTCTAACAAGCATTTCATCCTGCAGCTTTTGGTGGAGTCGCAGCGGTAAACGCGGTCTTTCACAACAAAAGGTGCTACTGACATTGCTTACCTCTCCCAATCAGACTGCAAGGACGTGGCCAGGGCCGTTATTGTACAGTTATAGAGAGCCTCTGAAGCGTGCAAAGAGAAAATGTTGACCACTTCCAGTCAGTTATTCAGTTGATTCATTGTGCAACTGTCATTGGTTTTGGCCAATCACGGAGTAGCAACCATAGATGTGTGTAGTAAGTCTAAACTAAGCTAAGCTAAGAATTAGCCTAAGATTCACGAATTAAAACCGTAAACATTTTTGCAAGAAATAAAGCCAGAAACAGTTCAGCCGTTGCAGAACCCATAACAGAAGAGCGATTTCCAGCCATCCTCGAAACCAAAATCCAAAATGACAAGTCCCAATTTCATAAATCAGGGTTATAGATTCATTAATTTTCGTCATGGTTCTGGACGACATGCGGCATGTGATTATGACACAGTTTACAAATTTTTGTCGATAGAACCTAAATCATAAAGGAAAAGCACGAGTTCCAACGATAAGGCTTATGATTTCATATGTTTCATAAACTAGAGTACAAACGGCATGATTTCATGCCGGAATTTTATAATTGTATAATTTTTAGCAATAATATATGAAATGTAACGTCGAAGCTACGTTACGGCACAACTCATAACGGCAAATGATGTCGCATTTTGCCAGTTTAGGGTTCCGGATTTTTACCCGTGAAACACCTGTTCAGACCTGGTAACAATAATAGTGGTAATTTGTAAACAATATTAACTTTTTCTAGTAAATTTTTGTCGTATTTTTATTGAGTCAGATGATCTTTTTGCAAATTTGTTTATGATTTCATTATTATTTTCTTTGCATATATCTCAAGAGATTTTGCTATTATACCTTAAAAAGTTTAACTGTTTTTCTAGACATATTTCAAGGATTTCCTTTAAAACATCTTCCACTTTTTGCTTAGCATTCCTTCATTAAATCCAAGAATTTTGATGAGGGATTCCTTCAGGAATTCCTCAAAATGTTTCTTAACATATTCCTAAGGGAATTCCTGCAAGGGGTTTTCAAGTAGTTTTAGCAACGTCTTCGGAGATTTCTTCGGTAATTTCCCTGTGAATCTTTCGGATATTTCTCCAAATATTTTTTTAGCAATGTCTCCAGAGATTTCTGCGGAAATTAGACTGAAGTTCCATTCAAAAAATCCTTCCAGAATTCTTTCAGAAGTTCCTCCACGGATTCTTCATGAAACATCTTCAGGAATTCCTCCAGAAATATTTCCACGGCCAGTAGTTTGAGGATTGTTCTAAGAATGCCAGCAAGGGATTTTATCAAAAATTCTTCCACGTTTTTTTTTCGACATTCATCTTGAGCTTTTTCAAAAATTCTTCAGTGATTCTTTCGGAAACTCTCCGAGGTCTCCTCCTGGAATCTTTTGAAAAATTTCGCCAGAAGTTACTGAAGAAATTTCTAGATGGTTTCTTTTTGGTATTACTCCTGCGGTTCCTTTAGAAATATCTCCTGGGATTTTTAGAGATTTCTCCAGGAATTCTTTCAGATATTCCTTCAAGAATTTTACAGAAGTGCTTCATAAAATTACACAAAAAGTACTGCAGACATTTTTCAAGGATTCCCCAAAAGAATTCCTGGAGATTACAAGATTTTTTTTGAAAAAATAGCAGAAAATATTCCTGAAAAACATCACTGAAGCAATTTTGGGAGTGATCTTTTGAAGAGTTTCTGCAGGAACCTCTAGGGAATACCTGCGGGGAACTCCTTAAGATGGCTCTGGATGAATTCCCAGAAGAAATTTATGATAAAAACAATCTGAAGTAATCTTTAGAGCAGTTTCTGGAGGAACCCCTTGAAAGTTCTACCAGAAATTCCTGGAATAATTTTATGGGAACCTTTCGGAGGAATCCAAGGAAAACTCTTGAAGGAATCATTACAGTCATTTCTGCAGGAATCCGAACAGATACTGCAGCAAAAAGGAGAAGTTCTTGATTAAAACTATGTATAAATTTCTGTATAGATTCTTAGAGGGTGTTCAGAAGCATGAAGAACTGCTGGAGATACTTCTAGACGAGTTCTTAAAGGAATTCAATTTTCTTTCCAAGGTTTCCAAAGGAACGCCTGGTCATGTGGATAATGTTCTGCAGTTATTCCATGAAAAAATTCTTGAGAAATTCCTGAGAAACTACAAGAAATAAATCAGGAAGTATGTAATTCCTGAAAGAATCTCTGAAGGCATTCCTGAACAGTCTCCGGAAAGAAGCTCATAAGAATATCTCAATGAATCCCAAGGGAAGTTTGTGGTGCGATCCATGGGCGAATGTTTGAGGAACTTCTGGGACGAATCTCGTGAGAACTTTTTTGAGGAATTTCCGAAGTAATGTTTGTCAGAATCTCCAGAGGAATTACAGAAACGAACCTCTAGAAGTTTCAACAAAAATTTCAGAAAGCATTCCCGTGAAGAAAAAATCTGAATATTTGAAGGAATAGCTGGAGAAATTTCGGTATGAATGCTCGGAGGAACCTTTTGAATAACTGAAGTAATCTTTGATGAAACTTCTGAAGGATTTGCTAAAGGAACTCATCTACAATATGATGAGAAATTCCTTCATGAATTGATTTATTTTTCTTTCTGCGCGCGCGCTGTTGTAAATAGTACAACTGCACCAAAAAAACCTCCCTCGTTGTATACAACGTGCGCGCGGTGCAGTTTCAGTTGCTTGATGGCGCACGTCCTGGACGGTTAAAGGAATGGCTAGGTGAAAACTAAAAAAATAGGCCTAGAGGAATATGTGGAGAACTTTCTAGAGGATTTCCTAAAAAATAAAAAAATGGATTGAATTTCAGAGGAATTCCAGGAGGTATCTTTGAAGTTTTCTTCCCGAATTTTAGGAATGAGCTCCTGCAATAATTCCGAAATTCTTTGAGAAATTATCCAATTATTGTGCATAAGGTTTAATATTGAAGTACTTTCCCTGGGGAGCGTACCAGCATACGAGGCGCTGGAATATGGAAACCTTGTTTATACATCTCTGATGTTACATAATGACAGCACTTGTCTATGTAATGAGTTTTAGAAATATCCATAGAACATGCATGCGCTTGAGCAATCATTTTATTAATTTCCTGCAGAACGTCTTCAAGGAATCTCTAAAATTTATAGCCAAATCCTTTGAGGCTAGAGGAAATTTAAAAAATCACGTAGATTACGCCGCCGAATAAGGTGTAAGGCGTGACGCCCGTGTCGCCGTCGCCACCGCCTTAAATTACACTAGTTTACAACATTTTTGAACTCGGTAAGCTGATGATCATTTTGTAGAATCATATAGAATCATATCCCGAGTTCAAAAAACGTGAAGGAAGAAAATGTCAATATAGCGGAGGATTTTCGACTTTACAAACAAGGCTGACGATTTCAAATCGATTTTTGCTTTATTTTTAAGTAAAGTTCCATCCATGTAAAAAGATTTAAAATTAGCTGATTGCAACGCAAGATATTTAGTAAGTTCCACATTGTACGGTCTTATGTCTTATGCGGTAATTATGCATCAACATTTTTGTTCTTAGATAGAGTTCACGACTTTCGTTTTATATTGTCAACAAGTATTATAACATAACATATTAAGTTCATCTAAATACGTCACAAAGTCAAATTACCGAAAATAATAATTTGATCTTCGTAGTTGATATAATTATTGATATAATAAAATCAAGCGTCTGTGTGCAAATTGCAGTTAAAGCTTCATTTTTAAAAACTACCATTGATTTTTCACTCAAAATGGTAGATTTGACAATTTTTGTAGTTCCTGAAAAGAATTTAGACAAGTCGATTTTTCAAACAACAAACAGTTCACGTCAGAAGAGTAAAATAATTCTTACAGTTACGGATTTTAGCAACGATTCAACAGTATTTTAAGACAAACTGAACAGACGTTAAATAAACACAATAAATCCACATATTTTGGAACAATTTTTCCTCCTCGCAACCGCAGTGCGTTCTGAAGGTTGCTGCAGCAAATTGCCGATGTTCCCCAAGATCCGCAGGTTTTCCGCCACTTATGGCGCAACAACAGGTTTCATTCGCCGCTTTTGTTGCTTGACGCCTAGTTTTTTTCTGTTGTGTTTGCGGTTTTCATAATTTTGTTTCGTACGAATTTCTTGTGGAGGGTAATTTTCAGTAAGGCACGAAAGTAAAAACGAACTTTGTTGCTCTGAATCAGTCAGTGAATTTCGCATTGCAATCTTTCAAAAATCACGAATGATCATTAGAATCAGCTGATTCCGGGACTGAATCTCCCCAGGAATGTTCAAATATAATTATAGAAAACAGCTTCTAAATCAATTAGATCGCGGAGAGATGCTTAACGATATTTACGAGTGCTTCCCCCGTGGCGTTTTGTGGCTTTCGATGGCCGGATGGAGGCGCGCAAATGAAACAAAGTATATGGTGGTGGACTGCTCTCCTCGATCGATCGGTCGGCCGGTTAGCTGAAGATGCTGAGGAGAACGATCCGAGACAAGGAAAAAAAGAGGTGGCTGCGCATTGTGAATACATTAAGATCGGTTCAGAAAGGAGATGGGAATCCAGGCAGAGCCCGCACCGGCCAAATGCACCGGCGGGAATATTTCTGAAATCGTTTTTTAATAATCTCCCCCTCCAGCTTGCGTTCTTGTGATGTTCTTCTTCCGTACACACGCTGACTGCGGTCACCACAACAACCGGAGTGTCCCGGAAAGCCTCAGCAGAGCAACAACGTGCCCGCAGACTCGTTCAACAAACCCTCATAAATCTTCATTCAAATTATGGAGTGCAGTGAGGAGAAGACGTTGGTAGAGCCAAGGCAAATCCAAACTTCAATGCTCAATGTTGCATTCTTTGGTAGCAGGGCTTTAGTGGTGTCAAACCAAAGGGTCCCTACAGGTTCTTAAATTAATTAACACACTAATGGAGTAGATTTTGATTGACACCCGTGAGGATCTGTTTTCACTGACTCACCTGCTATAGCCATCCAGGGGTAGAATGTATGGTTTGACTGGTGCAGGCCGGTGGTTGGCGCTGTTTGGCCACCGGCCGAACCGGTCAATGTGCATTGGTTAGTGTTCCACGTTCCGGCGACACCGGTGGCAGCAGTGGAACCTGTTCGACTGACGGGGCTTCCGCCCGAGGCATCAATGTAACCACCAACGCGGGAATCTGGTGTGCATGCCGAGGGTCGTACAGGAACTGAACTGTTTTGCTGTGCAGGTACATTTCCGCCAGTCGCTGTGTTGGTGTTGCTATTGGTGGCACTCGTGTTGGTCGAGTTCCACACATCCTTGTAGCCGTTGGTGGTATCTGTGGTTCCATTTCCGCCTCCCGTTTTCCCACAGTCCTTGGTACTATAGGAACCTTCGTAAATTTGCTTGCATGCTGCCTGTAAGCTGGCATCGTAGGGCGAATCTTGCGAAGTTCTACTCTGATGTAGGTGGTGGTTTGTATAGGGAGACATTCCGAGGGACAGTGGGAAGCCTCTGTATGCGGCCGCAGCAGCTGCAGTCGTCTGATCGTGGTGGGTGCCAGTTGTGGTCATCATTCCGGCCGCTTGATGCGGATGACCGTAGAAACCAGTTTGCTCAAAATAGGAATTCATGTTGGCCAAAATTTTGGTAGCTTTCCTTCGAATCCGGCAGATACAACAAACTTCGGCTCGCCCCTCGCTTAGTGCGGAACGGTTATTTTTTTACAGTTCTTTGCTTATTTGAGCAAGTCTCGAGCACTCTTCAACAGCTCAACAGTACGGAGGATTAAGAATCAATTTATATTCATATCACTACTGCCATGCATTCAACACCCATATTTCGCATGAACATCATCAACAGTGGACAGACACTTTACTTGATTTTCCCAGGCCACTTGATGTTTTTTTCCTTCACACACTGTCTTCACCTGGAAATTGTTTTATGTTCACGGTCACTTTTCTTCGACCTTATTGATGTGTTCACTATGATTTGTTTTCTTTTTTCCTTGCCCAAATTGTCACCTATTTCACGATTTTTTTCGAATTTTCATTTTTCACTTGTCACTTCCGTTTTGGAAACTGGATTGCAACTTCGGCCAGCAGAACTTATTAAAATATTTGGAGATGTCGAATTTTTCCCACAAATCGCGCCAAGAATTTCACTCCGTACAAAAACTCGCCAAAATCGGCAAATTTGCGAATTTTTCGCCTTCCGACACTTCGATAGGTTTTGTGCAACAATCTTTCGATAGTGTTACTAATAAAAGTTGAAGATGTTATTGGTCTATATTCGAGAGGAGCGCAATAATAATATTAATAACAATAAAAATAAAACGCGCCTTGTCTAAACGGTTGCCTTCAAACGAATGTTCACTTTATTTTGATACGACAATGCCGAAACTATCAATATCTCGCTTCTCGCAGGCCAAAAGCGCGGAGCAGACCCAAAGTGTGTACCGCTCGAACTCGAACTCGAACCGATTCTCCGCTGGCAGAGATTAGGTGCAGGAGCGCCAAGCCAACAAAACAGATTCCCGTGTGCGGTTGCGAGCGAGCGAATGAGTGAGTGAGTGAGCCACAACACAGACGACGAAAAACATTGCATGCATGCTGATGCCCGAGCGGCCGAATCTGCCAGAATCCATCGAAGGGGTGGTTGGGTGGCTGGGAGGTACTCGAATCCCACGAACAACTCGAATGGCCTGCTGGTTGGCCGCGAAACGCACATGCTTGCTTGGCCATCGCAGAGCGCCAGAGAGCGAACGACTCCACATGAGAGCTGCTCGAATCCGCGGCTCGCACACACATTCGATTGCACATTTACGCTCACATAAAATCCGACAAAATACATCATTATTATGAGCATATAAAATACATTAAAATAAAATATAATCTCTTCTTGTGTATTGTAGCTTGCGCAATAGCGTTGTTTCATTCCACGTGATCTCGTTTCTCGCTCGCTCCGCCACCCCAGGAGCGTGTGTGGATTTGGATAAGGCTGCACACATAGCTCTCGACGTCGATCATTAGGTCTGGTCGGCGATGTTCCCGTTCCCATTCACGTTCACAGCATGTTGCATATGCGCCCTCTCACTCGGTTCGCTTCGGTTTTCGCTACTCTCCTTTTTTATGGTTTTATGGTGTGCCATCATCGTCCTCATCAATAGCCTACTGTGTGTGATCTCATCTTTCCTTGTGGCACCTCTTCTATCCTTTCCTCAAGAAGACCCTACACCACACACGTGCAGAGGGCCAACGCATACCACTGTGCAGTCACACTGACTGTCGTGCTTCCATTCCACGAGGGCTTTTCGAGCTGCCGAGAAATAACTCATTTTTATTAGGCTCTACGACGTTGGATGTTGCATAGCATGTCCTTTCTCGCTGGCGATCTGCTGCTGCGTGGGGACGGCACTGCCATTGCTCGACGTCGTCGGCGGCTATCAGTTCAACCATCACCGATGGGCGCTGTGTAAAGTTGGTCCAGCAGTTTCGTTTTGCATTGCATTCATTCCTTGCTTATCGGTGCTCCGGAGTTTTCAGAAGAAAGCAGTATGACCCATTCGTGGGTGAAGTTCTTGTTGAGAGTTGAAATCACGAAGTAGAAGGACATGTTTTTTTTTAGAAGTTTATCCAACAAATGACTAGTAAATGTTATAAAAATGTTGTTTGATGCTGCTTGGAAAAATTAGTTTTATGTTCCCAAAATAAATTGAAAAATGAAAATTATATCACATAAGTTGACAGGAAAGTTGGTTCAAATATAAGTATAAATAATTGCAACTCTGCTAAACTCTATTAAAAATCTACATAGTTTATTAATTTTAATGTAACGTGATCCTATTACAATTTAGTCACATAAGGGAAAAGAAAACAATTTTCGGCAAAATACTTCAGAGTAAAAGGATATGAGACTGACCATAACATGAATTCTAAAAGTCACATACTACCAGTCAGTCCAATCGTATGCCTAACTGGAAACATAAGCTGATATTACACAAAACGTAAGAAAAATTCTGCAATTTGACAGCAGCTTATTTAGTCACTTCACTATAATTACAATTGTCAGAAGATTTTAATGCGGAATCAATTGCAAGTTTTTCTCATCTAGAATCAGAAACTCGAATAAAGTTAGTTTTTAGTTGTTGTGTTGGGATAATCTATAAAATCTCCAAAGCATTCAAATATTCACCCTGTTTTAGAATAAGCTTCTTCAAGAGTGAGGGTTTTTTGAGGGAAGCCTAAGACACTCAATACCTCGAAGTTGTTTTTTTTTTTAATATACCCCATGATTTATGAATTTTTAGAGTAATAATTGAAACTTCTGAATGACTTGTTTAAATTTTTATCCATATAGTGCCTTTGGAGTTTCTTCCTGATTAGTGTTGCTGTAAATAGTTTTCGATTAACTTTACATACTTAGTATCGAACAGACGTTACAATAGGACACGATTAGTGAAGTACTAGATTTGTAGTGATGAGCTGATTGTGTGTATGATGAGATGATAAATTATCCGTATTAGCGATGAAATGATTTCAAAAGCGCTGGTATTATGATTTTTTGTCTATTTTTCTGCTGTTTGAACAAAACTTTGAGTGACTATGTTGCTGAAGAGGCAAAAAATGGAGCATACAACAACATAATTACCTAAAGTTTCGCTCAAACTGCATAAAATTAGTCAAGAAATCAAAATACCTAAGTACTTTGATGATTTTCACAATATAGTTTATTGTGCTCCACATTTTTACATTTCATTTCAACTGATTTGATATTTTAATGTTATTTTGACAACTCAAAAGAAATTGAAATTTTCATAAATTTAAGGATATTATCAAACAAATTTTATCAGTTTGGCGCAAAAACTGTATCCAGATCATGTTGCTGTACTGTATGTACACATGTGCTGCTGTGTACTGTATCCAGATCATGTTGCTTTTTCCTGGTTTTCTATTTTTATATTATTAAGTACTCTGTTCCATTGACCTGAAATTGTTCAGAATTATACGAATAAATCCTTGCATAAATAATGAAAATCTATATAAAAAAACTACATTGACTTTGATCAGCTTAATGAAAACATAACTATAAGCCAAAATTTGTTGTTTGTTTAAACTTTTTGTATCATGGTATCTTTGTTTCATACATGTTTATGATATCTTATTATTAGAACATCATTTTTTTACCTCGATATAACGTAACTTTTTTAGTTTCAACTATTTTTGTTTAAATAATACGTTGAATTTATAGTACAGTCTATATGATTTACACCCCTCCTGGAACCAAGCCTGCAACACAGTGCCTGCAGTGGAAGCAAATTCGATTTTATGGGATACACCAGCTCACGGAAAAGTCCTCTCAGTCTTAAAGAAAGCTCTGCAGAAAATCGCTAGACAAATTCTTTGATAAATTCCAGAAGGAATTTCTTGAGAAATCACTAGACAAATCCCCGAATAAACTCGTAGAAGAACTCTTTAAGGAATCCCTAGAGCAATTTCTGGTTAAATTTCTGGTGGATTTCCTGAAGGAATCCCTGAAGAAATTCTGTGACTTTCAGGAGGAATTACTCCCATGGATGCAAATGTATTCCTGGTAAAATTCCATAATAAATAAATTAATAATATTCACATGAGAAATTTCGGTACATATCCCAGATGGAGTCCAAGCAGGAGTTTCGGGAGGAATTCTAGTAATTTTTTTTACAGGGCTCACAGCGGGAATCCGTGGAAAAAATCTTAAGGTCAATTCCTGAAGGAATGATTGAAAAATAATTTGAAAAATTCTGATGGCATCCCAAGAAGAAATCAAGAAAAAAGAGTAGGGATTCCTCGAAGTATCCAACCAAAAATCTCTGGATGAATACATGAAGAAAACCTTGGTGAAATTCCATCCTGAGTTCCTGGATAAATCCAAGAAAGAATTTTCGGAAATACCGGTGAAATACCAGGACTAATCCCTGGAAAATCCTCATAAGCAAATTTGTAAGGAACTTTTGAAGAAGCTTTTGGAGAAAACAAAGAAGAAATTTTGTATGAGAAATATGTGGAGGAAATCCTGTAGGAATCAAATCTCAAAATATGCTGAATAAGTTTCAGCAGGCGTTTATGGGTGAATCTTAGGTGATACTCCTTGAGCAGGAAAACTTAAAATATTGGAGCATTATGGTGGGATTCTAGCAGGAACGACTAGAGTCCCAGTAGAAATTTTTAGAGGAATGACGGAATGGATCCTTGGGAAAATCTTTGGAATTGCTTGGGGAATCCTAGAGACATTCTTAGAGAAACCACAGGGGAAATCCCAAGGGGATTCATATCAAGAACTTTTGGAGCCATTTGAAGCAGATATTCGTAGAGAAATCCTTGCAGATATGAAAATTGATGAAGGAATTACAAAAGGATCCTTAGAAGAATCTCTGAAAGCGCTCCTCAAGTAATTCCAGGATAAATCACAGTAGGTTCTGTCATGAGGAACTCACTCAGGAGCTCCTGGGTGAATTTTCGAGTGAATTCTGAAGGAATCCTAATAGGAATTTCCGGAGACATCTTAAAATGGCAATTTTTGCGTTTTCACTGCAGTTAATGAAATGATATTGACCCCCAACACAAATCTATCATATAACGCCTACAAATTGCTTGATGAGAATCTATGATCCCTTAGGATTAGTGGAGCTCACTGATTATTCAAACTTTTCCGTAGTACAACTTCAAATCCCATGATGTTGATCCCGAGCAGAGTCTAACAACAAAATTATAGCAAATCGAAAACTCGGTTTGTATTCAGCAGCAAATTGATATCACATTTTGATATCAGATTGTCTTGATTAAATTTGATTACAAATTTAGATTTCGTTTTGCTGTCACTTCAAACTATTATAAAAAATAAGTTGTTAAGGTATTTCAAAACTTCTTAGCCAACCTTGTATGATAACTCTAAGAATATACTATAAGTGTTATTATCTTATGGCATATCGAATTCCATATCAATCGAAAAAACCCTACATTTAACGATTTTTCCATTTTTTTCTTACTGATAGCAAAAACAGTTATCAATTTGTTATCATTGATAGCAGGATTTGTTTTCAACTTGCTGTTACGGGAACATTTTTCTGCTCTCATTTTTGATGTTTTAACCGTTAAAACGACCAAAACGACAACAACCTGAGTTATCATAATTTGCAATATCACAACATCATAATTTGCAATATCACAACACATCGTTTGTCCCATCTACAAAAAGGGCGACAAGTTGGATTGCGGAAACTACCGCGCGATCACACTACTGAGCGCTGCCTACAAGATACTCTCCCAAATTTTATGCAGCCGTCTATCACCGATTGCAAGAGAGTGCGTGGGGCAATATCAGGCTGGATTCATGGGTGAACGCGCTACAACGGACCAGATGTTCGCCATCCGCCAGGTGTTGCAGAAATGCCGCGAATACAACGTGCCCACACATCACTTGTTCATCGATTTCAAATCGGCGTATGATACAATCGATCGAGAACAGCTATGGCAGATTATGCACGAATACGGATTCCCGGATAAACTGATACGGTTGATCAAGGCGACGATGGATCGAGTGATGTGCGTAGTTCGAGTATCAGGGACACTCTCGAGTCCCTTCGAATCTCGCAGAGGGTTACGGCAAGGTGATGGTCTTTCGTGCTTGCTGTTCAACATTGCTTTGGAGGGTGTAATAAGAAGAGCGGGGATAAACACGTGTGGGACGATTTTCACGAGGTCCGTTCAGCTGCTTGGTTTCGCCGATGATATTGATATTATTGCTCGTAAATTTGAGACGATGGCGGAAACGTACATCCGACTAAAGAGGGAAGCCAGGCGAATCGGATTAGTCATTAATGTGTCGAAGACAAAGTACATGATAGCAAAGGGCTCCAGGGAGGAATCACCGCGCCCGCCACCCCGAATTCATATCGACGGTGATGAAATCGAGGCGGTTGAAGAATTCGTGTACTTGGGCTCACTGGTGACCGACGACAACGACACCAGCAGAGAAATTCAGAGGCGCATTGTGGCAGGAAATCGTGCCTACTTTGGACTCCGCAGAACTCTACGATCGAATAAAGTTCGCCGTAACACAAAGTTAACCATCTACAAAACGTTGATTAGACCGGTCGTCCTCTATGGGCACGAAACATGGACCCTACGTGCAGAGGACCAACGCGCCCTTGGAGTTTTCGAACGGAAGGTGTTGCGTACCATCTACGGCGGAGTGCAGATGGAAGACGGGACTTGGAGAAGGCGAATGCACCACGAGCTGCATCAGCTGCTGAGAGAACCAACCATCGTCCACACCGCAAAAATCGGGAGGCTACGGTGGGCGGGTCACGTCATCAGGATGTCGGATAGCAACTCGACTAAAATGGTTCTCGAGAGTCATCCGACCGGTACAAGAAGACGTGGAGCGCAGCGAGCTAGGTGGGTCGACCAAGTGGAGGACGATCTGCGGACCCTACGCAGAGTGCGGAACTGGAGACAAACAGCCATGGACCGAGTGGAATGGAGGCGGCTACTATGTACAGCAGAGGCCACCCCGGCCTTAGCCTGACCGGTAAGGTAAGTACAACATCAAAATTTGCTTTCAATTTGCTGTCAAACTTTGCTCGGGGTGTCCTAAGGTAGCATATGGGGCTGTTCATAAACCACGTAGACCAAAATTTGACCATCTCAGAGACAACCCCCCCATTCTCCCATCGTAGACTTTTGTCAATACAAAAAATTTGAAATTTGTATGGAGCGTAGACTTTGGACAGATCCCCCCCCAAAAGTCTACGTGGTTTATGAACAGCCCCCATCTTCATTACGTAACGCTGGAAGCAACCCTCTCCCGTCACCGTAACTTTTGACGTAGGACTACGTCTCTGTTTTCTATACCCGGTGTCATTTCAAAATTTATGAAACCAAGAGCGTTACGTTTGAGTGAAAGATTTTAAACGCTCACAGTACCTTTCCCACTGAACGAAATGATAAACAAATCCCGTTATCCGAGAGATGAAACTCCCGCGTTCAATTTGTAATATTCGGTGAACCTAAAAATCATTGATAAATAGTTGAAAAGTTGTTTTAAAGTTAGACATTGAAATTGCTGAAATCTATAAATATGGGTAGCGGACAAATTTTCTCGTTCAGTATACCAACGCTCTCTGATTGGTGCGCATCGTGGGGGCAACTACGATGCAGGAAGGAATGCGATCATGCGAGAGCTGATCGTCAGTTCCATTTCGACCACCGTCGAGGTGACACCTCGAGCTGGGCAGCGGCACATCGACTCAGCGACGACACTTGGCTATCGTACTGATAGCACCAGGAATCTCATTCACAACAGCAAGCGGCGGGCCAGTTTTCGATGGCGTCTAGCGTTGAGCGCGGAGAAAACCAACACGAATTGCGTGGCATTGTAAATTCATCAAAATCGTCCATTATTCAAACGGTTCTTTTCAGGACCATCGAAAAAGATTTCTCAAGAGTTAATTGGATGAATTTCCACCCTCGATCGAGAAAGGTGAACCTAGTGCAAAGCAAGGACAGAGCGGCGTTTCTCAGCAAAAGCAAAGCCGGTCATTAATCGCATGCACGGCAGCAAGCGGCGGGCCAGTTTTCGGTGGCGTTCAGCATTTAGTGCGGAGAAAACAAACACGCATAGTGGCATAGTGAATTCATTTAATTTTCCTCCTAATTTAAGGACCATCGAAAATGATTTTTCAAGAGCTGTGAATCGGATAATTCCATTCCAACGAACGGGAAAAGTGTAGTACAACCGAAAAGTGAATGATTTTGAATGCTTGGTAACTCAGCCAGCAACAATTATGACGTCTAATTGTTCCACCCGGACTTTGGCAACGCATTATCATATCCGGACCATTTTGCGTGAAAAATGTTTCAATTCTAACATTTTCCAAATTAAAATGATCTAAATCATCTAATATTTTGGTTACATTATCCGTTCAATGGAAATTTTCTCATTTCTCGGTTGATTAATCGTTTGATGCGTCTGGAGCATAAGGGGCGGGTCATGCAAACGAAATTAACTGAAAAGCCAGCCGAATGGGAGGAGCTTCATCTGCCAATCTAGGGGTATAAAAGCAGTGTTCTCTGTTTTCTTTCGTCATTTTCGTTGGATCAGTCAAGGAGGTTGGAGGTGGATGTCACCTCCAGCAAGGCAGCAGCACAACAACCCAGCGACTACTCTCGGATATCGTGCTGATGATAGCACTTGGAATCGCATCCATGGCAGCGGCGGTGGGCCAATTTTCGACGGCGTCCAGCATTCTCCGCACTCCGCAGCGAAAACCAACACGCATTGCATGGCATTTTGAATGCATCAAAATCGTCCATTATTCAAACCGGTCCTTTTCAGGACCATCGAAAATGATTCCTCAAGAGTTAATTGGATAATTTCCAACATCGATCGAGATGTAGTGCAACCAAAAAGCAAAAGACAGAGCATCGTTGCCAGCAATAGTGAAACTGGTCATTATTGTAATCCACGGCGGTCCAGTTTTCGGTGGCGTTTATCATTCAGCACGGAGAAAACCAACACGCATTGCGTGACATGGTGAATTCATGCCATTTCGTTCCTAAAATCGTCAATTAATCAAACGGTCTTGTTCAGGACCACCGTTAATTATTCCTTAAGAGTTTGTGAATCAGCTAATTTCATTCCATCGAACGAGAAAAGTGTGGTGCAATTGAGAAGTGAAAGATTGAATACTTGGTGGCCCAGCAATAATGATGAAACCGGTCACTAATGGCCTAATGGTTCCACCCGGAATTTAACAACGCATTATTCTATCCGAACTATTTTGCGTGAAACATTGCTTAATTAAAATTAAGTTTAAACAATTTTCGAAAATGTTCGAAGGTGAATATATGACGAAGCCACACCTAGAATTTTCTAGAGCACAAATCTGAAGAACCGAATGTCGGTTTGCGCTTAAAAGTTGATCGTTTGGTTACCCGCTGGTGGTTTGCTCATTTCTCGGTTGGTTAGTTGCTTGATGCGTCTGGAGCATTCGGGGCGGGTCATGCAAACGAAATAAACTGGAAAGCCAGCCAAATGGGAGGAGCCTAATCTACTAATCAAGGGGAATAAAAGCAGTGACCTCTGTTTTCTTCCGTCATTTTCGTTGAATCAGTCAAAGGGAATGGATGTCACCTCCGCAGCTGCTCACCAATCCTGCGATGACTCTCGGCTATTTAGCTGATAGAACCAGGAATCTCTAGAATCTGGAACCAGGCATCTCAGGCTATATGGAACAGGGCCCATATAGCCGAGGCGGTAAACGCACGGGTATTCAGCATGACCATGCTGAGGGTGACGGGTTCGATTCCCGGTCGGTCCAGGATCTTTTCGTAAAGGAAATTTCCTTGACTTCCTTGGGCATAGAGTATCTTCGTGCCTGCCACACGATATGCACATGCAAAATGGTCATTGGCAGAGGAAGCTCTCAGTTAATTACTTTGGAAGTGCTCATAGAAGCAGGCTTTGTCCCAGTGAGGACGTTACGCCAAGAAGAAGAAGAAGAACCAGGAATCTCATCCACGGCAGTAAGCGATGGCAGTTTTCGATGGCTTCCAGCATTCAGTGCGGATAATTTTCAATTGTCTTGCCGAAATCTCCTGTTATTTAAAAGGTTCTTTTCAGGACCAGTGAAAATTATTCCTCCAGAGTTATGAATCGGATAATTAAAAGCAACAGACTGAAAACTTAGCAACAGTATAGCCGGCCTCTAATTGTTGTTCGCGTAACTATACAACGTATTGTTGAATCTAGAATATTTCATGAAACTGCAATCAAAATTATCTAAAATTTCGTTAACAGCAATTGGGTTGTTTAGTGAATTAAATATTACCATTTTCTTTAGCCTAATCGAAAGAGCTCATTTTTCTGAGTATTAGGTGAATTTATTGCGTTCCAATTTCTTTGTTTTGATGGTTAAATAAACAAAACAGTTTTAATTTCCGTGGATAGAATGACAGTTCAATCGATAAAGTGACATTTCACCCCGACCAAAAAATTTTCTCCATTCAAACTTTAAATGCATTTTAAAAATAGTTCCCGGTCACCAAAAATGATGAAATTTTGGATTTCGACTAATTTTTGGACGGAGATTCCGATTATGCAATAATCTGGATACCCCTAAAGAACCCAATTGAGTTGTGTCAAATACACATGGCTACGGTGGCTCCATCTGTTCATTTCATAGCGGCAATTTTAGTTATTTTAATGATTGTTGCGATCGCAATATGATGTTTGGGAAGCTATGGCTTAACGCTTTTCAATATTATAATCATTCTTTCCTTTCGACGAAAATTCTTTCAAACAACGGTTGAACATTTATCTTCAAAATAAAATAATACTCAACCCTCAAGTGATGGCCAACCGCGCGAGTTACGGAAGGTTTAACTAATTAACATCTTATGAATGCGTTCAGTGAAATGGATCACATAGGTAACAACTTTAATCAACACATCACTCCGCCGATTTGAATTTTGCCAGCATACATTGTGTAGGCCTTTTATCGTCGGTTTCCTGCAATAAGGGCACAACTCAAAAAATGTGAATTTTCAGAATAAGCGTTTGAAATTTGGCAATCATGAAGCACCTCCTGCAAATTCACTTATTTCTCTCATCATTTGATAAAAGTAAACAAATTTTGATTGTTGTATCATTGAAAGGGGCTGAAGGACTATCTGTTTCATGAATTTTTGACAACTATTTTTCAACGACTATTGAAAAAATTGACTGATTTTGAGTTGTGCCCTTACTGCGGAAAATTGGTGAAAATGCCCAAATCTCGCGTTTCTCATCGAATTTTGGAACGGGTCTTTGTGAGATGAAATTTTACATAGTTTTTCATCATTTGCCATCAAAATCTCAAAAATGACATATTTTGAGTTGTGCCCCTATTGCAGGAAACCGACGTTATGTGATAAATTCGTTATGCATTTATTTACGAAGGTCGGACAACAATGACACGAAAAATCAGCTGATTTAAGACTTCAAATTAAAGGGCCCATTTCAATATATAAAAGTCGGAACCTCATTCCAGCCTTTGTCCTACGTCAACAATGCGGTTATGTCTCAGACATTACCCACCCCTAGTTTTTTTTTTGTACGATTCTAGGGTAATTTTGGCAACGCTGGGGCATATTTCCCTTTTCCCTAAAGCATTGCGTAATTTGTGGAGGGCAGCTAATCACGTACGGGAAAGTTATGGATCTTCACAATTACATATTTTCGTAGTCGCGATTGAGCTTGCCAACTGTAGTGTTGTATACTTAAGCATAATCGAACTTTGGACACCACTATGCTCTTTGTTTACTGCAAAGGTTTAACTAACTTCTCTTTGCTCTCAATTCATTCTCAATTCATCGCATTTATACCTCACAGAGGCCTCCACATCAGCTCTGACCCAGGCTCCCCTTAATCCGGGCTTGTGACGACTGCTCCAGTGCTGGAATTCATCACATTCTCTCAATGGGAGGATTTAATCAGGTCTGTGGCTCATTTATATCACTTCGTCAATCACTGCTCGACTAAACTAAATAGAATTTTGCATGGCAACATTAACCATCAAGATATCAAACATCAAGACTTCGTATCCGCTGAAAAAGACTTGAGGCGAATGGTGCAAGCCCAGACATTTGGAGAGGAAATTTCGTCCTTCGATAGATCGGCTCTAGAGGCACGTTCTCCTCCATTGGGGAAGATAAGAATCCATGTAAGAAAACAGGCGTTGACTATTTCGAACTCCTCATGGTGAAGCAAGGACCAGAGCCTGTTCAACGAAAATGGCACTTACTCCCATGGTGCCAGATATCTGGTTGCAGAAATGGTGACCTTCAATTTTGGTTAAGCTGACACTTTCTCCAACGCCGAAACAGAGTAACATTTCAATCCACCATCTACTCCCCACATGGGTGGTGTGTTGGAGCGAAATGTGTGCTCAATTAAGGAAGCCTTCAAAGTCCTGGCTCGTCATGAAAAGCTCAACAATGAGGGACTTCTTACATTGCTAGAGGAGGCATAAATGATCGTCAACTCTCGGCCACTTACATTCGTGCAGCTCGAATCTGCTGAACAAGAGGTGCTTACGCCGAACAGTTTTCTTTTGATAAACATCAGTGCGTGGAAGCAGCAATCTCGTGCACATTCCCATCAGCCAGCCAATTCACTGCACACGAATTGGGGAGTCATGCTACATCTCAATTTTGGAAGAACTGGATCAATAATCCCTACCAACTATCGCCAGGAGAACCAAATGGTTCGCAGATGTTCGTCCGCTCCTGGTAAGTGTGCTCGTCTTCGTGGGACAATTACTCAGACATACCCTGGTATAGACGGAAAAGTGCGTAAGGTAGAGGTCCTAACATAAATGCTCCAACGACAGGCCAATAAGGTGAGCGTTCTGGATGTGCTGCCAGAAGATCAGACCATTTAAAGCCTTCATCATGAAAACATGTGGGGAGCACTAAGACACAAGGTTTCCCTCAGAAAATCATCTGCCTCATTGAAGCACAGTTCAGGGCATTTTCGTGCAGAGCACTGCGTTGCTGATGTGAGGCAAGGTTGTATCCTATCACCGCTATTGTTCCTTATCGTAATCGACGAGATCCTGGTAGGTGCGATTGATCGTGTATCAAATCGTGGATTGCTGTGGTGGCCTATTACCATGGAGCACCTAAATTACATCGAATTGGCTGATGGCGTTGCTCTCCTAGCTCAACGATGCTTTGATATGCAGAGTAAGCTCGATAATCTTGCCCATCGCTCCTCGGCGCAGGTCTCACCATCAACGTCAACAAGGCCAAATCGATGGACGCCAGTGAAACTTGGTGTGTATCAGTGAAGAACACTCAACAGCTGCAGGTCTTCATCAGGTATGTATATAATTCATGCATGGTGGTCTCACTGTTAGATCTCCAACGCGGAGATCCATAGTCGATGTCATCAAAATCCGATAGCGACAGAATTTTGGTAGTGGAAGTGGACGAGTGTCGACCACACTCTATCGCAGGGGCGGGAACGAAATATGCAAGCAAGCGTTAGATTGGAATCCAGCAGGACATCGCAGCAGAGGCAGACCCAGAGGCTAGGCGCAGCCTCAACAAGGAAATAAAAGAAGCCGACAGAAATTTGACCTGAGCACACGTCAAGGTAATGACTGGCAATCGCCCACGATGGAGATCTTTCAATTCGGCTCTGAGCGTCCATGGTAGTGCTGATGGCACAAATTTCCCAAATGGAGGAGAACGTGCCTCTGGAGCCGACCTACTGATACCCATGGTAGTGCACATTACAGAAGAATAGGCCCTTGGTTGCATAGCTTGTAGGCGTTATATGATAGATTGACACACGAATATTGTCGGTGCAAATAGACAGCTCTAAACTGAGTTGCAATTGATCAACTCTATGATGAGCAGTGCTCTTACGGACGCGAATACTAGGTGGCGGTTCAGTCCTCCAACGTAACCTAACATGGGCGGCTGTTGGGAACGTATGATGCGTTCCGTTAAACCTATTGGAGTGAATGTAGATAAGTTTAAGTTCAGGCTTGGAAAACATCATGTCAATACGAATCGTCACACTATTTTAACAACAAACGTCTTGAAATCCCGCTTCAACAGTGCATCAAAACTTCAGACGCACAAATCTCAAGAAGCAAGCATCAAACAATAGTCCAATTCCATTATTCTGTTCTTGCTCACTTGTAATAAGCTTAAAATAAGAAGCTCAGCCGCACTGGCTTTGTTTACGAAGAGATTTGTACGCTCGAAATCGTGGCGGCCATTTTGGGATTATAATAAGTCTGTCCTTAACATAAACAGCTCTCTCAATGACATCGCATCGAGAGACGATGAAAAAGAGAGCTTAGTAGTACTCGCTCTTTTTCGGTCATTACATGACGTAACATGATTGTCAACTAGACATTGACTACCACATTGATGGATTTTGTTATTGTTTGAATCCTTTAAAGCATAAAGTTGTATGGAGAATCTTTAAACTTGATCGTATCAACCCGGAACAAAGCTTTTTCAATCTATATTGGCGACCAAAACAACTGTGCAAAATTTGGGAGCGATTCGTTGCGTCTCCGTATTCCGCATTGCGATTGAAATTTGTATGGAAGTTGGTATGGGAAAACGTACTTTTTTGCATTTTACTCATAAGTTGAATTATTTTGTTCAATACCATGTAACTAATGACGTTAAAGTATAGCCTAGGATATGTCGGGGAACTTTGCCGAAGACCGCAAAGTGATTCGACGCCTGTGAAGAAAGTTATTCGCCTGGTAACTTAGACCAAAAATTGAGATTTTATTATTGATGTTATTCATTTACATGTTAAATGTTAAGCACCACCGGGAAATCTGTACGTTATAACTTTTTTCACAAGTGTCGGATCACTTTGCGGTCTTCGGCAAAGTTTTTCGGAATATCCTATACTTGTACGTCATTAGTTAGATCGTTTTAGACGAAAAATTTCAATTTATGAGAAAAATGCGAAAAAGTAACTTTTCCCATACTAAATCCCATACAAAATTCAATCGCAATGCGGAATACGAGGACGCAACCAATCACTCCCAAATTTTGCACAGTTGTTTTGGACGCTAAAAGGAATCGAAAAAGCCTTGTTCCAAAAAATCGACTTTGTTGACCCAGTCTAATAAATATATATCTTCTTTATCTGTCAATTACAAAAACTAGCCAAAATTTGCAGGGACCAGGTGAAAATTTTAATTTCAAAATAATATGGCAGTTTCCTTCTTGACGCTTGACCATTGGGATATAATATGATGAAGCGCGAGAATGCTCTTTTAAAATTGTGGCGGCAATGACAGTCGTCAGGTTCACCGTCATGGAAAGGCCAACACCAATTAAAGCACTGGTCAATCTATGCAGTGATTCTTGATGTAACCCAAGATGGTGACGCCAAGGAGGATCTTGGGCACCCCGGGGAGCGGATGATGCTGGCAACCTGGAGACTCTCATGAGCGGCTAACGGGGGGAATGGAACCCATCTTAAGCAAAATGCTCCCATTTTCATCGTATCGAAATCAAAGCTAATTAGTGCTATTGTTTAATTTTTTATTTTGTTTTTTTTTGCGAGGAGTGGGCTTGCAGGATAACAAAAAAATGGAAACAATCGGTGCTTAAGTCATCGAATAGGATGAACATAGGGGCATGAAGAAGGGGTCTCTCAACCTAATACATGTGGAATTATGAAATCTTAAATGAACTATCCAGCATATGTCAAATTCATTTTCATGAAATTACGATATATTGGTCAAGTGTGAAATTTGTGGAACAGTTTATGATAAAATGTGTAAATTTACTAAATTCAACCAGAACTGTTTAGATTTGTAGATTGTAAAAAGGCTGATTGTTTGAAAAGTAGTTTGTAGTAGTAGAGGAGGAGGAGAATAAATGTAACGAATTCTTGATATTTCGTTATTTGAAGGCTAAGCGTCAATCTATAAACTTATTGACGCTTAGCCTTCAAATAACGAAATATCAGCGAAGCGTGATCGGGACTAAGACAAGTTTCTATATCAGATCCTTATTAACACCAACAGTATGAGAGCTGCCTTTTTTGCAGTTGACTAGATGGGCCATGGACTACAAACATCAGTATCATTTCTTGCCTTTTTTGTCAACCTTCTTGAATGTACGCTGTTGTGGAATGTGGAATATAAGCAAAAAAACTTCTCTCGTTCTAAAGAGTTAATAAATTCAACCTCTGCCGATGAAGATTGCACTATTCAAGTATAATTTTCTCAAAGGATGAGATTATGTTAATTTGCTGAGCTTTGTGGTTAGTTCGCCTTTTGAGAAACAATCATTCAAGTATCGATACGCTTAGCTGACTGCAACAAAAGCGAGTTGTCGTTCTCGAGTAACCCATTTCATGTTACAAAATAGGTAACTCCAATGATGGAAAAGTGTACAAAAGTCCGCTAATTACAACCGGCAAACTTCATGATCCAGGACAAATTACTCAGGGTAAAGCTTCTGCGAACAGCTCGCTCATAGTCAACGCGATCTCGCAAAGAAGACTACCCGCACCGGACTCTACTCATAATTGTTATATTATTGTTATTACTACGACCGCTGTAATTATCACGAATCATAAAATTATTATCACTCCTTTTCCAACATAAAGCATCCTCTCGTATATGAGCATGAATGAGGAGCGTCCCTCGTTGATGGCAATCCAGCAAAGGTCCATCCCAACCTGTGTGTGCGGATTCCTGTTTAAAATTTCAACCCTCCACCGTTTAACGAATAGTACAGAGGGCTACTGGCGAGTGACGACTTTTCCGGGAGCTAGGCGCACCACTCGACACTCGAAAGGATGCTTCCGCCGATGCGAACGCTGTTGACGATGATGGTCATAGACTTGGACAAGCGTTAATTGCTTTATTATCACTACGCGGACGTGTTATTATTATTCATTCGTTGCCGTTTGTTTGTTCGGATGGTCCTTCCGGGGTCTCAACTCGAGGGTATATTTCAACGACTGACTGTCTGTGTAGGAATGGTACTCTCAATTTAGTTTACTTTCAAGCGTACATGATTTTGCCGATATATTTGCAGCACACACTGAAGCGAAAGTAAACACGAATACCGAAAAAATACACAAACAATATAATATCGCTATAAAACGATAAAAACGACAATCAACCCAACACACCATAAAAACTTAAGCAAAGTCAATTTGAAATTGAAGTTATTTTATGTGTTGTGTGTGTCCCCTCATCGCGGTGTTTGCGTTGCTTGCTTGCTACTGCTGGGCTGCCGAATGATGGTCTCCGTCGCTTCCCGATTCCAAACTGTGTGAGGAACCTCCATACCTCCAGTAAGGGTGGTTCAAGCGAGGGTTTTTTCTTCGTATTGCTTTTCCGCTTATTAGTCAGATATTCAGTTTTATTAATTCTACTGATACTGATTGAAGCTCAGATTTGCTTTACCCCATTTGGCATCATGCCATTTGGTATAACGCTGTTTGGCATAATGCCATTTGGAATAATGCCATTTGGCATAAAATCCATTTGGCATAATGGCCGTTTGGTATAATGACCTTTTGGCATAATGCCGTTTGGAATAATACAAAGAACAGCCTTCTTGGTAAGAATGTGCATAATCCTTGTTATGCCACATGTCCGTTATGCTAGTTGACTTTTATACCAAATGACATTATGCCAAATGACATGATGCTAAATGGCATTATGCCAAATTGTGCCAACTAATATTTGTCGTTTTATCAGATCATTTTTTTATGGAACATTAAAGTCTCAAACATAGTAAAACTACTATTCATTTATCGTAAAATTTGTCCAATAATAAATTTCATATAAAAATGGCAAATTAATGCTTGAGATATGTAGGCCAGAATCGAGCTCTGGGAGCCACCCTAAAATCCTGTTCCTCCTTCTGGCCAACATGTGCCTCAGGCTGCAACAGATCGCTCCGAGCCAAGCCAAGAGGAGTGGGCGAGGTTGGTTGGTCGGCTTGGAATGGAAGGTTTGGAATGGTGCATTCACATTCGTTGCGCTCGATTCGCTTCCCATCCAGCAATGTAGAGAGGTAGGTAGGAGTTCGGTACGCCGTCGTCGTCAGAGTTTGGCGTTTCGTCGTCAATGCTTTTCGACTGTTGTCGCCATCATCGTGCGGAGCCATTTTCGAGCAATGAACGCAAAAGTGGCTCATGATGGAGATCGGGAACTGGGTATGAGTCGGTTATGCGATGTGTTATACCCTTCCGATGTGAATTCCACTGACTACCGGTTGTTATGAAGCAAAGTTTCTAGTCGAAGCTACCATTCCGATGGTGATACCGTAGAAAAAATCTGTCAACCCTATTCGTTAGTAGCAGCGGCAGCACCAAGACGATTCGAGTTTCAGTTCATGCTCGGGTGATTTTTCTCCACCACTCCCGGTAGTTGTTGTTACTTACTTAAAAGTTACAATAACTTAGACGCTGCCAAATGTTTCAACCGAAAATAGACAAAGACAACAACAAGAAGTATGGAGGGATTTATCTAGTACGAGAGCGAATCGAATGAAAATCAAGTGTCATAAAGACAGCCATACGTTGTGTCCAAGATCGTAAAAATGATGGAACGATAGTGTCATCTTTATGGGAACGCCTTTCGTCATTTTCAATGAAGAGAAGAAAATTCTGCAAATAGTGCGAAGCTTTTAGTGGGAGGACACAAAGGAACTGGTAGTTAGGGTGGGACATTTTTCCCTGATGATCATGATATTAATTGAAGTAGACACTTCTTTAAATAAAACTAAATTGCCGAATTTCTTCAACTCAAGCATAGCACCGATTCATTTGCTTTGTGTGCCACTTACATTGTTATTGAAATTAGAACTCCGATCCATGTACAGGGGATAGACAAAATGATCGGGACAGGCAAAATTTTAACTTATCAAAATATATTCAACTAGCTATAACATTTTGAAAAGTGTATCAAATATTCTCAAATTTTCACTGTAAGTTGATCAACTAGTTGTGTATCAGTGGACAAAATTTGGAAAAGATCGGGCTATTCTGCACAAAGTTATAAAGATTCTAGAAAAAGGTATAATTTTCCGGTGGCCAACTTTGAGCTGTTCAAGGATTCAATGAACCGAATGCAATGAAATTTTGACTTTTATGACTTACATAATAAACTTTTGACACAACTTAAAATTCTTAATACGGATGAAAAATATTACGATTAGTTTATTTTAATAATAGAACACCAAATTTTCTAAAACTTCAACATCGTTTCAAAATTCCAGATGCTAATTATAGTTTATTTAAATTCCCTCGAATTGTCTTTAATATAAATATGTTTTGAAGGAAAGTAACAACATAGCCTTCAATTAATAGAAAAAGTATTGGGATGCATATTAAAAATAGAGCAATTCACTAAAAAAACATAAAATAAATAAAATAACTTTTTCTCTTGTTAATAATTTAAAGTTGTATCAGAAGTTTTTCCGAGCTCATTATATAAGTCATAGATGGGCAAAATTTCAGTGCATTCGGTTCATTGAATCCGGAGATATAACAGCTCAAAGTTGGCTATCGGATAATTATACCTATTATTAGAATCTTCATAACTTCGTGTAGAATAGCCCGATCTTTTCCAAATTTTGTCCACTGATACAGTTCATGAACTTACAGTGAAAATTTGAGAATATTTGATGCCCTTTTCAAAAAGTTACAGCTAGTTGAACATTTTTGGAAAATTGAAAATTTTGTCTGTCCCGATCATTTTGTCTATCCCCTGTATGTGCTACTTGTGTTCCTGGGACGACCAAGTATTGAACTCTCTGCATAGTCTTGCTTCAAATCAGCCTGTTTACCGCTTTGGCCATATAGGGCCTGTGTTTTATTCGTGTGAATCTCAAACTAGTAGCACCCTATTCACACAAGTGTCATTCTCAGCTTCTTTCTGTCCGGCAGCGTTCGATAAATAATCATCTTGATTGGAAGCCAACTCTCTACAACAGTCAGTGTCCATCACCAACGGAGAGAAACCCGCTAGGAAGAGGCACCACTGACTGCCTGATATGAAAATATAAAAGATGTATCCTCCGATAGCCATCGGCCAAAGCTCATCGTAAGAAACCAAGAAAAACTGTTTCGTTTCTTTGTTTTCCCTCTGCTGTGGCTGGCTTATGTTGGCTCACCAATCTCCATCCATTCGGTGTTACATCCTTCACATCACTCCCATCCCGCAAGCCACCCTCAATCGAAACGGTCGGTGGTGGCGATGTCACATGTCGATGAAGCCCAAGAGATTTCCAGCGATCTAAAGCACCACCACTCGGAGTAGTGTGGGCTCCTCGATAGAGAAAGAGTAGCTCACTGTTTTCTTCGACCGTTCGAGTTGCTTTTTCTGTGCGCTTCATCCCTCCCAGTGGCTTTTTCCAATATAGAATGAGTTCGTAATGATTTTTACTACTTGCTTATTGCCCATTAACTTTTGTCTGTTTTGATTTTCTGTACATAAATTTACCACTTTATGGAGGATCTCGGCATGCCATGCCAAGTAGCGTTTTTGTGTGACTTTTATCGTCCGATGCATACATAGTAGGCCACATCTAGTGCTTTCTCTTCGAAACGGAAGCAAAACAGCTTCCTTGTTCGGGATTCTTTGGCAGCTTTGGCTAGCTTTTTGAACTGAATTGCCGTTTCTTCGTGTTTCGACATTTTAACCAGTCATGTATTGATGCATTTAAAAGAAATAATTCGGTTCTCCCAAAACCCAATTAAGGAAAGTAATAAATATTTCACGCCTATCAGAACTTTGGCAAAACACAACTCCTATCGTTCTTCTATTTCCATGCTTATCCGAAAAAAGGCAAACGCCGTGTCGACCGTAAGTAATTCATAAATCATAACGCTCCGATTGTTTCGATTTTTCACCTAATAATTTTCCCTCAAAGTTACATTTTTTTTCTCCTCTGTCTTGGCCCAGGACTACAACGGAAGATTACACAGGAGAAAGTGGTGTTGTTCACTTGGATAGACGCTTGGACTCTAACCAACGTATAAGACATTGTTAAAGGTACAAAATTCTGGCTTGTTTTGAGTAATAAATCAAAATTATCTTTTGTCTTCGGTCGATAGCTTGGTGTGAGAACGAGAAGCGTCTGAAAGAGAAAGAGAACACATCCATCGGTTTTACCAGGCTGGAAGTATGTAGAATCAATGCTCTGTCGGTTACGTAATGCCCCTGTCGTCAGACGAGGTGAAAGTTTGTTACTGCAGTAAAGTAGGCCAAGATCCCAGGTGGGATAAGAATTGTCATCGAGGCACTCGAGTTGGCCATGTATAGGTATGTTTTATGAATTGCCTTTTGGGTTCAGCCGTCAATTGTGCAAAGCAATCGTATTTTGTATTTTAATTGACAAACTTCAAAAAATTTCATTGGGATATGTTCATTAAACTAAATCATAAATTTAATATCGAGCTATAATTTGACTGATAGTAACAGTATTACTTAGAAGGCCATGGTCATCAGATGCTGATTCATCATCCGCGAAATATCTCAAGTACCGTAAACCGGGGGAAATTTAATCCCTAGGTCGAAATTTTTCATTTTTTTTTGTTAGACTAGACTAACTTTAAACAGTTTCCTTTCAAGTATCCGTGCAGTTGAAATCAGATACTATACAATGTTTGCAAGGAAACTTTCAAGCATGTTTTATCTAATGGTAAACGTTTGATCAATTTCGACACGCAGATCAATTTGACTCCGGTTTACAGTAACGAGAATACTCGTAAGAATACCAATTTTCTTCGAAATTGACACATACATTTTCACTATAAAAAATACTAGTGTGATAGCTTAAGCTTTTTGATTATTGCCTGTATTTTTTTAATCTTTATTAAACGAGATTTTTACGTGAGGCTAGTTCATTCCGGGACCTACGGCTTGACTTCCACTTCGAAGGATGAATCCACATAATAGCGCCTTCTTTCAAAGCTGTAGAATGAAGAGATGAGATTTCATAAAATTCTCCATAACTCACAGTGGTCCAGATTTGAAAATACCTGGCAAAAATTGCTAAATCATAGTAGTCTGCTAGTTTTAGCCTATATGAGTGTATTGGAACATGATTTAGCGCTGAATTTCATTTTAAAGCCATTTTTTTGTCAATTTCTTCGAACAAAATCTGCACAAAATTGATGTTTTTCATACAATTTTACTATACACATATCATCATGGCGCTATCGTTTTGGCAGCTCTTGGCAGTTGCATTTTTCTTTAACCGATTCTGCATACATAAACGAGCATTTGAACGGAATCTCCCCGCGGGGAGTAGCGGGAAGCGATTTGTAAGACACTTTGAACTCGAACTGTAAGAATTTCTCGTACTAATGACATGTAATGTCAATTTTGAAGCCAAAAGTGTTATTTTGATCAATTGCTCCATTGCAGATGTCTGATATACACAAGAACTTACAAATGAATTTTTTAAAGCAATTGTATTACTTATATCAATAGACTTTTGTAGTGGTTGAACTTGTTTGTGTTTTTTATCAAAAATTCAGCACTTTTTCCATCAGCAGCTATTCAGTGCTGTAACAAGATACAAAATCAACATTTCCATTTTTTTTTAAATGCCAGTTAGTACTCCTGGTATTATGGATGAATGCTCAATGTACTGTATTCCATATAAGACATGTTCAAAAATTGAGTTTCTGCCAGCTTTTCTCAGAATTGGACCTCTGTGTAACTATCGGAAAGAGGAGGGTTCCGGCTGTCTAGTACAGGTGGCAAATTGAGATGAAAAGATAAAATTCGACCTATGCCTTTGAAAGAATGTGCCACTTCCAAAAGCAGATGCGCCCTTTAGAAATGTTGAAGCCGCTGTGAGTTTTTCGGGAGTGGGATTCGATCTCAGATCCTCGGTGTAATGGGCATGTGCTCTAAGCATCCTTCCAGGTCCACTCCACACGCCTTGAACTAGTTTTTGAATCCCACTGGAAGTTTTTCCAAATTTTCTTGATTTTTTCAAGAAAATAATAATGCAGAAATTGCAACAAATGGAAGAACGATTGTAATTTTTTGAAACATTTTGACTCGACTTGAATTGATCTTTGATTAGATTTTCTAACAGAAACTCTTTCGGAAAATTCAACTCTTCATTCAAAAATACTAGAACCTCTCTTGATGCCATGAGCTGGGCTTACGTAACTAAAAAGTGCATAAAAAGAGGTAATTTAGTGCATAAATCAAGTTAGAGCTTTATAATATGAAAACTTAGTTCCCTAGAATAGATCTTGCATCTGGGCATTTGAGGTGGGCCCAAGGGGGTTTTCCTCCAGGAAGTACCCAAAGAGCCCAAAAAAAGAGAGTTCTAAGGGGCTTCAGGGGCGTTTAGGGTGTTATTTCAGGGATTTTCATTAGCCTTTCAAGAGCGATCCAACAGATTTCGTTGGTGTTTCAATGGGATCACGAGGATTTCAGGGGCGTAATGACTATTCAGGGGAGTTTCAGGAACATTTAGATGGTATTAGAAGGGGTGAAAGTTTCTTTAATAAAGACAATAAAAATCATTTCAGGAGCGCTCCA
The DNA here is from genome assembly GCF_035046485.1 of Aedes albopictus. Lineage (NCBI taxonomy): Eukaryota > Metazoa > Arthropoda > Insecta > Diptera > Culicidae > Aedes > Aedes albopictus. The sequence continues at coordinate 1,767,030 of NC_085136.1, read as the reverse complement.
AGGGGTTTTCAGGGGCATTTAAAGGGCGTCCTGGAGCCTTTTAAAGAAGTTCTGAGGGGTTTCCAGAAAATTTTAAAAGGATTACGGAGATTCCCAGGGCGACTTGGAGGTTTCAGGAACAAATCAGGGGCATTTAGAGGGACTTGAAAAGTTTTTCTGAAGGGGTCTCATGAGTCCTTTAGAGTGTTCAGGGTTATTTCAAAGGAATTACAGAGATTTCAGGAGCATTTCAATAGCATAAAGCGTCTCGGAAACGCTCCTGAGACCTCAGTGACACCCTTAAAATCCATTAGGACCCCCTGAAATACCCCCAAAATCCCCTGAAAAGTCCCTTACATCCCCCCCCCTGGAACGACCCTGAGACCCACTAAAGCGTTCATGGAACCCCCTAGAACTCCCCGAAGCCCCCTGGGATATCCTGAAACGTCCCTGAGACTAGGCTTGTCATATACTCTCACAATGTGCCTTTTGTTCTCTTGATCTTTGTACGCTCCTACCGATATCATTTGCGCGACAGCGAGGCACAAAGAGGAAACATGCGAAACACTAAGAGAAACGCTGACCTGCAAAGAAACATTGTTGTGCCTCATATTTTAGACTCCCTAGAAGACCCTGAAAACCCCTGAGACCCTCGAAGAGTCCTTGAAACCTACTGGAACCCCCTGGCATCCTCTGAAACTCCCCAGGGACCCTCGTAAAGCCTCCACAGGACAGCCTGAAAAGCCCCTGTGTCCCTCTGAAGCGCCCATGAGACTTTGGTACCACCTGAAACCCCCAGGAACGCCCTGAGGCCAGCTGGTATCAACCCGAAAATATGTAAGATCCCCTAAAACGCCCCTGAGACCACCTGAAGCGCCCTATAATCACCCTGCAACTCCTCTGAAGCCCCCTAAAGCTCTCAGAAGTTCTAGCTGAAAGTCTCTGAACGCCCTGACACCCCCGAAACACACCTGAGACCCCATGGAATTCATCTGAAACCTCTTGGTAATCCCAAAAATGCCTCTGAGACATCCTAAAAACATTTCTGGAACACCCCTGCAACTCCGTAGAAGCCGCTTGTACTCCTATTATCTCTTGAGAGCCCCGGAGACCCTTTGTAACCTCCCCGGTAACTACTATAACGCCCCTGGAACCCCCGTGAAACCACCACAGGGCAGCCTGAAAAGCTCCTACCTACAAGTACCTCCCTGAAGCTTCCCTGGACATTTTGAAACGCCCCTGAGTCCCCCTAAAACGTCCATTCTCTGAAACGTTCCCGATACCTCAAGGTGGGGTCTCCAGTTAACCTAGTGGTTAAGGCTATGGATCGCCAATCCGGAGACGGCGGGTGCGATTGCCGTTCCAGTCGGGGAAATTTTCTCGACTTCCTGGGCATAGTGTATAATTGTACTTGCCTAACAATATACAAATTCATGCAATGGCAGGCAAGGAAAGCCCTTCAATTAATAACTGTGGAAGTGCTCAAAGAACTCTAAGTTGAAGCGAGGCAGGCCAAGTCCCAGTGAGGACGTAGAGCCATAAAGAAGAAGAAGAAGAAGAAGAAGAAGAAGAAGAAGAAGCTCAAGGTACACTTATGAAACGCCTCTGGACCCCCCAGAAACATTTTGGGAATACCTGAAAAACCTCTGAGATCTCTTTATTACCCTCTGAAAGCCCTTGAAACACCCTGACACCTCATGGTACCCTCCTGAAATACTCTGAAACGCCCCTGGAACCTCTAGGTACCCCCTCCAAACTTCTTTGAGCCTCAGGAACGCCTCTTGAACCTCCCGGATTCCACCTGAAATCCCCTGACCCCTTGAAGCGCCCCTGACGCACAGTGGGACGAAATCAAAAAAAGTGGGACATGGGTATTTACTCAGAAACTATTGGAATTAGCGTTATGTGGTCTTCTACAATGTTCCTTCATTTTACAAGTACTTTATTTTGATGTAATAAAATTTCACTTAAGGGTGGTATACACTTAGATAAAAAAAATAACTTTTTTATTTTACGTCAAAATTGAAAAATGTCTAAGAAAACATTGTAGATAATGTATTTAGAAGAAACTTTGTCGAAGACCAAAAAATTCTATCTCGCAGTTTAACAAAGTTATAGGGCAAAAATGGTGTATGTCCCTTAAAATAGATTTTTCGAAATATCTTTTTAGAATGAATTTTCCCAGTTTTCCAATGTTCGGCAAAGTTGTAGATACTGCAAAAATACACATTTTTTCTGAAGACAGCAAATGGCTATCTTTTCGTTTAAAAGACTTAGGAATGTTTTTCTTACTTTTTTATACCAACTTTAGGGGGATAGATCATACAGAATAGCGGCTATTAGCAGCTAATTTCCACGTTATGTTTTGCATGAACTTACACCCTTTCGATACATATGCAAATCACAAAGGGATCGAGCGGGATTCACTACACTTTTTCAATTTATGTATCGTAAGATTTTAACACAAATACCCCACTTAACAAACAGTATGTTTAAAAGATTTCTTCATTTTATTTTTTTTTTATTTTGCCTTTGATCTGCAAAGTTGTAGATGCTCAAAAATACACGGTTTTACCAAATAGACCAGATTACAGAGCTCGATTATGTAAAAAACATCAAATCCTGAGAACTAATAGGAATAAAGACAAATTAAAAAAACAGTTATTTGGAGATAATATTTTTTCCACTACCGCGGTTGGCACAAGAAGGTGTAGATCACAGAGAGCACGATGGGCGGGCCAGGTGGAGCGTGACCTAGCGAGCATTAGGCGCGACCGAGGATGAGAGCGGCAGCCACACACCGAGTATTGTGACGTACTATTGTTGATTATGTCTTGTCTTAAATGTGATGTTGAACAAATAAATGTATGTATGTATGTATCACTTTTCTCCTTCAAATCAACCTTAAACTAAACAGTAAACAGCTCTGACCTTTGAATATTAGATTGGTTTGAAATCACTTTCAAAAATTACACTCTGACACTCACTGACTGACCTCGATATATCTAAAACCAGAACACGTACAAAAATACCGCCTCCAGAAAAGTTGTTGCTTATTTGGGCTTAATAACTTTGCTGAAGACAGCATCTTTGTAAGTCCTCAGGATTTGGAGATATTAAGGTCAGTCAATGTGATGCAATATTGCTGCAATATTTTTTGTAGGTCTATACTTATGCCGGCTAGTGTATTTCTATGCATCTACAACTTTACTAATCAAGAGTGACAAGCAGGGCGCGGAGGCTGAAACATGCCGCATTTCGACGTTCCCGCGTTTTCGTATTGTGTAAACGATCGACGATGGCTCGGTGGCGAGAGGCCACATTGCCCGCATCGTGGTGCTCGTGTTCGTCGTTATTCCGAGTTCGGAAATGCTAGTATCCAAGAGATTGTTTTTCAGTGCGTCGGGTATTCTCGCTTATGTATTTTTTCGGATTCTTCGATGGACGATCGGAGAATCAGCGAATGGTGTGAACGAGTGCACATTTAATATGGTTTGGACTGTTTGCATGCTGAGACCAAAGCCAAACATAGAAAACCAGCTGGTCAGGATTACCCGGTGAGTTCGTTCCTTATTATTACTTTTTATATTTGAACATGACATATATGGGGATTTTGGAGGGGTAGCCTAAGGAAGTTAAATGAACTGGTTTCCGGGCAAATGTTCGTGGGGTGGCCAGACTTTGTCACGAGATAACAATTATCATGTTGTTTTCCGAAGGTCTCCAGTGAATTTAGCTTACCCTGCTACAACAAACCATCAGGTAGATCATTCCGTTCCGGTATGACTCTGCAGCCATAGGTAATCCTTGCGCTGATGGTGGGTACACAATCATCATCATCATCATCATCATCATCGCATCTACAACTTTACTAATCAAATACAAAATAAAAAAATGTTTTGAAATCATCTTTCAAACATACTGTTTGTTAAGTGGGGTATTTGTGTTAAAATCTCAAGATACATAAATTGAAAAAGTGTAGTGAATCCCGCTCGATCCCGTTATGTTTTGCATATGTATCGAAAGGGTGTAAGTTCATGCAAAACATAACGTGGAAATTAGCTGCTAATAGCCGCTATTCTGTATGATCTATCCCCCTAAAGTTGGTATAAAAAAGTAAGAAAAACATTCCTAAGTCTTTTAAACGAAAAGATAGCCATTTGCTGTCTTTAGAAAAAATGTGTATTTTTGCAGTATCTACAACTTTCCTGAACATTGGAAAACTGGGAAAATTCATTCTAAAAAGATATTTCGAAAAATCGATTTTAAGGGACATATACACCATTTTTGCCCTATAACTTTGTTAAACTGCGAGATAGAATTTTTTGGTCTTCGACAAAGTTTCTACTAAATACATTATCTACAATGTTTTCCTAGACATTTTTCAATTTTGACGTAAAATAAAAAAGTTAATTTTTTTATCCAAGTGTATACCACCCTTAAGTGAAATTTTATTACATCAAAATAAAGTACTTGTAAAATGGAGAAACATTGTAGAAGACCACATAACGCTAAATCCAATAGTTTCTGAGTAAATACCCATGTCCCACTTTTTTTGATTTCGTCCCACTGTGTGACGCCCCCTGATACCTCCAGAAATGCCCCTGAAGTGACCCTGATACCTCTTGGAGTTCTCTGCGAGCTCCTGAGACGCCCCTAAGGGTCCCTGAAACACCCCAGAGACCTTCCGGTATCTGAAACCCCCTGGAACCCCCTTGAAATGCCCTTGGGATCTCCTGGCACCCCCTGAAACGTACTTGCACAATTTCCCCTATAAACTGGCCCTAAGTTCGAAGTTTATTTGAAAGTTCACTACCAGTTTAAGAAACTTTGCTAGAATTCCTTTTCCTAATTTTCAATTCATGTTTAATCCATAAATCTCGAATGCACATCGAGTATTATTTGAGAGATCCACTGAAGATTTAATCTAAATTTCTTGATACTTCATTCTCAGAGGATTTCTTCTTGTATGTCTTACCTGTTGTAGTTTGAGAGTTTGTACGAAACACTACAAAATTATGGATTTCCTTCGATGACTTATTGAAATCCTTATTTTTTTTAAAGATTTCATTTTAACCAATGTTGTCCAAAATAACACCACAACTCCGAAAAGTTCTATAGGAATACTGTAGTTTACCAGAAACAATTGTAGGATGTTCATTATGGTATGTGTTTTTGGTGCGAATACGAATCTATTATTGATTTCTTAAAACATTTCTTAAACAACAAACAACTTATTGTTTTTCAGAGATTTGTTACAAAAATAAAAGAAAAATAATTCTTTCAAAGGATTAACATATCACAACATATAGAACCTAACAAATGCACAAACATTTTACCAAAATTTTCCTTTAATTTTTTTGAAATTCGCCTGACCTATGCAATAAACCATGATGGTGATTCTCACCATGATTACATATCTATATCAGGCAAGATAACTTACTTTACGTCTTCTTGGTGTTACGTTCCTACTGGGACAAAGCCTGCTTCACAGGTTATAGTTCTATGAGCACCTGCACTATATCATGCGGCAGGCCTGAAGATACTCTATGTCCAGGGAAGTCAGGGAAATTTCTCTTCCCCAGCTGCGACTATTTATTCATCTGACCAACCAGGATAAATGCACAGAGCTTGATAGGGCATTGCATGCCACGGTTGCTTTACAAAATTTGTCCTTGACGTTTCGTTGCCTAATTATTTACAACTCCAACTTAGGAAAAGTTCATCCTATTTGCACGGGTAATGTGATTGAATTTAAATTATTGGTTCGGACGACTAGAAAAGGTTGCTTACTTATTACTTGCCTTTAAGATTCCTTCAGGAACTTTTTGTGAGATTCCACAGGGAGCTCTTTCAGAAATTGTTTCAAGGCTTTATTCAGGATTCCTCGAGGAGTTTCTAACGAGAGTCTTGTGGGTGTTTGTTTCGAAATTCTCCAAAGAGTACTGGAATACTTTCATTTAATGATTCTTCCTCCCGAGAAAAATCTTGGAATTCCTTTTAAGATTATCAGGATTCGCAAGAGTTGCTTCTGCTGAGATTCGTATAGAAATTTTTAAAAGACACGGACACGTTCAATGCTTCCAGTGAGCTATGCGCTCTTAGAAAGAAGCACGACACTAGAGATTCATCTATGAATTCCTTTCGTGTTTTATACGGAAATTTTCTTACTGATTTTTTGAGAATTACATACCGTCGTTGGGGGTGAGAATGGGTCAAAAAAGGATACTCAAAGATTGTTTGTTAAATAACAAATGCAGTTGAAGTCGGAATAACTTTTTATTTGGTATGTATACTCTTCTATATGGTAATAATAGTTTAGCAAGAAAGTATCACATTATATGAATTGTCTACTTAACTGCAAATTATTGAAAATTAACCCAATCTCACCCCATAGAGGGGTGTATGTTCCATCGCCATTTTTAGCCACCGTAATCATCCTCATTTAAAGTTTCAACCTCCATGTGAGAAGGGGGGGATTACAATGAGAGAGAGGCGCATTGATAGATTTATTGAAAAAAAAAAATGATATTTTTCGACGTTCGTACATCTTCCGACATGTTGTCATGTTACCGGTTTTATGGCCCCGGTATTTCCTGGATCCACTACCGTCTGGTAGTTTCACGATATTTCCTTAAAATTTAAAAAATGAGCGGAGAAGAAAAACGCTATTAAGTCTATTTTGTGAGCTTACGATATTGCAGTACACTGAAGATTAGCTGATGTTCAAAGGAGCTGTCTAAACGTATGGGTTTATTGTTATAAATGATTTAGGCACTAAAAGTATGAACACACTCGCTTGACACTTCTTCGACATATTTTCGAAAAAATCGTGCTTTTATGAAGATATGGTGAACATGGCACCACTCTAACGTCAAATGGGGAATGGATAACAAGTTGAATTTTTCGTTAAAGTTATGTGCACTCGATAACTTGCTTGACCCAATCTCACCCCCATTCTTAATATTTAGACATAGGGTCGAAAATATTGAATTTTTAAATAAAAAGTGCATTGACAGCCCGCTTTTTTCGTTGCATCAACCAGGTAATACCTACAGCTAACCACTTATAAGAAAATTTATGGTTAGGTACTTGTGTGAAACATTACGAATGAGATTTTTTTTCCAGAGTGATTGACTAGTAGTTTCATCATATAAGTTTAGCCACAAATTTAACAAAAAAAAACGATTGTTGCTAAACATCTCATTCTGTATCATGACGTGTAAAAACATCTTCTCTTTGAAATAATATAAAGTTTTCAATATAAATTAGCGATAGTTGATGAGCTATTTCAAATTTTATGTTTCTCCGTTTTGACCCAATCTCACCCCCCAGACCCATTGTCACCCCCATCGACTTCAGAAGTTCCCTTTGGGATGTATCATGAATTTTCTTCTAATATTGCTGAAGAGGACTGATTCTGGATTCCTCCAGCATTTCTTTTTTGAACTCATCCAGAAACTTTTTTCACGATTTCTCTACAAATTATTATCAAGACATTTCTAGGTTCCCCTAAATATTCCTTCTGAATTCAATTTTAAATCCTTAAAAAAAGTCCCGAAATACCTCAAGGAGTTCTAGAATTACTCTTTCTGGGTTTCTTCCAGCTGTTCCTTTACGAGTTCATCCAGCTTTAATAGTTTCTTCTTGGTCTCTCCCCGGAGTTTTTTTTTCTGGGATTCTACTAGGATATCCTTTGGAAGTTGTTCCTTAGACTCCTCCTGGATTGCTCATGGAGATCCTTCTGGTATTCCTCAAAAAGTTCTTTCTGGAATTTCTCAGAAATCCATACACTAAATCTTTCTGCGTTTGCTACATGAGATCCTTCTAGGTCTCTTTCAAAAGCTCGGGTTACTCTCTTAGTTCCTTCTGAACTTCTTCGGGCATCGCCCCAGAAATACTCCCATCATTTTGAAGGGGATTCCTCCAGACGTTTCTTACGGAAAACTTCGACAATTTATTTTTTGAATTTTCTTTAGGATTTTTTTCCAAAATTTCTCCGGAAATTCCATTTAAGTTTCATCTGAGATTTTTCAGGATTTTATTTAGGGAAAATCAGTATACTTCCAAGAAAACTTTCCGAAATTATTCCATGAAATTTTACCTCCATTAACTCCTTCCAGTGTTCCTCCAGAAACTTCTACCGGAATTCTTGTAGAAACTTATTCGGAAATCCTCCAGCAGCTCATTCTGAAATTTCTTTCGGAATTTTCTTAAGTGTTTCCAACGGGAATTCTCAAGGAATTTATTACGGAATCCCACCAGGAGATTATCATGGAAACCCTTCTAGAATTACTTCAAAATTCCATATGAAGTCCTTATGAGGTCCTTACCAAATTTCTACAGGAGCTCCTTGAGAAAATCCTCCAATATTTTTCTTAAGGAATTCTTCCAATGGTCTTTCTGAGATTACATTTCTGCAGTATCTCCTTCTAAGCAAAATCGCGGACCGAATTCCTGGAGGAATCTTGGATAGCACACCTATTAAATTTCTAGATGGGATTGCTTCTGATGCGGGCAAACTAGACGTAAAATTGAGCCGGTTAAGTCAAACAGTGAATAAAATATTCGAAGGAAAAGCGTAGAAAACGACGATTATCCACATTTGGAAAGATTGTCTAATTTAAGCGCACGGAATGGAATCAACCCATTAACTACCATACGCCTCCATTGCTGCCAGGAATAGTTCGATGGAGCCTCCTAGTATTTCATAAGGGTTCAAAGCGGAAAATTCCAGAGATTGTTTTGCCTCACTTCAAGCCCGTATCTGTCGTTACACTTTTGTGTTAATTAAGCTTTCCAAAGATTGTTGAAACCCAAAGGGCATATCCACTACACTGGTCCGAGAGCAAGAAGCACAATGGTTTGATTTGTTTTGGCCAAAAAATAGTGAATCGATAAAGATAAATCGATTAAGTCAGTTAGGCCTTAAAGAAAAACCATTGTTGATTTACGGGATGCATCAGTTTTACTTACCTCTTGAGAAGGAATAATGTCCTGAAAAGATACAAGAAGTAAGATTTAGTACAAATGTAATACTTGATACGAATATGCAAATACTGGATATATAATTTAAATGCTCAAAACATCTGCGATGCATATTGCACTCTGTCTCACGATTGCCACCCACTTGGATACAACCACTCGACATTCCCCGATCGAATCTTGCCCGAGTAAAAGGCCACATGCATCGAAAACAGGTCGTTTCCTGTCCCTTTGAACTTTATTACCCCGTCAATAATCAGCCGCATTAGCTCCCGTACAAAGTGCACCCGCCCAGACACTACAGCCCGTCAGTTTCAATTTCAAATCCTCCAGCGTGAAGATCATCAAATGCGCAGGTTTGTAAACAAATAAACGGTGGCCCGCCACGGACTTGCCGCGGTCTTGGTCTACCGTAAAAACGTTTAAACCGAGTTTATAGCATTTTTATGACAGCATTTAACACTTCTGTGCCTCGTTGAGAATCCTAATCTATCTCTCGCTGCCGTTTCGCTTCCAGCTGGGAGACGCGTCGAGGATGGGCCAGTAAATCAATATGATGATCTCTTACGCGACAGTAACAAGTGGCAAAAGCTGATTTGGCATTTCACTGGTGACGTGACGACCCGCCTCGAGGATCATATACCACATAAACATCAGGAAGCATATCCGAGCTGAGTGTGGTCACCAAACAGTCTGCCAAAGTGCCAACCACACCTATCGATGAATGGCTGACGAAGACAACATCCGTCCCTCAATGGGCAATTCGTATGAACAACGAGCCAGTGAACACAATTTACTGTGATTTTTATTTCATTTTTACGACTTTTTTATGGCAACTTTAGTTTTACGACTAACCAGACTCTTAATTTTATGTGGGAACCAACATTCTCCTCTCCCATTCGCATCTTCATTTCGGAATTGGCTCGTCGTCGAATCGGTTGCCGTAGACACCACAATTACTGACACCAGCCTCTCTAGTGTGATACTGTGTGACCTTTAGGAGATTAGAGCAGGATTATCTGCCCATAGATCATTGAACTCGGGTTAAAGTCGAATCTGATCGCGCAAAGCACTCCCTACGAGCGAGTCCATGTGATCCATGATCTGCGCGCCTCGCTCTCGTCAGAAGTGGCGCTAAGGTAAGTACGTAAATCACGGAATAACCCGTAATGTTATATCTTCTCACAATTTGATTTTACGATCATCATTATCGTTTAATTTAATTATTTGTTTTGGTTGAAGCGTTATAAATTAAACAAGCAGTAAACATAGGCACTAGTGCTAAGCGACCCGACTCTAAAGGAATCATACAAACGACGACGACGACGACGGGAAGGAGTGCGCGACAGAGCACAGAAGTACCACACACTTTTTACGACTATTTTATGGCTTTTTAATTGTACCATAAAACTGAATTTTGAGTGTTGACACAAACCACGGTCCGTCACGCAGTCAAACCATATCCTTTTGTCGATGTGTGCGTTCCAAAAAGCAGCGAGCACGCTGCTCTGCTATGCCAGGCCAGACCATGCGCTCAGAACGAATGAAATACCTACTAAAATTACGCAAGCACGTCGTCGTCGTCGACAACGTTTGGAACGTTGGAACCACCACCAAACATGCTGCTGCTGCCTTCGAGAGAGTGTATTCGTTCGTTTCATATTCACCTCTCTCTTCGTAGAGCTCTATTTCAGATTTCAGAGTGCGATGCCGGTTCCTTTTCCAGAACAGTCAGTAGCATCACCATGCGACGACGACGATATCATATGCTAAGGGCGATGATGGTGAGAAAAACCGGCTAGCGTTCTGAATATGTACGCATATCGGTAAAGGAAAACATTCGATTCACCACACGGGAACCGAAGAGACATCTGCATTTGGAAGCAGTGAAACAGTTTCCATAATGTCATGCCGGTGATGTCACCAATACCAGAATGGGGTCGATGTTTGTTCTCGAGACGGTGTATTATGGTTCTGATGGTGGCAGAAAGGTAATAGTTATTACTGATTCAAACGTTTGTAATTTTATTATTAAGATATTTTGTTTTTATTACTGTAAGTATTTTACCTTTAACATAAGATGCGATTTATAATATTTGTTGACCATGCATTGGCATTTGTCGTACTAAAATATACCTGTCAATATAGCTTCAAATAAAATGGAAAAACTACCACATTGAGAAAGTCATGCACCAAAATAATCTGAAAACTTCGCCACATATGAAAAAGCATAATGAATATTGTTAACCAAATCTCATTTTAGGTCCAGCTAGATCTGTCTTATGATTTCCAATATAAAACTATTCTGTCCATATCCATTCAAAAAGTCGTTATTTTTCTAATATCAAGGAGGGCTCATCGAAGGCGTGATAAAAAAAGAAACAATTGACTTTTTTCACATGTTACTCTAAGAATGATCGATTTATCCACAAACTGTGTACGTTTGAATGCATGGAGAAAATAGAAACAGGAAGGCCGAAGCTCTATGAAAATACCAAATTATATATTTAATTGGAGTAATCCAATAATTAATTCAAAAATTAAAGTAACATATTTCATTCATAAATACACTTGGAAAGGAACTATTCAAAACCCTCGAAGACCTTTAGGGGGAGGGGAGGGGGTGTGCGATCAAAGTCTACGCTCCATACAAATGTCAAAATATTGATATGAACAAAAGGAAACAAGTGTCTGAAACTTCTCAAATTAGGTTTTCTTGATTTATCAAAAACCCAATAGGTACAGATACACTACTCGAGCAAGTTCTGTAACTCACACAAGTATTGTATTAACTATGAATATTAATGTCTGATTCTGATTAACTATAGATCAGGGGTTCTCAAACTTTTCAGTTTTCGACCCATGACCAGTAGAACTTTTGTCAAATCTTCTTAACAATCATTTTTATTGGTAGTAATCCAAAGCAGCATCGTAAACTGATAAGTTTCTGGCATTTTGATACGGAACTTCACATCATAGACAAGTAGACCTACGCTCTACTGTCAACGCCTTGTGCTCATCGGCGAAATGTTATATGTAGCTCTATAATACAACTGAATTTTCTTGTCCCGGAATTCTTTTTTTTTTTTGCAAGGTTTCTAGCTGCACTCTGAAAAGAGTTGAAACCTCTACACTAGACCCGAAGATAGAAAAGAGTACGTAATCTTTCAGAAGCGGAAAATGATATCCATTAAGACACTGTAGCAAACTGACTCAAAAAGTTACGGTAGAAGATTGGACCCGAGCAGAAGGGAATAACAACAGCATAAGGAGCTGTGTTATTTGGGTAAAATAACTGAATAATGAAATCGATTTTTGACCTATTCTCACCCCCAACGATGGTATGTCAAACATCTGGTTAAACTGATTCAAAAATCTGCTCTCTAATAATTTTATTTACGATTCCATGATGGATCGTTTAATTGGAAATTCCACCAATAAGCTGCGCCAGAGATCAAGCAAATTTTAAATTTCATATATCTCAGGACCCATATAGCCTAGACGGTAAACGCACGGATATTCAGCATGACCATGCTGAGGGTGACGGGTTCGATTCCCGGTCAGTCCAGGATCTTTTCGTAAAGGAAATTTCCTTGACTTCCTTGGGCATAGAGTATCTTCGTGCCTGCCACACGATATACACATGCAAAAATGGTCATTGGCAGAGGAAGCTCTCAGTTAATAACTGTGGAAGTGCTCATAGAAGCTGAGAAGCAGGCTTTGTCCCATTGAGGACGTTACGCCAAGAAGAGGAGAGAGGAAGAGGAGGATATCTCAGGACTCTCACCACTTAGAAAGATGGTGTCTTCGGCAATGTTATTCAGTTGGCCAAGAGCTTACAGTTAACCCTCTAATACCCAAATTTTTGATTTTGATCTGAATATCATTTTTCGTCATCTAAAATCGATTTAAACATGTTTTAGAAGATGATTCTTTTTATTTATCGATTTCGTGAATTTCAGTTTTTGATTTTTCTAATTTATATTTTTGAACATCCCCACACTTTTATATTTTTCCTGAAGGCCAATTTGGGGAACGGATTTTTTGAGATTTTATGATTACTGTTGAGATATTATTATTTCAAACTTTTTTCACAGAAAATTTTATTTTCCGTGTAATTTTAAGGAAATAATTTAAGAGTGTATTCGATTCCCTTAAACTATTAAACAAGGATAGAATGATTTAAGAAAAAAATAAAATATGTTAATTGCAGCGATTCAATACAAAATAAACAATGACTTCTAAAAGGTTACTAAAACATCAATTTTTCAATGATTTAAAAAAAATATAAATACGCTTTAAAATACACCAAAAACTATTTTGAGATATACAGAACAGTCCCAAATATCAGCCGAAAATATAAAAAAATGATTTTCCACGAAACAAAATTAACAAAAATGCTCAAACCATACCCCGTCTAAAGGCGGGATTGGGTATTAGAGGGTTAATGGTCCACTTGTTTCGAAATTTCGTCCCTTAGTGGTACTAGTTACACATTTGCAAAATCATTCAAATGATTGATTTTTTTCGTGAAGTAATAAACAAGCTGTTAGTTTTGTTTTCTTTGAACGTGTCTAAGTCAAGTCAAAGGTTTTTCAAAGAGCTATGTATTAATCATAATTGTGCGACATTTGATTTCATTCGGTTCACTTAATCCAGAGATATAGCAATTTTACGAAGAACACTCAAAAATGAAACATTTTACTAGAGTTGGTCCAACTTCATGTAAAGTTATTCAATCGAGCTCAAATTTGTACCATTAATAGCTAACTAGTTGTGCAACTGGCAGGTAAAATTTGACAATAATTGGTTTACCTTAGAAAATATTACAGATTGCTGAATATATTCAAAATATTAAATAAAAGTTGCATGCTTCAATTAATTTGCAACTAGCGCCGCCTACTGGCAGAACCTTGAACCAATCAGCTAATCAACTGAGAGGCCTTAACCAAGCTAACAACTTCACCGAAGACATCAACTTTCGAGGTGATCAGAGTCCTGAGATATATGGAACATAAGATTTGTATGCTCACTAGCGCCGCCTAGTGGTGGAATTTTGAAACAAACGGTCCATCATTTGTTGCCGATATTGCCGAAGACACCAACTCTCCAAGTAATTAGGATTAGACGTGTGCGCCGAATATTCGGCGTGAACTCGGCGTGCATCGGCGTGGGGCTTCTCAAACAATTATGAACAAAGTAAGCTACTTTCTAATGATTGGATTGCAACAAATGGACATCTAGCTATGTGCTGCTGCAGAAATTTCCTGGATTTGATGATGGTAGCCTTTCTGAGAAGGGATACGCCGATCAGCGTGCGGTTTTCACGCCGCCGCCGCCGCCGTTTGCCACGCCGACACGCCGATGCTTCCTGGATCGGCTTCAAACAATATAACCATAAACTTTTTTCCACCATTGCATGGGTATAACCCCCCTTTACCTATCCCCGTTTAAAAAATATAGTATTTTTGATTCTTGTTGGCTTGGGGAGCCGCACGCCGATTCACGCCGATTTCACATCGTCGCGGCGCGGCGCGGCGCGCACACCTCTAATTAGAATCATGAGATATTTGGTATAAACATTTCATCAGTGTTACGTCTGTTTGTCTCTGGCATGACAGACATCACAGACAGCAAGACGTAGCACTTGCAAAATTTCCATACCGTATATCTTAGCACCATGATCACTTAAATATTCGGTGTATTTGGGAAAGTTGTTAGGTTAGCCAAGGTCTCACTTTTGATGGGCCGTTTGATTCAAAATTCTACCACTAGGTAGCGCTGAAGATAAATCAATTTTTATATTCCATATATCTCAGGACTCTGATCACTTAAAAAGTTGGTTTCTTCGGCAATGTTGTTTGGTTAATTAAGGCCTATCAGTTGATTAGCTGATTGGTTCAAGATTCTGCCAGTAGACGGCGCTAGTTGCAAATTAGTAGAAGCATGCAACTTTTACTTATTATCTCGAAAATATTCAGCAAGCTGTAAGTTTTTATAAAGTGTAGGGAAAATTCTCAAATTTTATCTGCTAGTTGCACAACTAATTAGCTATGAATGATACAAATTTGAGCACGATTGGAAGTTAGAGCGACTCTAGTAAAATGTTTCATATTTGAGTGTTCTTCGTTAAACTGATATATCTCATGATTAAGTGAACCAAATGAAATGAAATTTCGCACATTTATGACTAATATATAGCTCATTGAAAAAGCATTGACTTGACTTAAATACTAGGCCTGTCCAGCTTTTCAAAAATATTCTCTGATTCTCAAGTCCACCCCCATATTTTGATTGGCATCCTAAAAGAAGTAACTGGTCAAAATTTCAGCCAAATCCTTTAAAATTAAGAGGTGCATCAAATCAATTTTGTGTTTTTCGACTATTTTTGAACTTCAAAAAATCATAACTACTCTAAAACATGTCAAAACTTAATTCTTTTGGCAGAAATTGAAAGCTATATTTGTCTGCTACAACTTCTCCGAACAACGTGTGCCAATAAAATTGAAGGAAACATGTGTAATTATCACATTTGTAATCAGAAAAACCTTAAAAAGTTGATTTTTTGATAGATTTCGTTCTGGAACACCCTAATATACGTAATAAGTTGGATTTTTCAAAACGGTATCATATTCTCCAATGTTTTTTGGTTATTTGCTTCTTTGACACCAATGCTGTAGGAGTTGAGCAAAAATTACTAAAATTCGTGAAATTCAAATGTGGCCTAAAAACTAGCTTTTTGGAGGCAATCACGTTGTGGCGCGAAATTGTACTGAACGTAGTAGCTTTGCTTCCTAGTAGTTTGCCTTGGCTACCCCCTACCACGGGTGATAACAAACAAGCGTGGTGACAGGTGTTGGCTATCATATCAGTGCTGACGCGATGCCACTTTTTGCGCGCCAAAGCGTGATTGCACCCGAAAAGCTAGTTTTTAGGCCACATTTGGCTTTTTAGTAATTTTTGCTCAACTCCTACAGCATTGGTTCCAAAGAAGCAAGTAACCACAAAACATTGGAGAATATGATGCCGTTTTGAAAAATCCAACTTATTACGTATATTAGGGTATTCCAGAACAAAATCTATCAAAATATCAACTTCTTAAGGTTTTTCTGATTACAAATGTGATAATCACAAATGTTTTCTTCAATTTTATTGGCACACGTTGTTCGGAGAAGTTGTAGCAAACAAGTATAGCTTTCAATTTCTGCCGAAAGAATTAAGTTTTGACATGTTTTAGTGTAGTTATGATTTTTTGAAGTTCAAAAATAGTCAAGAAACACAAAATTGATTTGATGCACCTCTTAATTTTAATGGATTTAGCTGAAATTTTGTCCAGTTACTTCTTTTAGGATGCCAATCAAAATATGGGGGTGGACTTGAGAATCAGAGAACATTTTTGAAAAGCTGGACAGGCCTATTAAATACCTTCAAAGAAAACAAAATTACAGCTTTTTGATTACTTTACGAAAAAAATCGTTCATTTGCATAATTTTGGAAATGTGTAACTAGCGCTTCCTAGAGGCGAAATTTCGAAACAGGTGGACTATTTATTGTAAGCCCTTGACCTACCAAACAACATTGTCGAGGACACCAACTTTGTAAGTGACCAGAGTTTTGAAATATATGAAACTAGCTGTCCCGGCAAACTTTGTCTTGCCGTCTTGTGGTGGTTTGACAACTGTTGAGCTCAAAATAGCACCGCACTCTAGATTGATTTCATTTTGCTCGTGTTGATTTCCTTCCCAGCTCATAGAAAATCAGCATTTTGTCTATTTTCTTACATTTTTAGTTAATTTTCTGACAATAACGTGAGCCGTGAAATACGAAGGCGCATCATCAGTGGAAGTCGTGCCTATTATGGGCTCCAGAAGAAACTGCGGTCAAAAAAGATTCACCCCCGCACCAAATGTACCATGTACAAGACGTTAATAAGTCCGGTGGTTCTCTACGGACACGAGACATGGACGATGCTCGAGGAGGACCTGCAAGCACTCGGAGTTTTCGAGCGACGGGTGCTAAGGACGATCTTCGGTGGTGTGCATGAGAACGGTGTGTGGCGGAGAAGGATGAACCACGAGCTCGCTGCACTTTATGGCGAACCCAGCATCCAGAAGGTAGCCAAAGCCGGAAGGATACGGTGGGCAGGGCATGTTGCAAGAATGCCGGACAACAACCCTGCAAAGTTGGTGTTTGCTAACCATCCGGTACAAGAAGGCGTGGAGCGCAGAGAGCACGATGGGCGGACCAGGTGGAGCGTGATCTGGCGAGTGTTGGGCGTGACCGACGTTGGAGAGCTGCAGCTGCAAATCGAGTATTATGGCGGCAAATTGTTGATTCAGTATTATCATGAATTTGATGTTAACTAAATAAATAATAATAATAGTTAATTTTCCTAACTTTTTTTACATATAAACACAGCCACCATGAAAACGAATCGAACCGTGCAAGAGCCATCCTAATCGGTTCAGCCGTTTGTGAGTTTTGTTGCCTCAAAGGGATTTCAAACTCATTTTTATATATATACTAGCTGTCCCGGCAAACGTTGTCTTGCCCAGCTGTGGTGGTTTGACAACTGTTGAGCTCATAACGTCACCGCACTCTAGATTGATTTCATTTCGATCGTGTTGATTTCCTTCCCAGCTCATGGAAAATCTATTTTTTTCAATTTTGTTACTTTTCTAGCTGATTTTCGTTACTTTTTGTACATATAAACACAGCCAACACGAATATGAACCGAACCGTGCAAGAGTCAAGCTGATCGGTTCATCCGTTCTTGAGTTTTGTTGCCTCAAAGGGACTTCAAACTCATTTTTATATATATAGATAGATTTAAAATTTGCTTGATCTCTAGCGCCGCCTAGTGGTATATACAAGAGCATGCCAAGTTTGATAAATTGCCAAACAGTTGTTACCTTTTATAAAGTACACCAAAACTATTCAAATTTTAATTACTTGTTCCTCAACGAGTTAGATATAATTGGTACAAATTTGGTCTTGATTGAATATTTCTACACGAAATTAGAGCCCTTATAGTAGAAAACCTATTATTTGACTTCCGTTTATCAAATTACTGTACCTTAGGATTAAGTGAACCGAATTAAATTTAATTTTGAAAGTTTATGATTAATGCATTGGTCTTCATGTACAGTTGGAGTTGACTAAAGTATGTCCAAAGGGAAAAGAAGTTGAATACTTTTCAAAAAGTTCTAATCATTTGAATGTTTTTTTTTGCAAATTGGCTACAACTTTGTAGAACATTTTGAAATTGTATAGAGAATAATTAATCAGCAGATTCTTGGATAAGCCACACTCGAGTGACCGTACTCATTTCACAATAATACAAAAAAAAAATGATAGAACTTGGCAGAAACATTTTTGTCTTCGTAAATACGACTGTTAACCCATTGTGCACTGAAAAGCCCGCATCCGGCAGTGTGCTGTTTACAGTCCCACGGTGTGTTGCGTAGAACAAATTTAAAACAAAAAATTCGGCATGTCTGAAAATTTGACACAATTAAGCTGAGACTTCCACCTTTCATTTACGATCAACACCGAAATAAACTGTCTGGAGTAATTTTTTTTTTCAAAAATTTTCTGTATATGACACATTCCACGCACTTCTACACCGCGGTTTTTGAACTTCATCGAGCAATATTTCCGGGCTCCTACTATCGATTTTGATTCTTTTTGCACCAAAATGAAGATATTTACTTATATCCTTCTAATAATATTCGAAACTTTGAAAACTGCCTACAGAAAGTAGCACATTTCTTGGCGTGTAGTCAAAATTTGACGGAATGTGTCATATGATGCACATTAGCGAGGACACACTTATATGAAAAATGTTAAGTCTCACTACCTGCACAACCTACTTTTTTAATTTCATTTAGGTCCCATATCAACTGTGCTAAAAATCAGCTTGATTTGAGAAACTGAATTTTCTATGGGGCTTTTTTGAAGAAAAGCTGCTGGAGGGCACCCAGTATACCCTCAGATCAAAACGCTGATGAATTCTCATATAAAATTTCGCGACAAATTAGACCTCTGAAATACCATAAGAAGTTTGTGGAAAAAGTTATTGAGCCATATCCGAACGAATAAATGACGAAATGTTCATTATAACATGCCAATTATAATATTCAAGAGGTTTAATGTCAATACCTTTTCTAACAAGCATCATCACGCTTCGTAGTCTTGGAAAGTCTTGTTTCTTGTAAAAAATCCTTTAAACATGTATCAACGCCCACTATTCTTTTTCAAAACGAATTACAGATTTGGTACATAAAGAAGAGTAGTGTTACTAAGATAAAAGGTATGATATAACGCATAAATATTTATTGCTATTAGAATTCAAACGGATACGTTAAAGAATTAATTGTGTATGTCTTAACAAATGGTTACTGTTATACAAAATAACTGAACGAAGCAAGTGATCGGCGTAGTGCTCTGATGACTCTGGAACTTTCAACTTGTCCCAAATTAGACCAAAATCAAAATGGACGGTCTCACCAGCCTGTTCGCCATATCGTCCTAATCCTGATCCAACGGAATTACAAAATTCTGGAACATGGAATCGCAGGATGTGGAACTTGAAACTGTTCGGAAGTTTCGCCTCGATCCAGTGTGCTGTAAATTCTTCAAGTTAGTCTTGGTAGCCAACTTCAAGTTTTTCTTGAAGGCAAGCCTTGAAAACGGCAGCGAAACTGTAGAGTACCTATACAAAATATATAATTAGTTACAGTTTCAGTATGAGAAATTTTAATACATTCTTACAGATCGAAACATTCCGAGCGGCCCATCAAATTCCAACATGGTTCTTTTGTCCAGTAGTTTGTGGCAATATCTGCCAGTGAATCCATATTTGCTGTGTCGTTGACAAGAACTGACTTTTACCCACTGCTCAGCAGTTGCTGGATCGGCAGTCTCAATCGCCTTATAGACTGCATTTATTATCCCAAGAACGATATGGAGCACGGGAGGTGAACACAGCAAAGGGTATTGAACACAATTGTAAAAATTGTTTGCTCGTTTGTCGTCGGCACCATCATCTTCCCATTTTTTTGTAATTGGTTCTGATTAACCCAAGTGTTCTTGGAATCATGCACTCTTGGGATAACTTCGATTTACTTGTGCAGCAATATGGACAAGGATGGGAAGAGCTGTGTCCCATGAGTCCCAGCAAATGATTGACAATTTTAAGGCCCTCTGCCACTACTGCCTCCAATTCGTTCAATTTGAGTAGTGTTGACCAAACTTTCGCAAAATTGGTGTATTTTTCCGTTATGCCTGGTACAACAACGAGCAGTAACAATTTCTTGACTCCTGTGCCTTTTGTCCTTGGAAAGTTTGGAATAACAAATCCTACAAAGTTTAGCTGTTCGTACCTTTTTGAATTCTCTGACACCGAAGGCCTCCCACGTTTCTTAGAGTTGTTGATCTGATAGCCGCCGAACTGAGTCAAGGTCACACGAGCAGCCACACACACGTAACATTTACACAACATTCCACTCCTTGTAGATACACGCTGAAAGTTTTTGTACTTGTGGACTTCTACGTTTTGATTTTCATTTATAGCAAATGAGCAACCACAGCAAATTTTCTTCGAGTAATACCCGCTTCTTACGTCAATGTCCGGCAGAAACCGATTTTTACCAAGCGCACTGTTTTTTCGGATATTTGTCTTAAATTTGATTTCTTGAGACACAAAACACAAACTTTGCTTCGATTTTCCTCGTGAGTTCTAGGAGGCGTCATCTTTACGCAGCGCGATTACAGGTTAGATTCGAAGAAATTGCTTTCCAACAGATTTATAGGACGATTGTTTATATAAACCAACGAAACAACAACAATTATGCTAGCTATCCCTGTTAAACTCTATCCAGCCTACTGCGTTTCTGACGTTCCAAAGTCCCAGTTCAAAATTTTCAAAAAATGTCTAATTCATCATGTGTTACCTTATAAACAAATTGATTAACTTTTCAGCGTGACTCGGTTCGCTAGGTATGTGCTCATGAAATTTCGTCGTGGCTTCGTTCTACTACCACCTTAAGAAGGCTTAGTCATCATAATAGCTAATATAACATCCTTATTAAATTAAGAAATTCACACTGCATTTTTTTTTGTTTCCTGGCTAAAATAACGTTAATTTTAATGAAACAAAACTTAAAAAAAAAAAAGTTGCTCTAGACCCCCCGACAGTTTATTTTGGTCATAGTCGCAAATGAAAGGGGAAAGTCCAAACTTGCTTCTGTCCAATTTTGAGACATGCCGAATTTTTTTTCATAAAGTTATACAAAAAAGACACCGTGGTCCCGATTCGTTCGTTGGCTGCTCGTTAGATGGGCTGTCTCGATAGTTGAATGTTCACTGGTTGGGGCAAAACCCAACTAAAAAGCACTGTCAATGTCAAAATCGATGTCAAAACGAGTTTGACGTCTGACCGCCGTCGCATCGCAGCTCCTATATACAGAACGTTTGTGCAAGTATGTAAGTGTTCCGTGACGTATTTCTCGTCACTTGCTTGTGTCTAGAGCATTTTGATCAGTTGTCAGTTGCCCCAACGAACGAACACGATTCGTTAATCGGGGCGCAGTCGTGACCCAACGAGCGAATCCTCACTGTACTAGTGGAAAATTCATAGTAGACAATAGGACGCGAAGCTCAGCAGCGAAGCGAAAGTTATTTTTAGAAACAGCCCGGTTCAACTTCTCGGGTTTGAATAGCGGCGTTTGTGTGTAGTGGTATGGAACCTGTGGAACCGTGTAGCGCATCTTAATACAACGAATAGATTATGAATTAACACATTTTCTGTACGTTCTTTATACATTAATTGGTAGAAAAGGCATATCTCAATTTTTGATAGCCTTTCTTGTTTTGCGTGTATCTACAAAAATGGTACAAAACAAAAGGACAGGTCACTATTGTCGATTTTTTTTGTTTATATTTATGTGTATTTTAACTTAAACGCTAATTCTACACTTGTTATCGAATTGTTGCGTTGATTTCAAAACTTGTTACTGTTGTGTTATTGCAAAGATTTTTAATTTATTATATTTGATTATTGTTAATAAGTTGGTCAAAGAGACGAACCAGCCAAGGGCTGAAAGCCTCTATGGTAAGATAAATCAATCAATCAAGTAGATCAATAGTACAACAATAACAAAACTTGTACTTCAATAAAACATGTTATTGAAATGTAATTGAATGAATGTATACCAATAGCTTGATTATAACAAAATGCTCCTACAAAATTTGATATGGAAAAGCTATGCCTTGATAATTAAATGATAACAAAACAAGATATAAAAACAGGTTATGTGATTTCGTAGTTATCAATTTGATATTCTCCTCTGCTCGGGGAAGGTTTTCAATTGGTCAGTCAGCCAGGATTTGCCTATGTAGTGTTATGGTCACACGGTTTGTGTTTGTCTTCTTGTTTAATTTTGTAGTAAGGTTCCGTTCAATATGTATTTCTCCTCGTTAAGTCAGTTGTCGTATGTTTGTTTTTTTTTTCATCGAATCAATCGAACCCCGTATGTTAAAATACAGTCGATCCTGGGTCTAATTGTTTTCTTGATTTCGCTAATCATTTTCTACTTCTCTATGTTTATCTCTCGTGTCCTTAAATTATCATCGGTTCAAAACCCATAGAAACATGTAACTGGACTTCTGATATTTTTCTGTTGGTGTCATAATACCATCTAAGAGATAAACAAAAATACGCCAAGTTGGTCAGTTGATTGCAATTAAATTTTAAAACAATAAAGGTTGCTTGTCAACTATTATGTATTCATCCCCCTGATAGGACAATTGATCGAATTTGAAT
The DNA here is from genome assembly GCF_035046485.1 of Aedes albopictus. Lineage (NCBI taxonomy): Eukaryota > Metazoa > Arthropoda > Insecta > Diptera > Culicidae > Aedes > Aedes albopictus. Next base: position 1,744,241 of record NC_085136.1, on the reverse strand, counting down.
ATTTTTCATAGTATTAAAAATATTCAAATTCGATCAATTGTCTTATCAGTCCTACCTAGATAAACCATGTCATTTTCTCAAGTGTAGCCTATAAATGTCAACCTAGTCATACACAAGTAACGTTATTCGGTTAATAAAAGCAGTCAGTTTTTGTCCAAAATGTCACGTCGAACGCATTGACGTCAACAATGCGTTTAAGTGTTCGCACGTTAGCTTCGAATCTATCAGCACAATTAAGTGCTGCAAATCTCCTTCCCACTATTAATTCTTCGGTCGATTTTGATTGCTTTATTTAAAGAAAATATGACCAACTAACATTGTAAACATTCGAAAAAGCGACTATGACATCAATAAATTACTAATCAAAATCAACCGAGAAACGTGGGAAATAGAACCCAAACAACATTTTTGAAGTCAGTTGGCTGTAAAAGGTTCCAACTGACCTGTCACAAATCCTATAATGCTTATATTAGGTTTTGTAACGATCATCAAAACCTTCTCAAATCCAAGCGACTTTGAACTATTGCTTGGGAATAAACTCTACTAAGCCCAGCGGTTCCTCCGTGTTTATCAAGCATGTCTGATGCATATGATCAGCCATACTCCATCTGCAGCAGCCGTTTCGTGATGAACCGTTGGAGGCGCATTAAAGTGTTAAAAAGGTGATATGTTTCACTAAAGAACACTACATTACAATAATCAAAATGAAACTCCTTCACTTTAATACCGTCAACCCCTGCGAACTTGGCCAGGGAGTATTGTGAACTTGAAGCCAAATTCAACAAAAACCTTCAAGATAATAAAGATTTAAGAAATCAAAGCATTACTGTTCTTGTCCGGCTTAAACACGATTAATGTCAATCAGGAGATCATGCAGCAAATAGGTGTATATGTGTTGTGCCCATATATTTACAAAAGATCTTATTTTCTAGGCCTACCTTAACATGCTACTCTGAGCTTATAGTCGCCGCCTTCTGTTACTGCTGCTGTTGACAGTAGAACTACGCTGCGATAATGTAGGGGCCCCTTTACTGCTTGTCGAACGCCGTTGATACGAAGATATTTGGGCGCTCACTTTTGAACGCTGGATATTCAAGCGATCTGCTAAAACTGCCACTTCACGTTCTGAATCACAATTCCAAAAGCCAAACGATGTACATATTCGAAAAGTTCGCATGCAGCTTGTGATCGGCTGCTGCGCGTTTATTCACTACTCACACACTCTTACACGGAACTACAAATCAACCCAAATTTAAGTTGTTTTGACGCAATCCCGGTCTTCCGTGGAATAACTCAAATTTGCGTCAAACAGCGAAAGTGGTGAGTGAGTAGTTCTCGTTTGAGAGGGGCAAAAAAAAATTAACCCACTGTTAAGTTATTTTCACCCAACGGAGGCCTCAAATGACGCAAATTTGGGTTAACTCAAGAAAACCCAAATTTGGCTTCTTCCACGGAAGAGCAGCGGATGCGTCGGTGCTTCTCTCTTTGTTTTTGACAACATTGCGGTGGGGCGAGGGAGAAAACAACCCAACTTTGAGTTAAAACTAAAAGCAGTTTAGCCAAATTTGAGTTTTTAAAACTTATTCTTTGGGTTTTAATATTTTTCCGTGTATGCAACCGCTGGCGGTAGTGTAACCTACGTTCTCGCTTTGCTTCTTCCACACACATACACACACACGTAAGAATTTTGTCATCATGTGACGGAATCACCAGTGACGAGAATACTGTGTTGCCCTTGTTCGCTTTCACGGATGCACTCTGCACTGTGTCGTCGATAGAGGGACCAGAAATCAACTCGGTTTTTCTTCCACATACGCGAGCACTATCGTTCACCGGTGGCTGTTCGATCAACCAGAGAAATCACTATCTCGAAATGCACACTCGCGACCGCGGGCGAAGGGATTCTTCGTCTCCGATAGAGCTCTGTTTACGTTTCAGCTTCGATGAGCGCCGACGCCTACTGTGGCGTTCGGCGGCGGCCAAACTGGCTTCGTGTTTCACCACCAGTGTTCTTGTCGGACGGGGCTTGCGAGAGTTTTCACACCAACACTACCACGTCAGATTCTCACTAGCACTGACACGCGACAGGGAAGTACTAGAGTACCGGGCGAAGCAGAATGCACGTATGACCTCTACTACTGCGCGCTGGCCGGGGCTGATCGTAGTGCGATCGTGCGACGTGTGCAGCCTCGATGCTCGGTGATTCGTTCCAGTAAAACTGCGTGTGCTGTGTTGGAAAAAAATGTTAGTCTAGTCCATTGGAGTGATCTTTGGACAGAATAATTCATCACGTGCTAGGCAAAATGGTGGTCTTCCTGACGCTTGGGCTGGTTGTTGGTGCTTTAGTATCCGCTTCTCCTCAGGGTGCATATTATGTACTAGATCTATTCCTAATGCACAGTTGAATTACCTTTAGTTTGATTAGGTGTCTCGAGGATTTAATCCAACCACGCTGGAATGTCGTGGCTGTGATAGAATAATAATTATTGTTCGATTCGAGCTGCCGCTCTTTGGCTTCAAACCCGATTTGGGGTTTGACGACTAGGGAAGTGGAACAATCTCGGCAGGGGACCTATTTTGGCCACTTTTAACTCAGCCAATTCTGAACCAATTGACACAATTTTTGGAACGTGATGAGATACGTATAGTATCTAGCCGTGTACAAAATTTCAAGTCAATTGGGTCGGAATTGACTGAGTTATAGCGAAGAGTGCCCAATATACCGGCCGCTGCCCAAGTGGTTCGCTACCCTAATATCTTTGTTAAATTTGGTGTTTCGCTCTTCTGAAACATTCGCTTATACACTGGTGTAGTGTATCCAGAATCTCAATTTATTTCTTTATGGTGATGTGACAGGCAATACCTGATTAACAAACCTCTACAGTGTAACAGTTTCAGGCCAAATACATGGGAAATTGGCCTGCTTGATGCCACTGAGCTGTGTGATGTACATCAAAGAGTATACCTACTCCGACAAAAATAAACCGACTTTTGTGGCTACTGGGCTATCTGTTTACCAGGAACTGCTGTGTAGCAATGTTCGTCCCCTGGCGGAAGTTGTCTGGAATCAGTTGATTTGAGCATTTATATTTGAGGTTTTCTGTAGAGAGTCCACTATAGGCGCAGGGTCCATTACTGGGGCCGAAACGCAAGTTTTTATAACTCAAAAACAAAACAAAATTCATTGGCTTTAAGGTTCTGGATTTTTTTTTCGGGGTATCGTTTCTTTTCGATTCCTTCACGGCTTAAATTTTCAACGAGCTTCTTCTCCTCATCAAGAAATTGAGGAATAGTTTTATTCAATTTTGACTAGTATTTCAGTCTCCGTACATTTTTTATAATTAGATCACAAAAGAGTTCTTATTTTTATCTCGTAGACTACACAAATAGCACATAAATTGTCACGTAATTTAAGATTTCCACAATCCAATAGTTCTCGTATGTTTGTTATTCTATTTTGCATGTCATCCAATGTCTGCATTGACAAGCTATTTTATTGGTGCTCATTCGTACTAATATCAACTACGTATCGAGCTAAGTAAACAAAAGGTCCAACTTTAGAATCTTCTTGATTTGAAATGCTGAATACACGTTAAATGTAGAGTTTTATTTGCATTCTCAATATGTTGTTGATGTTTGAAATGTTACATAAAAAGTCTTCCTAATGTTCACGAATTATCTTCTTTATAGTGCATAATATTTTCAAACAATGCTCACTCATATTTAAACATTCAACTGACAAAATGTCGTTTAGATAAAAGTGAAATTCTAAACCTCATTGTTTATCCGTTGGCACACCACAGGGTCTAGAAACCTTTCCAGCAATCTCAAAAAACGGTAGGCCTAGGCGGTAAGCCTAAATGGCGGAACAAACGGCTTCGGCGGCGTGCCTGCCTCTCCCGTGTGGTGTGGATTCTTTTTGTTCGCATTTAATTTATCTAATCGTTTGAATTACCTCATTTTCAAAAGTGAGAATCCATTTCGAAAACCCCGAAATGGCTACGAGCTGTGAAATTCTGAATCTATAATGTATGAACCCCTTGGCTTGACTTGGCATGGCGTATCCTGCTCTGGCCTGGCCTAGACCTCTGCTGGAGCAACCAAAGAGACGGCAGGTTCTCCCGCCATTGAGCAGAGGCTCAAAGAAAGAACGACATAATTTAAATTGATTTGAATAACAAATACCGCTGGCATTTTTTGGAAGAAGCTGGCTCTTGTTGGTTGATACTTTTTTTTTCGGGGGTTATGACGGTATGAAGCGAGATAACTACCTCCGCGTGCGCAGAGTGAGAGCGAATTTATGCTAATTTACAACCTTGTTTATTATACGTGGCAAAGAGGCAGCAGTGTGTTAAGTCGGGTTGAATTATTCCAGACGCAGAAATGATGAAAAACGCGTATCCAGAATGGAGGATTTCTACCGTTTGCTTGAGTGATAGTTTATGTGAAGAGTGTAAATTGAAGCGATTTAATAAATTTGCTGCTTCCTTGGTTAGATTTTGGTTTTGGCGACCGAGGGATTAAACTTGCATTGACTCAAATTAATCTGACGACGATTCCAAACCGTTCCCATCACGATCGAATCCCAATTTCGAGACCAGCATAAATAATCGGACGGAGGACGTGAACCGAAATCTAACAATGCCATTAGATTTAGTTGAAGTAATTATTTGTGCAATTTTGTGTGAGAATTCTTTTGTGGCGAATGATTTATGAGACCCTCGGCTGAGATTTCGGGACGAGCCGGAACGTGAAGGGTCCATCTAGGGATGTTTGAAGAAGAAAGTTGAAAGTCGAAAGAAATGATACCCCCTTTGTTTCGCTTTCCGAGCACGAACAAGAGCCAGATAGAAGTTGAAAACAGGGAAATGTAATCCCGCATAAATCAAACGAATGTCTTTTCTCACCCTTTGCGTGACTCCTTTTTTCTCTGCTGAAGATTCTCGCGCTTAACGACAGTCAGTAATGGTTGTTCTTTTATCCGTAGATAAACAGAGAAAGGGAAATGGGAGAACCAAAACCAACATGGCTGACCTGCGTCTGCTGTACGAAGCAACGGAGCCTGGAATGATTTATTAACCCCTTGGAAATGGAGAGGGTAGTTTTTGTACACCGAGAAGAAATGGAGAGTAAGTTTCATCGGTTGCGATAACCTTTGTGTAGCGTTTTTTCCCTATTGCGTCCTTTCTTCGTTTCGGCGAACAATTGAGACATTAAATTAGGAACGTTACGTCCTGCTGTCCCTGCTGCAAGGACCAGCTTCCTGCCAAGCGTCCACGATCGCTTACAAGATCGACTTTCCGATAGAGGCGAGATTTACGAAAGCAGAGCAGAGACCGTCTTTGTGCTGCTGCTTGCTGCCATTAGATAAGCTGAACCCGGTCCATCCCACGGTCGTGAAATAACAAAGAACTTCTCCAGCAGCATTCAATACAGTGTTGTGGATGCACGAGGAGAAGAAGTCGGAAAGCCATTTCATCTCCATGTTTTCTTACAGAAGAGCAACGGCGGCGGCAATAACCAGTGAGTTATCGCTGATTGAGTGCGCAGTCAATAAAAGCATCGGGAGGTCAATGGCTCATCGTGTGTTAATTTAGCTCCATTGCCATTCTACGTGCCGCATATATGGAAGAGGAATCTTCGTTCGCTACTGGATAGATGCAGTAGTTGGAATTAAATGATTTAATTAGTTGTAGACGCGATGTCTTGGGGTCTGTTCAGGAATGTTAGCCGTGATCCCAACAAAAATGCTGTACATATTGTAAAAGAGGTTTTTAATTTCAGAAAGTCCTATAAAAGGTTACTTATACCAATTCTACAAGATTGTTTTTGTAGAATTATCATCCAACTATTGTGTACCTATCTAGATGAGTTGAACTCCAACACCAAAACGAAAACTTATATCTTCCTTTGAGAGCTGGTTGGAATCTATCGTCAGCAGTACTGATTTCCTCTGCTTTTTTAATATTAGATTCGTGTGAAAGTAACGCAGTTCGTGTTCATCTTAGTCCGTCTTCCACCTTTCAATCACCACAAAATATGGCACCACATCCATATTTCATCCGGAAAACCCCCAAATGATTGTTTTATATCCTTTTGTCAATACCGGGTATTGCCAACAACAGTGGTTTTGTGTACAGTTGTAGACGTTAAGCTCATGAGTGTCGTTTCCAATATTCGATATTTACAGGATTTTTTTGCCGGCTTTTCGGGCCCGTATGCAGTTGATCACCAATATTACCTTCTTTTCCCGATCAGCCTAGATAGCTGTGTAGTGTCGGTACCGGTCAGTTCAACTGGCTAAGAATAGCACTACGGACCACCTGTTCCAGTGGTAGGAGTCCACTAATCAGGTGACCCCTAATTCAAGGTGTTATGCGGCGTTACGCTTACCGTGCCTAGGAATGAATGGTTAGGGGGTTCTTATAAAAATCCTAATCGCAAACGGAGCCTGTGGAGTATCAGGGCGCCCTCCACAGTATTTGCCCTTACTGTGCTAACCGGAGCAATAGCGCGGTGGACCTTGTGTTTCTCCGAGACAATCAGCTGCCCTTCTTCAATCTTATTCTTGAGGCTGAATGAGGGCGGGATTATGAAGATGATATTAATTAGTTTAAATTTTCACCTATATGGTTTCGCGTTATGCGTTTTACACAGTGTATTCTGTGCATCCTCGCCTTTGGCGCACTAAAATCGATACTGATCTGGCTTTATTATTGCTGTTATTTTTTTTTGCTGTGATTGTTAAGAGTTTAATCTTGCCTAATTTGGGTAGTGGCTACGGTTAGGATAGCTCAGATCAATCTTCAGCACAAAAGAACAGCAACGATCAATCTTTGTAGGCTTATGCAAAATGGTACAGCCCAAGTGGTGTTAGTCCAAGAACCTTACTTTCGTAAGGGGAATTTCTATCTAGGAAACCTTGTGTATCCGGTATTTGCTACTTTCAGTAAAAATGAAATGGCAAACTCACGTGTCATGCCTCGAGCATGTGTGCTTGTCAACAACACAATCGTTGCTACACTCATCTCTGAACTAACTACTAGAGATGTATGTGCTACCACAATCGATGTATCTGTTGGAAACCTCAACAGGAAATACGTTTATTGTTCGTTTTAGTTACCACATGATGAACCATCTCCTACGGATGCTTTCAAGCATGTCATCGCATACTGTACTTCAAAAGACCTTCCGCTAATTGTTGGCAGTGATGCTAATGCACACCATATCATCTGGGGCAGCTCAGACAATAACTTGAGAGGCTCCAGTTTGATAGAATATCTAAGTAGTACCGATCTTGGATTACTTAACATAGGCAACCGCCTAACCTTCATAGTATCTGCTACAGAGGAAGTGTTAAACATAACGCTTTGCTCTAGCAGAATTAGTCACGAGCTGATGAAGAATCTTTATCTGACCATCGCTACATCTTGTTTGAACATGTGAATGTTACTTTGCAAACTTTGCGTTTCAGGAACCCCCGGTCAACCAACTGGGATCTCTTTACCGATTTGGTTGCAGCCAAATTTCATTGATACTCACCATCCATTGACAATCCAAATGATTTAGATGATGCCGTTGATACTACAACGGCCTTCATCATAAAAGCTTTTGAAGAAGCTTCCCAAGCAACACACATGTTGTATATTAGTAACGACAGCGCAAGTTTTGGTTATATAGAAGTTTATTTTACGTTATTTCAACACAATGTTAAAATTACGTAAAATTGACTTCTATACAACCAAAACTTGCGCTGTCGTAACGTTTATATAACATGTGTGTTGCTTGGGTTGCCCTCTGCGGTCTGTGAAGACCACAAGAGGAACCCCTTGGTGGAACTTTGATCTGGCGAAGCTCAGGAAACAATGTAGAAAGAGTTGGAACAGACGACGTTCGGCTGAATCGGAGGCTTTCAGGTCGGCTCGCAAGGCCTACCAGAAAGCTCTTCGGTCTGCTGAACGATCCGGCTGGAAAAACTTTTGTACAAATGTTTCCAGTCTGAGTGAAGCCAGTCGATTGAACAAAATCCTTGCAAAATCTAAGGATTTTCGAGTGAACGAACTTCGATTGCCAAATGGTGATTTCACTTCCTCTGATGTCTTTTCTTTTGTTATGATTCTTTAGCTTCGGCTTAGAGTATCATAACTTGAGAATCGATTGAATGGGCACTTAATAGCTTTGCTCCTTTCAAATCTCCTGGGGCAGATGGGATTTATCCTATTTTGGTTCAGAAGGGATTTGATCATTTCAAACATGTTTTGAAACAACCACTTGTTTGCAGTTTTGCTACAGGCTATATTTCCAAATCCTGGCGGGATGTTACTGTGAAGTTCATTCCGAAAGTGGGTCGTGTGTCGTATGAAGAAGCAAAGAGTTTCAGACCTATCAGTTTGACCTCTGTTCTTCTGAAATGCTTAGAACGCACTGTGGATCATCACATCCGAGATGTTCATCTGGCCAACGTGCCTCTTCATGTGAGCCAACATGCCTACCAATCTGTAAGTCCACTGTGACTCTTTTACACAAGGTTGTTTACGATACAAAGAAAGCATTCGCTCAAAAGCAATCTTGTTTGGGTGTTTTCTTAGATATCGAGGGTGCCTTTGACAACGTGCCTTTCGATGCCATATTGGAAGCCGCACGGAGTCATGGTATATCTCCAATGATTTCCAATTGGATTCATCAAATGCTAGCAGGAATTAGGAAATTGAGTGTTTATGGATGCCCCCAAGGGGGAGTCTTATCACCACTTTTGTGGAATCTCGTAGCAGATACGCTATTGAGGCAACCCAATAATAGCGGTTTTCCAACTTATGGTTTTGCCGACGACTACCTAACATTGTTAGTTGGTATGTGCATCAGCACCCTTTTCGACCTGATGCAAAACGCTCTTCAGGTAGTTGAGGGTTGGTGTCGCCAATATGGCTTTTCGGTAAATCCGAGTAAAACATCTACTGTTCTTTTCACGGAAAAGCGAAACCGTAATGGCGTTCGACCTTTGCGTCTTTTTGATTCTGAAATCAATGTGACTGAACAGGTAAAGTACGTTGGAGTCATTCTTGATTCCATGCTTTCCTGGACACCTCACATTGAGTTCAGAATCAAGAAAGCTTGTATGGCCTTCGGGCAATGCCGGCGAACCTTTGGTACAACTTGGGGTCTTAAACCCAATGCATTTACACAACTGTTGTTCGTCCAATATTGGCTTATGGATGACTTGTGTGGTGGCAAAAGGGCGAAGTCAGAACGGTTCAATCAAAATTAGGCCATCTCCAAAGGATGTGCTTAATGGCGATGTCTAGAGCGTTCTCTTCAACTCCCACGGCAGCGCTCGAAGTTCTCTTTGACGTTGCTCCACTACACATTCATCTCAAACAAGAAGTACTTTCTTGCACTTACCGCTTGTGGGTACTTGGTTTACTAGAGGAAACTCCTGTGAACCGCAGTTCAACACACACCTCGTTGTTTCCACTTTTGGTGAATTCGGACAAAGTTGTCCTTGCTGCAAGTGATTTTACAATTGCTTGTAATTTTCCATACAGGACATTTTCCACGAAATTCCCTTCCCGGGAAGAGTGGACATCTGGTTATCTGGAAAGAAGTATTTCAGAGGGCATCATGTGTTACACTAATGGCTCCCTTCTCGAAGGTCGAGAAGGTGCTGGTGTTTATTCTCGTGAGCTAAGGCTGCATCAGTCTTACTCACTTGGTAGACACTGCACCATTTTTCAGGCCGAAATCTTTGCTCTTATGTGCGGAGAGCAATCAGCACTTCAGCAGCACGTAATGGGCAAAGTAATATACTTCTGTTCAGATAGCGAGGCTGCTATTAAATCACTTGCTTCGGCCAACTCTAGGTCGAAGATAGTTATCGCTTGTTGAACTCAAATCGAGGAGCTGAATTCAGCAAACGCAGTTTACCTTGTATGGGTGCCTGGCCATTCTTCCATCGCTGGAAATGAATTGGCTGATGAGATAGCTCGCTCTGGAGCGTCACATGACTTCATTGGCCCTGAGCCGCTATTCCTATATCGAAGTGTTGGGTATAGCTTCAGATTCACACCTGGGCTTTCACTCAATACAGACAATATTGGAATAGTTTGGAGTCATGTCGTCAAACCAAATTGTATTGTGCTGAGCCATCTCCAAGGGTGGCGAAGTATCTGACTAATCTGTCTAAGCAGAATTGCAGCATGCTGGTCAAAACATTGACTGGCCACTGCCGACTCAGTTATCACATGCCGAATATTCAACAAGCTGATTCATTTGCCTGTGATAGCTGTGAATCCGATTATGGAACATCATATCATTTGATATGTAACTGTCCAGTTTTTGCGCAACTGCGTTTCCGAGTATTCGGTAAACACTTAATAAGTGAAACTGACTTCAGAAACCTGAATCTACAGCATATTCTGTTGTTTTTAACCCGCTGTGGTAAAGAGCTATAGGCTCTCTTTCGCTTTATGCGTTAATACAGTGCCCTTTTCAGGGCGCTGTTTGAACCCATTGCGGTACGCTTGTGAGTTAGTACCCTCTTCCAGGGTATTTCTCCCATTTCCCTACCTGTCCCTATCCCCATCCAAATCCCTTTTCCTTCCTTTTCCCTCAGGTAGATGATGAAATAGGCTGTTATTTTGGCGATGGCACAAATGTCCCAAATGGAGGATAACGTGCCTCTGGAGCCGGTCTTCTGATACCTGATACCTAGAACATCCGGAAAAATCTCAAATGATTGTTTTAGTTCCTTTTAATTGTATTGGGACATACGTTAGTACAAAGTATTGCCAGCAACAGTGGTTTTGTATACAGTAAACCTCCACCTGGCATAGCAGTGATCTAATACATTTTCGACACGAGCATAAAGGGAGATGTTAACCCTAAAAGGGATACCTTCATGGCCTCAGTTTCGTCACCTCGCTGAGTGTGTTCCATCAAAGACGAGGTCTGAAAGGCGCCTGGGGTCCAATGGACCCCTGGTATCCCTTTTAGGGTTAAGCACATGAGTGTCGCTTCAAGATTCGATATTTAGTTCATTTATTTACCAAACTCGAACAAAACATGCAGAACCTGAATTTCAATCATATTTTGTGTATTAATTACGACGCCCCATTTCGTTCCACGGTTCACCGGGATGGCATCACGAGACGCAATCATCCACTAAAAGGTTAACTTTCTCAACCCAAAAATAAGAGGTATTGCCAAACACACCCCAAAAAGGGCTCTCGCAAAAGAAACAGCGGGGTGACCGACGCCTACTAAGTGCATTATTTATGCAAGGTCTCCGGAACGGTTCTCGTATTTTCCTACGGCTCGTAAACAACGACCGTGCAGGCCCAAGTCCGGATGGCAGCCAGCGTAAGTAACGAGATTGTTATCAGCTCGCAAAAATCCGTCTGAGCCCCGTCGTCATGGTGTGTACGCACGTGTTGCCGCGATTAAAATAAACAAAACTAAAGCGCTTAATCGAACCAAAGCATTGCGAAGACTGCGCGGGGAGATGACTTGGACCGAGTTCAAGAAGGATGGGTCCAACTCACAGAGGCGGAATTTATTTTTATTTGTCCGAGGAAGCACCCTCCTCTTTCTGGTTGTGATGCGTCATGGACAGAGGCGGTTTTTTTCGGTGCTGCAAACTGTTCCCCAGTGCGTACTTGGGATCTTTTATCGAAATTGCAATCTAATGAGGTTTTATGCTTTTTATGGCTTAACAAATTATGCTTCGACGCGGCTCGTTGATCGGGAGAGATCGAGTGTGTAAATGCATCGATCGAAGTACTTACAAGCGCTGTTTTTTCTCAGTTTCCTACAGGAAAATCTCATCCTCAGATTCAGCCAACATGCGGGGTACAAAAGAGAATCGTGTTGCCACAGTGTTGGGCCGTGTTTTCGTTAGCGTTTATTTATTGGTTTAATTAAAAAAGCAGAGCGCGAGTCTATCGAGACTGAGGGCGAATGGCCGGAGAGCCAAGATTTTGTTTTGCTTCTCAGGTCAATGTATCTACATAAAATCATAACTCAGTGGCTTTTTGAAGAACTGTAGGTTTCGCTTCATCCAGTCCAAAGAAAATATTCAAAACATGCTCCATTTCCCATCAGATCATCGACCCAAAATTTTGGACGGCCCACTCAAGTAAAGAGCAGCACAAAGATGGTGATTTAGTTTTCATCGAAACAAAAATAAAACAGATACCTCAATCTCCTGGCAGACTCAAAGCAAGATTTCCTCCTGCTTGATCTTGATTTAAAAGTGTACCCATACAATTTATACCTCTTGGGTTTTCCGTGGCCCGCACGGACGTCCCCTCCCTTCTCGAAAGCGGTTGGCTGCTCTTGTAGACGAAAATGAAGATCATCACCTTTGAAAAACCGCTTCGAGGCAAAAAAAAACAACAAAATCAAACCCAAGAGGACCGAGGGTAAAATTGCAGCTGTTTGGCCCTCGATCTTCACTTTGCCACCGTCGTCGTCGTCGTCGTCATCGTTCGTCTTCGAATGACGTTACCTTCGTTAAAATATGACCCGTATTTTGCTGTCGATGGGAAGTGGTGTCGAACGCACTTTCAGCGTAAAAATATTCAGATATTCCTTATGAAGTGTTGTAACGCCATCATATTTTTAAAATTCCACACGGATCCTTTCGTCGGAGGAGTTTCCAGGGAATATCCGGAGAAATATTCGGCTAAATTCTTCGGGTAAAGAGAGTGAAGAATTCTCAATGGTACTTGTGGAAGATTTCTCAAAAAAGTCTTTAGAAGATATCTCGAGAGAACTAGTAGATGAAGTCCTGAAGGAACTCGTAGAGCAGTTATCGGAAGAACTTTTGGAGTAACCTTCCAAGGAACTTCCGGATATATTCCGGAAGAATTCTCGAAGCAACTGTTGGGAACTTTTCTGGAAGGGGCCCATACGACCGAAGTGGTAAACTAGCGAGTATTTCGAAAGACAATGCTGAATGCGACAAATTCGATTCCCGGTCGGACCAGGATCCTTCCAGTTTGGACCAGGACCAGGATCGGACCAGTTGAGGAAATATTCTTGAATTCCTTGCGTATCATCTTGCGAGTGTCACCACGGGAAATACTGGTAGACATACTGAAAATCCATGAAAGAATTTCCAGATGGAAGTCTGGGAGAATCCAGGAGGAAAACCTTGTAAATTGATTTAAAGAATTGCGAAGGAATTGCTGAAAGAATTTTCGAAGCCTTTACAAGTAACAATTCATGGTGGAAATTTTAGAGGAATTTTCGGAGGAACTTCGAGAACAAATCCTGGAAAACTATTGAAAGAATTCTCGATAGAACGTCCAGAAGAGTTCTTTAAAAAAATTGAACTCCCAATAAGAAAAAAAAAAAACCTAGAGGAACACTTGAAACCCCTCGAACGAACTTCCGGAAAAAAGGAATTTCCAGAAATTTCTGTAGGAACTTCTAGATAAATCAGTTGACAGCTTCACGCCGTCGTCTTTTCGATTCATCGCATGGGTACACAGATCGAAAAAAGAGTGTAAAATTCTGTGACATATGATGCACATAATTGGAGCGTAGGATATCACAGAAGTTTACATGACATATCATGTAAAGTTCATGAAATATCATGTAAACTTCCATTATATGTCATGTAATATAGCATGACTCTGAGAGTTTACATGACATATGACACAAATTTACATGATATATCATGTAAACCATCATAACACTAAGTTTACATGACTTAAATGAAGTTTACATGACGTGTAAATCTGATTATTTTTATCTGTGTACATCAATTTCCGATTAGGTTGTTTCGTTTTGAACAAGTAGAGTGAAAATGTGATTTTTCCAAGGCAAGAGAAGGAGTCTGTACGTGAAATCGCCGCAAAATCATCCACAGATCGAAAAAAGAGTGTAAAATTCTGTGACATATGATGCACATGATTGGAGCGTGGGATATCACAGAAGTTTACATGACATATCATGTAAAAGTCATGAAATATCATGACATATAACACAAATTTATATGATATTTCATGTAAACCATCATAACACTAAGTTTACATGACTAAACTGAAGTTTACATGACGTGTAAAACCCATTATTTTTATCTGTGGATCGTTACCACAAAAAATCCATAAAGGTAACAAAAGGTAATTTCCGTGATAGCTTTAGCGTATATTCGCCGCGTTATTCACAGGAAATATCATCATCGTTCACATCAACGGTCGGAGACGAGAAGAAGCACACAATTCCATCGTCAAAGGGAACATCAAACTGACGCCATTGCAACAAGAAGATCTCTAAAGATTTTACCTTCATAGAAACCCGGTAAAGGTTATCCGTACCGCTTCTGAGCGAATCTTCAACCGGACACGATAGTCTCGGGGTAAAATTTCTCCACACAGAGAAAAAATTCTACTCAGTGGCTGAGATGGCCTCACTCAGAAATCGAAAAATCCTTTGTTTCCTTACTCAGTTTCCGTTAAAAGTGGGACAACCCATTGTCAATGGGTTGTCCCACTTTTAGCCGAAACTGAGTAAGAAAACAAAGGATTTTTTTTATTTCTGAGTAAGGCCAACTCAGTCATTGAGTAGAAATTTTTCTAGGTGCAAGATGTTAGGCTGAACATATCAATCTAAGAACCTGATAATTCCCACAGGAAAGCGAAATCCGCAACCCGATCATCACGATACTCCGTTCGATAAAAGGCCCTCAAGAGAGGTATTACATGGATGACACTTTTTTCCTATTGGAAAACTAACAGCACGATCATTCTTATTAGGGCTTTTTTATTTGTCACCTACACCGAGAAAAATTTCTACTCAATGACTGAGTTGGCCTTACTCAGAAATAAAAAAATCCTTTGTTTTCTTACTCAGTTTCGGCTAAAAGTGGGACAACCCATTGACAATGGGTTGTCCCACTTTTAACGGAAACTGAGTAAGGAAACAAAGGATTTTTCGATTTCTGAGTAAGGCCATCTCAGCCACTGAGTAGAAATTTTTCTCTGTGTACCCACCCTGCCGCAACTACAAGCGATCATCGAAGGAGGGGGGGTCCACAACACCACACACGGCGTCTACTCTCCACGCAAGCATCCAACGAAAGCTCATCGACGCGGACGAAGATTACTGTGCGTAGTAGTGGTGCATAACGAAGCGACGTGTCCACTTGCAGGAGAGAGAAGGAATCGGTAAGCTCACACCACACCATCTTCGATGAATGCCACATCCACAGGTTGTGTCGGACGACGGCATGGGGCTGTCCATAAACCACGTGGTCATGAGGGGGGGGGGGTTTCGGCCAATGACCATTTTGTATGGACGAATAAAAAAATTTGTATGGACTAATGACCACGCGGGGGGGGGGGGGGGTTGAGAAGTCCCAAAAAAATGACCACGTGGTTTATGGACAGCCCCCATAGAGCCAGAGCGAAGAACGATCGTCGGCATTGAAACGTCGCGTGCATCTGAGTAGTGACGGCAAATTGATAACGCGTGTTCTGAAAAAAGCAACGGGAAAAGTGCGGAGTGATCGCGTATGTGCAGCTCCCGGCCAGCTTCAACAAACAAGAAAGCTTATTTGCAGTAGAGGAAGGTAGATCGTCGGGTGATTTGATGGTTGGCGACATGCATGTCATGTGTGAAAATGCAGTACTAGTTGAAACAGTGAATCTAACAACGCCAACAGGGATCAAGGGCAGCCAAGTCCCCGTCAGCGTGGACGCTACACCCCTACCGGAACTGACGGGCAATTCTCGACATCCTGACGTAGCTGCTGTTTTCGGAACCTTAAAAAGGACACCGCGCCTTTTCTTCGGAATTTTCAACTAGCGGTTATGGGAGTCAGGGCGGAAGTCTTAGTTGTACCGGACCCGGTGAACAACCTCTGACACCTGATCAAAGCTAGAACAGGTATGGAAAAGAGATAAAGATCCTATTCCTTTGAGGACAGCGAAGGAAGCCAGCCAGAAGATAGTACTAGTTTTGATCCTGATACCACACAGAGGGTTACGAACCGTAGAGACACTGAGATTTTCGGTCTCATAACAACGGTTGTCATACTAACATTCCTTCCCATCCTCAATGACCGTAAGGACGTAGCAGGTGCCATTATTGACCATGCTATAGATGGGAGCTCTCGAACTCTGTACGATGAAAATCAGGGATGCCAGATAATTTTTTGAAAAATCTTTATCACTATTTTAAAAAATCTGTATCCCATACAAAAATAAAATGGCCTCTCGAGCTCAAAAATCTTTACTTCATATAAAATAAAATATGAACGGATGCTCAAAAATCTGTATAAAACAGTTAAATCTGTATATATGGCATCCCTGATGAATGGTGTGTTAGTCTCAAGTCCCGTTGATTGGTTCTTTGTGCAATTTAGATTGCTCCGTTCAATCACGGAGTAGCAACTACGAATTGTACGGTTATCTATGTTCAGAATGGGTCAACGTATGAAGAAAATTTAAATTTGATCACATCAACCCAGAACAAAAATTTATCAATATATATATTGGCGTCCAAAACAACTGTACACAATTTGGAAGCGATTGGTTGCGTCCCCCTATTCCGCATTGCATTTCGATTGAAAATTGTATGGAAATTAGTAGGGGAAAACGTACTTTTTTGCATTTTACTCATAAGTTGAATTATTTTGTCTAATACCATTTAACTAATGACATTAAGGTATAGCCTAGGATATGCCGAAAAACTACTGAATACCGCAAAGTGATTCAACGCTTGTAAAAAAAAGTTATTCGCTGGGTAATATAGGCATAAAATTGAGCTTTTATTATTGATGTTTCTTTATTATCTTTAATAACGAAATTTTCAGCCCAGGGCTGGTTCATCTGGGACATAATGGGCCATATTATTGATGTTATTCTTTTACACGTTAAATGTAAAGCACCGCCGGGCAATCTGTACACCAGTGGTCACCAAACTGCGGCCCGCGGGCCGCATGCGGCCCTTGAGAAGGTTTTGTGCGGCCCGCGAACTGATTTTGAAATAAATTAGAATGGGCCCGCTGGCAGATTTAAAATGACAGTAAGAATTTATTATCTTGAAATTTGCACGAAAATGACTACCAACTACTAAACTACTGTATGATTCTTGGGAATGTATTCAACAGAAGTATGAATAAACTACAAAACTTTTCTGAGTCAGTAAAGTCAACTCTGAAAGTGTGGCTGTCAAAAGTTCGACAGCCTTTGACTTTTCTCAAAATACTGAGTTTTGTTTCCATGATGTACCAAGGAATTTTATCTGACCTTCACAACTTTGCAAGGATATTTAAATTTTTTCTGAACCTTACAAGACTTCAATAATCCGGGATATACTACAAATTGTACCAAATGTTTATATGTTTTCTAAATACTGAGTTTTGTTCCGAAAACATTCAAAATTGTAATTATTCCAGAAGTCCCATTAAAAATTGAATGATACTCCAAGACACTTCTCTAGTAATACATTCAAACATTGCTACAAAATGTTGAATCAAAGCTTTGCAAAAACATACTAAAGAAATTGCTTAGAAAATATTAAAGGAAATTCCTCAGAATTGCATAAGAAATTGTTTTTCGAGTTAGAATTTATTTTTGAAAATTAAAATTTCTAAAATCTAAATTTCCTCTAGATTTTTCTCTATTTCTTCTTTGGTGCTGTCTGGAAAAAAATTTTCTCAACATACTGTTTTGGAATTTTATCAGATGTTCCTCCTGAACTCCTAATAGAAATTCTCCTATCAATCTTTGCAAAGTAAATTGACAGCAAATATTTCTGAAAGATAATATCAGCAGGTTTTCAGGGTACGTCTTCATTAGCTACCTAAGAAAATCCGCAAAATGTGAATCAAAGATTTTTGAGCTTAATTTGGGAAATTCTTGCAAAACCCCTGAAACAGCAACTACAAATTATGCCTCAGAAATTTCTCAGCAATCGCAAACATAATATCAAATAAATGGTTTTTGTGCTTAATCCTGCAAATTTCCAATAACAAATTCTTCAAAAACTAGCGGCCCGCAGTCTCTTCTTTAAATTCAATTTTGGCCCGCGAAGACGGTTAGGCTGAGGATCACTGCTGTACACCATTACTTTTTTCACAAGTGTCGGATCACTTTGCGGTCTACGGCAAAGTTTTTCAATATCCTAGGCTATACTTCAACGTCATTAATTAGATCGTTTTAGACAAAAAAAATCAATTTATGAGAAAAATGCAAAAAAGCACGTTTTTCAATACTAACTTCTATACAAATTTCAATCGCAATGCGAAATACGGGGGTGCAACCAATCGCTCCCAAAATGTGCACATTTGTTTTGGACGCTAAAAGGAATCGGAAAAGCCTTGTTCCAAAAAATCGACTTTGTTGACCGAGTCTAATGCTCATGCTCATGCTCAAGCTCATGATACCACAAAGAACACGAACTTCTGGTTCATAATAATCGACCGTTATTCCTGGCTCTTCAAGAAACGAATAACATCTCTGTAGACGAAATGTATCGCACGCTAGGAGGGGCAGTATACCAGGACCATCAAGCAATTGGGGAACGTCCGACACTCTGTGGCTGTCAGGATTTGTTGAGAAATTGCGCATAAAAGCTTTGAACTGCCGTCTAATCTACCCATAGTTGGAATACAGTTGCTTGATTCTTCGTCTGTCTCAATAGCTTGCACTTATCTTCCAGGAGATAAAATTCCTAAACTGAATGAAATCCGGGGTTGTATTTGTTCACTTCCGGAACCCAGGTTTTTTCTCGGCAATCCAAACAATCACCATTCAGTCTGGGGCTCCCCCAACCGGACATGCGGGGTACCAACTTAACTGATGCCTTTGAAGACGAATATGCTCATTTTGAACTACGGCGCCCCAACTTCAATGAACGCTATGTCAGTACAATAGACGTCGCTGCAGTTTCTTGTTCTTTTGTCGGAAACGTGTTGTGGAGTGGAGTATTTGCTCTGACCTTCACGGAAACGATCATTTTTCAATTTGGGTTTCCCTGACCACACCGGATCAACTATCCCTCAAACTTCGAGAAGACCAAGAAGGAAGTATGGAAAAGCTGACTGGAATAATCTACCATATTGTAGGGAACTGATTCCGATTATCTATGGTTCTGCAAACTGTCACTATTCCTCGCTCTTCGGTGGTGCTCTGAGGAAACCAGGGCCACGGATCATCCGGATAAAGAGCCTGCTTTAGAAAACTACCGTACCGTACCGTTACGATGATAAGCAGTTGAGAGAACTTTTTGAAGAGCTACCGGTCAACTCTGGAATCGCGTCAACGCCTTAAACGGGAGAAGAAATAATAGTCCTCTCGCTCTTAAAGTACAGGGGAACTCCATATCTAAGCCAGAGCCAGTCGCCAACGATTTTGGTAAATATTTCACCAGTCTCTCCGCTATCAAAAGTTATTAAACCCACTTCCTGCACTCCATCAGACCCTATACTGCTGAAAAACGAACTTATGCCTTCCACCAGACACCACCGATCCTGAGATGGACCAACCGTTTTCACCAAGCCAACTAGCTTTTGCACTCAGTCGAAGCAACGGTAAGTCAGCGGACCCCAACGAGGTCGGATATACGCTTCTCAAAAACCTCAAAAAACCCCTGTCGCAAAGCTCAATTGATCTCTACAATAAGCTATGCATCAATTTCCCCGCGAGATGGAGTGAACCCTTAGTAATACTCATCCTTATGGCCAATATCCCCTCCCGCGACCCAACAAATTATCGTCCTATCTCCCTGACTTGCTGTACTGGATAAGTGATGGAGAGGATGGTCAACCGGAGGCTGAAGCAACACTTGGAAGGTAGGGAATCGCGCCACTTGGGCGGTTGCTTCTATATTCGTCTGTTTTCCACTATAACTCAGTAAAATTTGAACCAATTGATATAACTTTTGGAATGTGGTGAGATAGGTATAGTATCTACCCGTGTGCAACATTTCAAGTCAATTGGTTCAAAATTTTTTATTCTTAATCACTTAACCTAATGTACAGCTCTATTGTCCACTGGGGCACTACGTGAGTAATTTCAATTGACAGCTGCACTTATTTATATTTTTGTACAGCGCCTAGATTCTATTCTACTTTATCGAACTGGTTGCCTTTCTGCTTTCACTTTTTCTACTTTATACCTAGTAGAATGATGAGCACAAGGATGATGATGGATGGCCGTTGTTCCTTTCCAGTCCGATTGGGGGTCCATTATGAGTAGCAGTTCACCGATGTCCAGGTATCCGGGTCCGTTTGAGCCATGGGGCTCAGAAGAGGGTCAGTGTCAGTTGCTCTCGGAGGAAAAGCAACTGACGAAAAATTGCAAGTGCCGGGGCTGGGAATCAAACCCATGACCATCCGCATATGAAGCGAACGTGTGACCAACTACGCCACGAGCCCCGGCTGGTTCAAAATTGACTGAGTTATAGTGGAAAACAGACGAATATAGAAGCCACCGCCCAAGTGGCACGATACCCTATCTTACTATTAGATTTTTGCCAGCATGCGATTCGCCAACGCAACGCTATAGAGTTCCCACATATTTCACTAGTTTCAGGGATGTTGTTAAGGAGGCTTACGACAAAAGTCATCTTCCTGAAGTCATTTCACTCAATATTTCTAAGGCTTTTAAATAGGACATAAACTTCTCATGCTCAAAAACAGCTGGCAGCATCGGGCATTAGGCGGAAGAACTCTACATTTTGTGCTAAATTTCCTTTCCAGCAGAACTTTCCGAGTGATAACCAGGAACCCGAAATTTTAAACCTTCTCCGAAGAAACCGGCGTTCCACTTTTTCCAACTTTTAGCGAATTACTGATGAAGCATCCAGATAAATTCCCGTTGGAAATCCTAGAGGAATTGCCGGTGGAAATTCATGTGGCATTCCTTATGGAACTCCTAGAAGAGTTCTCGATGAAACTCCCAGAGGAATATCAAATGGAACTCGTATAGGAATACCCAGTGAAATTCCTAGACGAATTCCAAACAAAACTCTCACAATTATTTCAAGGGGAACTCCAACAGGAATTTTCAGTGGAGCTTCTAGAGGAATTCTTTTTGGGACTCCTAGGAGGATTCCTGACGGAACTCTTCTGGGCATTTCTAGTTAAACTTTAAAATGAATATAATGAATCTAAAGATACTTTCAGCGATACTACGAAAGAAATTTCCAGTCGAACTTTCATAGGAACCCCCGAAAGAATTCTAAGAAAAATTTCCTGTGGAACTTTTAGATGCATTACCAATTGAAGTCCCAGAATAAATCTACTTGGAACTCATAGGTGAATTTCCAGTGAAACTCCAAGAGGAATTCTCGGAAGAACTTTTAGATGATTTTCTTGTGGAACTCCTCCAGAAATTCCCAGTAGAGCTCCTAGAGGAATTCCTTTATCCTAGTGAAATTCGTAGAGAAATTCCTGGATGAGCTTGTGAAGGAGAGTTCTGAATTCTTAAAGACGGCATTCCTAATGGAGTTTTCAGGGAAACCGTAAAAATTCTTTGTGGAACTCCCAGAGAAAACCTCAGTAGAACTCATAGAGGTATCTTCAGTGCAGCTTCTAGACGAACTCCCAGAGCTTTTCCTCAGAGCCTCTCATGATTTCTGCTGTCATCACATTGAACGAAAATCTTTAAGGTACGTTCCACCCTTTTCTCTCTGTCTTGCTTTTATCGCTTCAGTAGTCGAAGCGGGAAGCCTTCTGCTTCCCATGCCGACAGGAGTCACGATGATTGAGAACTCTTCCAAGCCGCCGACCGCTTTACCTATTATGCCAGGCAGTTCTTCTGCGCCGCGCGGTCATGAAGTGGGATAAATCGTGAAATGCTTCATTAATGATACATTTAGGCAAAGAAAATGGTTCGAAACATTGCCAAAATGCCACCGTTGCCGCACAAAAACCTGTGGTTCATTTAAATTCTAAATGGGTTTGAGCACGGTCTCAGAAACTCAGAGATTTCGTTTAGGAAAACTGTGTTTTCTGTGCTGGTTGTGCTATTTGAATTATTCACTTTTCGTTTTTGGAGTCGTTCTTCTCCGAGTGGCGGGCGGCGGCGGCGTCGGCATTCTTGGAGCAAACTGCGGAATCGTACAATCACATCGAACAAAAGTTCAGTCGACCGGCAATCAAGCCACTTAATAAGTGAAAAAATAACTGCCCTGCCCTGTGTACTGTTTGGCCTTCTTCCCAGCGCCCGGGCAGAGGGCTACTTGGGAACACAATACCTCATCATGGCGCGTTTCTCAGCAAATTGCTTTTAAATTGCTGGCAAATAATTTATATTTTATAGCGCAAATGGCGGCGGCGGCAGCAGAAGCAACGACGACGATCGCGCCAAGGAAAGTCCGCTCATAAGAGGAACAACCGCGCCGAGCGGCAAGTGTTTCTTTTAGTAAAAAAAAAACCTCAATGTACTGAGGAGGAAAATCAATTTTCAATTCATTACTCGGTTCGTCACAAATATTTATGGCCTTGGATGTTGATGAACTTATTTTTTTGCGTCGCGTTTGTTGAATGATGTGTCTGAAGGTTACTTCACAGAGTTGGTAGAGACTGCGACAGGTTCGAGGCAGCTGCAAGAAACAACAGTGTGCTTGAGCTTAGCTATCCATCCATGACCAATTAATCTGCCGGCGACGGTGGCGACATTTGCAGTGTGATGAACACGGTTTGATTTGCTGATGAAGGAAATAAATTAAATTAACTGTCCAATCAATCAACTGCTGCTACCTATCGGATAGGATATTGTTTGGCAAAGATATGTGACGTTTGCAAAATGAATTCATATTTAAAATTTGATTGACTTAGTAGATCCACCAGCATAGGGCATGTTGACCCTGCTACTGTGTATTATAAAATTCCTGCAGCTTACTGGCGACCTCCACAGAAGCCTGCATGTGCTTTGCTATTCAAACGAATGGATTTCATTTTTTGTCACCAAATCCCCCGCAGATGACCTATTTTTTCCCCAATTACAACAACGTGCTTCAAATGTTGACCACGTACGTGCATTACATTGGCCGAAAGACCCCGTGCGACTGCCACGCTGGGAACGCCACACATTGTAGCTGGTTTGAATAAATTTTAGACAATTTCTGCTATTATTTATGGAATGGTATCATGCATTATTTACCAGCTCGTCCCTGGATGGAATTCCACCGCCGACCGTAGTAGAACCACACGTTTGTGTGCAGTGTAGAAGCATTAATCCTAACTGGAGCAGCAAGTTTTTGGCGGCACAGGAACGCATATTTTCCCTCCACTTTATTGCCACACACGTATGGAAAAGTGGCAAATTCGGCTCGGAGAGTTGCTCGGACAGTCAGTGCCAGTGCCAGTGGTGGTGTGCGAGCCGAGAACTCATACGTCGATCGATAAATTATAAAACGCGTGCTAGGAGCCACTATCCGCACCAGGCTGCCACATAAAATATGAAAAGTTACTTCATTGAGATGCAACAAAGTTGCTCTAATAAAGGCGCACTTCCATCGAGCTAGACTAGACTAGGCCAGGCCGGGGACCGGTTGACGTTGCAAGAGCTGAGCAAACATGTGCTTCCCATGCAATTGCCATTTTTAGTATCGATCCAAGATTTTCAAACGGAGGATGAGTCTGTCGGATCAATTACGCCACATTGATTTCGACCGAGGAAAGCTCGTCACGTTGTGGCTACTTGAACCGGTTCGACCGTCGTGGTGGTGGGGTACGGTCATGGTGCGCTTTCTCCGCGCTTCAAGACAGGGGGAAGAGACGATAACAATTATCATCGTCATAATAATGAAAATAAATATAACAGTAAAAATAACATAACATTCGCTTTCAGTCACGACGGCGGCTACAGCACCCAGAGAGTGCAGCAATTCGTTTACCCGTCAAGTGGAAGCCTTGACATCGGCCTTGGTCAAATAATGGCGTCATCCGTGTTTGTGGATCAATTAAAGCAAACAAAATCAGTCCGGTTAGTTGGCTGCTTTTCGATGGTTGTCTTTTTAAGGCGGAACAGATGAGTGAATTAAAGTTGAGCGATCAAATGCGACGTGGGTTTGATTTGAGTTGGGTTGAAACCTTTTTGGTCATACTTTCTATGAAGTGGCGTGGATTGAATAAGTGTTAGTTTAATGACTTGTTTATTGTGGAAGACTCAAATTATGAACATGAGTTCTTGAAAAATACATACAATGATTTTAAAACAGATAATAATATCCCAATAAATAATATTTTTCCTTAGAAACGGCTACTCATTTTTTTTAGTATCAAAGTAACTTATATTAGCTTGGTCGTATTGGTCTTGTGTTTCGTTTAATTGTAATTGTTGTAGTATTTTTTGTTGGTACTTGCTATAAAATCATTGTCAGTATAATGCTAGTCTAGTTTTCTGCCTTTTTAAAATAACTGAAATACAGAAATCTTACACTCAGTGGATTGTTTTAACTTTTAACGAACAATTGGCAATGGTTTCCCCTGAAGAAGACACTTACCCCGTAAATGAATGTTGGGCAGTTAATAATCATCGATTGACTACTGAAAGACTGCGTAGTCGTTTCTAAGAGAAAGCTTAAACTTTATAGTCGAAGCTCCAATAAAAAGTAAATTTTGTAAAATTTGAAATAAGAAGCAATTTTTG
The DNA here is from genome assembly GCF_035046485.1 of Aedes albopictus. Lineage (NCBI taxonomy): Eukaryota > Metazoa > Arthropoda > Insecta > Diptera > Culicidae > Aedes > Aedes albopictus. The sequence goes on along the minus strand of NC_085136.1, from coordinate 1,719,636 downwards.
TCAACTCCTTTCCGCGTAACATTCGCCTCTTTGTGGAGAAAACAAAACGCTATAAATAGAAGTTCTGTGTCATTATCCAGTAACACGGCTCCAGAAGCTCAACGCATTTCGCAATGAGTTCATACCGTGTGCCGCGAAAGGTGCAGAGCCTCTTGTCGGGTGGGCGTGAGCTGCTTGAAAGGTGGTAGCAGTACTTCGAACATCATCCACCAGCAGGAAAACAACAAGGCAGCTGGTAAGGACAGCTCAACTCATCGAGATGGGCCCAAGTTGGCCACCTGTTTACGTCTACACCGATTGATAGTCAGGATCTGGGAAACTAGGCAGCTACAGGAGTTGTGCAAGGGAGGGGTAATTTTGTCCCATCCACAAGAATGATGATACATTGGAATGTTAGAACTTCAAAGTTCTGTCCCAGATCAGCTTTCGTTGTCAGCTTTCGTGTCAGCTAGAGCAAATAAGTACGTGAAAAGAAATCAAGCTTATTTCTAGGACAATAGATCGGATCTTCACGGCACGGAAATGCCGTACCAGGTTCTAAATAAGATAAATAGGACTAAAACGGTTTTCTTGGGCAGTTTATCAGACTGCTTTACCTCATGGAACTAGTGGAACAAAAGCCCATGGAGAAAATTTGTTGAGCAAAGCCCAAAAAATGTTACTGAGAGAATACTTGAGCAATTTTGAAAATCTCTAAAATGTTTGAAACCTGAAGCATCAGGAACATGTTGTGAGAAAGTGGTGAATCAATCACCCACATACATATAACTTTTAACTCTAATTGAGAATGACAGTTGTTGTTGAAACAGTTGTTTTTGAATTATTATTTTTGTGTATTTTAACTAATTTAAGTGTAGAAATAATAAAATATTTTAAATTGCAATTTAATAAAAATTTATAAAAATAATTTTGAAAAAAAAAACAATCATTTATACAATGGTACGAGTGTAGGACATCGTAGACGTAGTTCCATCAAACCAGTATATAATCTGGGTTTGGTAAATTTATCAAAATAAGTATAATTATGAGTGTATACTAAGTAATTACATTATCAGGATGTATATATGTAAACACGATTATGGAGTTACCAAAACGAAAGGTATCGCATCCCAACCCCGGAGTCATTGGCGATTGTAAGGACGTTGGATGCGCGGCAAATATCGCGTGTAGCTCCGGAAGCCAGGTAAAGGTCGATCATTCCAACGCAAGTCTCAAGTATCTGGAATACTCGTTCAAAATCTGGTCCATTTTGGTCAAGTTTGTGCCGGTCAGAAGAATTTCATTACGCAAAGCGGAAGGCAGAATAGCGAAAGATTTCTCGTAGATTTCTCGCAGAAACCTTAAACGATTTCTTTCATAGGTATAGTCTCTCGCGGATTTCTCCCATAGTTCCTCTAGAGTGTTCTCCAAGAAATTTTCAAGGGATTTTTTTTTCTAAGATTTCTTCAGAAGTTGCTCCCAGGATACTTCTCAGCCTTTGTCACAAGGTTTCTCTTGGAGCTTCGTCCGGGATTCTTCTTGAATTATTTTCCGTAATTGTTTTCACGAAAGGTTTTTTTTCCAAAATTTCCCTCGGAATTTCTACAGGATTTATTTCTGGGGTCTCCACTGAAGTTCTCCGAGTATTTTTCAGGAGTTTTTCATAGATTTACTGCAGCAGCTCATCCTGGAATTTTTTCTAGAGGTTATTTGCGTAATCGTTCCTAGGAACCTTAACGGGATTACTCCCGAGTTTCTCCGGCAATATACTTGACAAAAAAAAATGTACAGTGTATTTTCCGGGATATTTCTTACTTTCTTAGTTTCTGGCGGTATTTTTCTTGAAATTCCCCTTGAGATCCCGGAATTCATCAAAGAAGATTCCTTCCTGTATTGCTCCCTGGATCAAAGTTTTTTAGAGCTTATCCTAGACTTTCTCTAAAGGTTTCTACTGGGGTTTATTCAGCACTCCTTCTGGGATTTCTGCAGGAGTTATTGTTAATATTTGCTAGAAGCTCTTCTCACCCATCCTAAACCCTCTTGCAATCCCCTGAGTTCACCTGGTACTCCCTGAAACGCTGCATGGAATCCTCTGATACCCGCTTAGACAACCTGAAATATCCCTGAACCTCCCTTGAAATGCCCTGAAATTCCCTGGAGCATTCTATAACGTCCCTGAAATGCACTGTATTCCCCCTGAGCCCCCTTGAGATCCTTTTGAATCCTACTGAGAACACTTAAAACCCCCTGAGATCTCGTAAAACGCCCCTGAAATCGTCTGAGACCTCTGAAACTCCATGAGACTAACTTTGATACCCTCGATACCACTCGAAACTCCCATGAACTCATCGAAAAACCCCTTAAAACCTCCTGGATGCTTCAGAGATCCCCTAAAACGTACCTGAGACCCTCTCTCATTATTCCTGAAATTTCCTTCAACGCCCTTAAACTTAACCCCTGAAATTACTTTAAAACACCTGAAGCCCGTGAATCCCATAACCTCCTTGATCCTTTAAAAGTCCTCTAGAGCAGCCTGACCCCACAAAAGCTTATAAGCGTGTTCCAAGAAACTTGTGTAAGCTTCATGGAATCCTCTAAAACCTTATAAAACCTCTGAAATTCCCTGAAATACAACACCCCCCCCCCCCCTCCCGAAACCTATGGGAAAACCTCTATGTGACCCTCTGTTGCTCTTTCTAAGACACCCTAGAAGTCTGCGAACTTTTAAAAGAAATTCCCAGAGAAACTACTACAGAAATCTGGCGAGAAACTCGGAAAAAAGTGCTGCAAGAAATAAGGTTGAAAAGTTTTCCCGGAATAGCACAAATAGAAGTCTTCCAAGGAATATTAGAACAAAATTTTCGGAAGAACAGAATAAAACTTTGGGAGCTGTTGTAAATCCTACTATAACTGCAGAATCCATCTGATTGTAAGGTAGCAGTTGTTTTGTAGTTGTACACATACATAGTAAGTAATGGCCTTGAAAACTTTCACCACACACTCTGCCTCATAGAATTACTGTATTGTAAAACTATGCCTTTTGTTATGCCGACTATAAAATACCATGCGTCCCCTCAATTAGCTTTTTTTACCGAACGACCACGTAGGTATAGTCGTGTGAGCCAAGTGTGTAACATTTGAGACTAAAACAAGATCGGTGTCGCGACATCTTAGGAGCTAAATTAAAAAAAAAAACATGGATGTAGTTTTGACAGAAACACCTGGACGAATCTAGAAAGAAACTCCAATGAACCCCCAGAAATTAAAGGAAAAACTTCGGGAGAAATCAAAGAAAGTAAGAAACTGCGTAAGAATTCAAAGAAGGGATTGCGGTAGAAATGCCGCAAGGAATGCAAGGGAGAAACCTGGAAAGAAGTTCAGGAGATCTCTTCAGAGGAATTACGGAACGAATTATGAATTGATTTCTAAGCATATCCCTAAAAAAACAAGTTTTTCCGGAGTTTACTATAGTATCCATCGAATAAGTCAAGAATTATTACGGTACTACCCGTTCTTATACGAATTTGGCAATATTTCATCCTTATTCTCAAATTTACATATGATTTCCATCGCAATCCCGTCGTTACTACACTACCAGAAGCAATATCTAAGGCTTGCCACTCTAAACTTGTAGTAACCACTACTTTCAAGCATACCAAACGCTTTGTTAGTAGTATGTTTGAAAGTTGTAGTGCAGTATACTCGTTTTTATTCATACGAACATGTTCTACAAGTAGAATTTACTACCAAAAATGTAGTAAACTCAAGTTTACTACTTTTTATTCATACGACCGATTGTGCGAGTTCGGTTCCCGGTCAGTCCAGGAACTTTTCATAATGGAAATTGCCACATGCTATACTAATAAAAAATGGTCATTGGATGCCCTCAGTGAACAACTGAGGAAGTTCTTATAGAATACTTAGCCTAGTGAGTGATGTACGCCAACAAGAGAAGAGGGGACGGACAGTGCTGTCATGGTAAAGTTGGAGTTGGTTGGTTAAGTTTCCTTTTTTTTGTTTTTATTAATGTGTATGTATTTTAACTAAAAGCTAATTCTACACTAGTTAGGTTTCCTAAATTTCAAGCACCCCCTATCTGTACTGGTATGCCTCATTGAAATGAGTGTAATACTAAGTGCAGCTAAATAATTATTCTGAGAAAACTCCTTCAATAATAATAGGGGGACCCACTAAACAGATTAAATAACTGCGTGAGTCATGATTATGTGATTATTGAAAAGTTTTATGAATGAAATAATCAAAGATTAACTTGTTCACGTGCTTCTTCAGAAATTCCTCCGGGGGTTTCTTCAGGGATAGCTACGGAAGCTCATGCATGTATCCGATCATGTATGTCTTACACATTTTGCAGGTGTTATTCCACGAATATTATCAGAAATTTCTTCAGGAGTTGTTCTTCGGAATTTCGTTCAACGATTTTTTTTAAAGATGCAATTTCAGGAGATTTTTTTCACAAAGATTTGGAGACTCTTTCGAAAATTCCTCCAGGATTTTCCTTTAGAAGTTCAGAAATTTTGCCAGGAACAACTTTTAAAAATAACTGTTGGAATTTCGCCAGATCTTTTTTTTCAGGAATTGCTCCATATATTTAGGGAATCTGTGAGGCATTTATTTAGATAATCGTCTACAAAATTCTTTAGAGATTCTTCTGGGAATTCCTTTTGGGGTTTCTCCAGGTATTGCTTAGGATTTATTCACACCTTTCTTCAAGGATTGTTTCAGATATTTTTTTCCGGTGATGCTTCAGGAATTTGATTCTCTGGTTCTTCCATCTATTCTTACAAAAATTCATGCAACAATGTTTTTATTTTTTGTAATGTTTCTGCAGGATTTACTCCAAAAAATTCTCCAGGCTTCAAGTACTTCAAGAATTTTTGTGTACTTATCTTTTTAGAACTGGTGTAACTTTTAAGAATAGTTCTTTCAATTTTTTTTAGAAAACCCCTGGGATCCCTCAGACTTAAAAAGAAAATCGGGTTAAATACTGTTCCCTTTAATTCCACCAAGAGCCGGCGTCCTTTGATAGATACGTATTTCGACCTTACAGTTTTTAGTGTCTTGTACTTGAGTCGAGTCAAGTACAAGACACTGAAGACGACCTTACAGTTGAGGTCGAAATACGCATATGTCAAAGGATGCAAATTATTGGTGGAATTAAAAGGAACAGTACTTAATCAGATTTTCTTTTAACTTACAGATATTCCACTAACACACCCAGGTTCATCATCATCTCTCAGACATTTTTATGCAGTTTCTGAAGAGATCTGTGCAGACATTTAAAAAAAAAATTCGAGAAATTTCTTCATGAATTTCTACAGGAATCCCTCCAGAAATATCCCAAGCAATTTGTCCTTGAACATACTTTCAGAGTTCCTACAGAAGCTTTTCTTGATTGTAATTTTAGGAATTTAGAAGGTATCTTAAGGAGTTTCCCCAATCATCCACCCAGGCATTCCAGGATTTGCTCCAAGAATTTTTGTCCAGGAATCCCTCCAGAAAATTTTAAGAAATTTCTCCTAGGAATCTGCAAAGGTATCAACATGAGTTTGTTAAAGGGATACCTTTAGGCAATCTTCCAGATATTTCTTCAGAAATTTCTTTAGGAATTGTTTCAAGAATTTTGCCAGCTCTGTTTGTACTATTTTTGAAAAGACTTCCGTAAAAACTCCTAAAGAAATATCTGAATCCTGAAGGATTTTGTCGAGGGATTCTTGGGTGAACTTCCAAAGGAATCTATGTGGGATTTTTAAAGAACAATTAAGAAGAATTTAAATATGAAAAACTTTATAGAAGAACTTTTAAAGTAATCTCTAGCTTAAATTCCTTTAAAAAACTCCTGAAATTATGAACAAGTCTTTTGAGATCTATTTGTAGGTATCCCTAAGAAATTTCAGAAGGAATCCAAAGAGGAAATCTCTAGTAGCATCTCTGTAGAAAATTCAGAAAATATTCTTCAATGAATCTCTAGATGAATATATGAAGAAATGCTATCAAAATTTGTAAAGGAGTCTCAGGGGGAATTTCTGAAGGAATTTCAGAAATACATATGTCTAGTCTAGTCTACACATACACAGCCATCACTTGGAAGAATCCTGGAAAATGATAGAATCGACTTACTTCTATCATTTTTCTTGTCATTATCAATGCTTGCAGTGTATCAGAGATTCATTACAAGTATTGAAGTGGCCAGGCCTACTGTGCAGCGTCATTGAACATTAAATTAAACCTATAGAACGGGGACATCTCGTACCAACCGCTCTGTATAGTAAGTGGTATAGAAGTTACGCAAAAACGTTGGGAGTGATGTTGCTAAGAAAGGTTATTACACTCCGTCTAGGCTCCTCGTCCAGGGATGGGATATAGGATTTTCCCCTCATGCCGTGGCTCAAAAGCCTAGGTTTAAGCGCCATTGTTCGCTCTCTGAAACGAGATAAAATATTGTGATCCCTTCCCTGGTTGTAATAAGAAAATCTAATTGTATGTGAATAAACTGTGAAACGAGTAGAGGACTTTCAACATTAAGACATCTCATAGAAATTAGAAAGAACTCACCAAATAATAAGCCGTCCAGTATGCTTTTTCCTTTCAGCGTGGAACTCTTCACTTTTTCACTGTGCAGCGAAACACATGACACATCCACATTTTGTAAACGCGAGTAGCACTCGAGCTGCCAGTGTAATTACGAATAAATTTCGAGGAAAAGAATTCACAGTATGGAATACCAGCACAATCAGGGAATCCTAAGTAATTAACTTTTGCAGACGGAAGAAAACGGAATCCACGGAACAGTTTTTACGGGAGCTGCAATTCTTCAAATTCTTCTTTTGGTCACTAACACAACACAGAAATCGTTGATTCGGAACATTTTTTTCCCCAATTCGTATGTATACAGCTTCTGGATCGTGTTCTGGATGGCGTGGCACCAGCGAAATTATTATCGCAAATCCACACGAAACAGGAGCGAAAAAATCTTGACAGCTAAACCTGAAGGAATTTCAGAAATACACATGTCTGAAGAAACTAGGGAAATCCTGAATTCCTAACAAAGTGTGTTGAGGATGAGGATATTTTAGAAAAAAAATCTTGGGAAATCTTTTCATAAAATTCTTGGAGGATTTGCTAAAAAATGCTTCGAAGCAATCTTTTGACGTATTTTCGAAGTAATGCATATTGCTATACTTGGATTAATCTTTTAAAATATCCCTAGAAAAAACTCTTAGTATATTTTTGAAGAAATTCCTAGGAAATTTTGCTGAATAAATTCCTTGAGAATCCGTGGAGAAATTCAAAGAGTTACCTTCAGAGGAAATGCTACAGAAATTTCAAAAAAAAAATGCATGGAGTGGAGAATATCCGGGTGGATTTCTAAAGGAATTCTTACCTGACTGGAAGAAATAATGCAGGAGTCTATAGAGGAATTCCTGCATGATTTCCTGGATAAATCTCTGAAGAAATTTCTTGACATATTCTGGTGAAAGTTTTCAATCGAATTCCTAGAGCAATTCGTGATCAAACCTTCTTGAAGAAATACCTGTATGAATTTCTAAAGAAGTCTTGGACAAACTTGCTGATGAAATCACTGAAGAAATTTATGATAGAATTTTTGCAAAATTTTTTTGAAGGAATCCGTCCATGTAGAAAGTTTTGAAAGGATTGGAGAAGTTTTCTAAACAAATTTGAAGAAGTAAGTTTCAGGGAGTTTCTTTAGGAATCTCTGGAAGAGTTTCTGAAGAAAACTTTTGAAGAATTTCTGAAGAAAACTTTGGAAGAATTTCTGAAACAATCTGTGGAAGATTTTCTACAGAAATCTTTGGAGACATTTCTGGCGCAATTCTGAACTATTGATGTTCTTAAAAAATCGCTGAAAGCAACTCTGAAGAGATCCGCGGGTGACTTCCTTTAATAATTCTCATTCGGATCTCTAAAAGAATCTATGTAAAAAAAATCTAATGAAACCCACGGAAGCTTTTCTAGAGAAATTGATAGAGAAATTTCTTGAGAAACCTCTAGATAGATAATGATGAAATCCATAAATGATGTTCTAGAAGAACTTGTCAAGAAAAAATCAAGGATAGCATACAGATAGGAACTCCTGAAGAATTTTCTAAAAGAATTCATGGCGCAATTTCGGAAGGAATCCAAAAAAAAAGTTCAGTAGAGGAGTTCTTCAATTACCTTCTAGGGTGATCTCCAGAAATCTTCGAGAAAACACTAAAGAAAACAATGGATTTTCTAGAGAAATCTCTGTAAGAACTTCTGAAAGAGAAACCTCTGAAGGCACATGTTTTAAAATTTCCCTGGAAGATTTTCTAAAGAAATCGCTGGAGGAATTTCTGAAGAAATACCGTAAACCGGTATCAAATTGATCTTCGGGTTGAAATTGATCAGGTTTTTTTTTTTTCATTAGGTGAAACATACTTTAAACAGCTTTCAAACCAGTATCGTTCTATTGGAATCAGGTACGATACGATGTGACGATCAGTTTGTCTCCAGTTTACACTTGGAGTGTTGTTTAGGATGGTTTTCTAAATGAGTCCTCCGATGGGCTTCTGAATTAATCTTAGGGGCTGTCCATAAACCACGTGGTCATGAGGGGGGTTCGGCCAATGACCATTTTGTATGGACAAATAAAATTTTTTGTATGGACTAATGACCACGCGGGGGGGTGGGGGGTGTGTTGAAAAGTCCCAAAAAAATGACCACGTGGTTTATGGACAGCCCCATTACTCTCAAAAAAATTCTGAAGAAATTACTGAACGCTTTCCGAAGAAATTCAAGGAGGAATTCCTGATGCAATCTATGCAAGGTTTTCTAAAATAATGTTTTGTGAAATCTCGTAGTAGCTGTAGAAGTTCTTTGAGGAAGATTTTCAATGAATGTTTGCTAGAATTTTTCGAAGAGCCCGTAGAGGAATTCCAGGGGAAATTTGTGGGGTGATCATCGATTATTTTTATTTTTTTTTTTTTGAAAATTGCCCAGGACGAATTTCAAGTATTCCTTTTGTTTGTATGGATTTATTGGTAGAAGTCCCATCACCCAGAGTATTTTTGCCCGTGTGAGGTCGGAATACTAATTTCTCAGTATAAGGAGGTTGATTTTCTCATCATTTAAGTAAGCACAAAGATTTGAAAAATGGCACAGGTAGTATTTCTGATATTTATTAAGGACGAAAATTTCGTAAAAAACACATGAACTGTCATAATATAACATAAAGAGCTCTTCCGCCCTTCCAAAATCACAAAACTTCTATTTTTCTTTATTCGACCAAAAGGAAAAGAAGGGTAAGAAAAGATTGCTTTTCTTATGTAGGCGCAAAAAAAGAAAAACCAAGATGATATTCTTATCCTTAAGAAAGTTGAAGAAACATTTCGAATTCAACCAAGCAGCTTGGGGCGCAATAGCTTGAAATATTCACTTGATACCACTAGAGAAGGATAAACTGCATGATCCACTGCTAGACATTTTGTATTGTTTTAGTCTAATCGAAAACCACTGAAGTAAGACTTCCACGCGACGATGGCTGTTCAATGCGAGTGCTTCCGGTGAAAAACACCATAGACGTGTTGTTTTAACCACAAATTCCACCAAAAACTCTATTCATAAATCACACTTTTCAAATGAATACTTCAAAGCAGCATTAGCCCACTCTTCAAAACTTCAAGTGTTTGTTTGCTCTTACAGAAAGCCATCATAGTTTCACTTTCATAAGTGTATGTATTCTCCCAAGAACACAAGTGCCATGAATAATTCAAGCAGATGCGCCGCAAGTTTGGCCTGCCCTCTCGCTCGGGTGTGCTGTATGTTAATTACCGTAGCTCGCCTCCATTTGAATTCCGTTTGTGAACGCCTTGTCTGGCAGAGGAAATCGAAGCACACCAATGAACTCCATAAGCCCGGTACGTGTTACAAGCTATTAATTAATCACAAAACGGCGACGTGACGGTGATTGTCACCCAGGCAGGTTGCCGAATCTTTGCGTCGCCATCATTTTTTTTTTTTGTGAGGTGAAATACCTCTTCAGAAACTCGGGTGGGGGACCGCGGTCCAAAGTACAACAATTGTGAATTCAAAACAAGTGATTTCAGCTGCAATCGTTGAAATTTGGAACGTGATTTTTGAGTCCGGGGCTCACCGGCTGGCACTGACTGAAAGCAAAGAAGAAACTCAAACTCAAACGTGCATATCTCAGCATTTCGTGGTACGAACGAGTTGGTAGGTGGAAACCGTATTTCCCTTGCTTGGCGCCCACATCTGGAGTGTGTGCATCGTCCAACGTTAGAGCACACCGAGCTGTTCCGTATTGTTTTACGGAGGGTTACAGGGCTCCGTACATGACGGCAGCTACCGGCATCATGGGCACGTTTTTCGGGTAACTCAGCTAAGAACAATATGGATATGAGTAACGATGTTTGCATATTAATTTATGCATACTGCAAGACTAACCCAGATACGATAGCAATCGCCGCAGCAAGTCAGCATGTGTGCGTCCGGCCATGAGGATGGAGTTGCTTTGAGCGGTTTACTTATGACCTGTGATGTAATTTATCTCGCTCTGGGTTGTTGGAATACTGACACATATAGTGCATAACTCATTTCACGGAGAGAAACTTTCGGATGAAGGTGATTCAGTGCATATTAAGCGATTTCTCAAATTCATGCTCAAGCAAGTCTTATTAAATGTCAATTTTGTATCGCATAGATTTTGAATTATGTATTTCAGAATACTCAGAACACATCAAGAACGGGTAATGGGACAAATTTACATACGACTTTGAATTAGGTATATGAAGTCCACTGCAAACATCACCCACGAATATTTAGGGTCGTTGTTTTGATGAAATACAGTCATACCTCTATAGTACGTACACCATCGCTTCGTTTAGTGTACGTACTATCGAATCACCAATTTTTATTTCAAATTTCATTTTCAAATCAAAGGATGTAATTTCTAGAACGTCAGGATAGCCTAAGGGTCCGTTTATTAATAACGTAATTTTGCTTGTTTAGGATCCTATCTTTCTTGTGCTCTGGGGATGCTTCGTAGAGGCATCTCGTCTCTGGGAACTTATATTGATTTTATTTGAATTATCTTTTAGAACCATTCAAACTGGTCTAGGTATAATTAAATCGATCTAGATCAGTTATATCGTGTTATAGAAACATTCTAGAAGTATTTTCTCCTGCAATATTTATTGCCAAATCTTGGAATGAATTCATGGAGAAATCCCGGAACGAAAGTCCTGGAGGTATTCAGGAAGAAATTCCTGAAGAAATCCTGGAAGTCCCGAAAGAAATACTGAAGAAATTCTTGGTGAAGTTTCGGAAGGAATCTCTGGAGAAATCTCTGAAAGAGACCCTGGAATCTCCTTAGGAATTGCAGAAGAAACTCCTGGAAGAATCCCTAAGGAATCCCAGCAGGAATTCCTGGAGAAATCTCGGAACCATCACCTAGAGGAATTTCGGAACTGAAAGAAACTTGAAACTTGAAGAAATCCCTAAAGCAAGAGAGAAAGCGAAACAATTGAATTGGCAGAGCCTATGAGACAATGCAATGCGGTTGCTAAAAATTGTTTTTTTAAGTTTTTGACGTTTTGTGACCTTTTTGTTTACGTTCGGACTTCAAGAGATTTCCAGAATTTGAAGAAGTCCCCGGAATCCTCCAGGAATTTCATCCGAGATTCTCCGATAAGTTTCTTTTAGGATGTCTCTGGATTTATTTTTTTTTGTGCTTCCAGATTCCTGAAAATTCTAGCAACTTCACCCAGAATTTCTCTAGGAGTTCTTTCGGAAATTGTATCAGAAATTCTTACTGAGATTCCTTCAAAAACTCCTTGCAACAATCCGTAAGGATTTGTTCCTGGAATTTCATACGAGATTCTTCCCGGAGCATCTTCTGGGAATTATTCAGGAATGTCTTCTGAAACCCTTCCAGGAATCCTACAAGATCCCTGACAAGAACTTCATTCAGTATTCCTCTAAAAGCTTCTCCGAGATCCCTCCAGGAACTACTTCCGTTTTTTTTCGGGAGCTCCTTCTGATTCAAGTATTTCTTCTAGGATTTCTACAATAATTTCACCAGGTAATCTTTATGGGATTTTTCCAGGATTCTGGAAATTCCTTCCGGGATTCCTCCGGGAATTTCTTCTTGGTGACTGTCAGGAATTACTTTTCAGGAACTTCTTCCGGGATTCCCCTTAGAGCTACTTCGAGGAATTCTTTCAGAAACTGATTCCGGGATTTCTTCGAGAGCTTTTTCCAGGAATCGTCTAGGGATTCTTTTTTGGTTTCTACCAAGAGCTCCGTCAGAAATTCCTGCAGACCCTTCTAGAATTCTTTCTTTGTAATGGAAATCCTCCTGGAGTTCATTCTGATTTTTTTGGAGTATTTTGTTTATGGAATACCTCATGTAGTTTCTGTAGGGTTTTCTTGAATAAACACAGGAAAAAGCAACTTAGTTATAGCTCCCTGAAGAATCACATAAATCCTAGAGGAATTCTAGAATAAATTTGTGGAGAAACCGTGGAAGGAATACCTGGAAGAGTTTCAGGAAAAATTACTTAGGTAATCCTAGAAGGAGTAATGCTGAAGGAATCTCGAAATTAATTTCTACTGAAATCCAGGAATCTCTGGAAGAATCTCGGGGAACTTTGTGGGACAATCCTGGCAAGAACATTTGACGGAACCCCAGGCGGAACCTCAGAAAAAGAACTCCTGAAAAAACCCCAGAGGGAAAACCCCTGAAGCAATCCTAAATACACTTCCAGAAGAATTTCATTATGGAATCCCAGAAGAAAGCTCTAGAACAAATTTGTAGACAAACCACGAGGGGAGTCCCAGATGGAATTCTTGTGGTATCCCAGAAGGAGGTGAGCCACCAAGCCACTATCAAGTTATAAAACAGCACACGCACGCATACCCCGCATTTTGAATTGAATACAACCACATTGTTGGAAAACGAGTAAGTGAACTGAAATCAATGATTTGGATAAGTTACTTGATGGGTTTGATTCATGTTTTGGAAAGCAATCTTCGCCGAGAAATTTAGTTTTTTTTATTACCATACAAAATAGAACCATCATGTACCTACCTTTTTATTTTATTACAACGTTCGATTGGTAAAGAAAGCGTTTAGTTAATAACTGTGTAAGTGCTTATAGACCACTAAGCTAAGAAGCAGTCATCGATGCAAGATATTATGACTGGCAGAAAATACCTCTGCAAAGCGAAGAATACTGCAATCACTACATCAAACGTATTCGTTCATGCCTTTCATTTCGCTACATTTTAAAACTATTTAATGTTTATTGAAAATCCGTGTTATAGGAGTCTGCATAACACAAATTCATAGTATCGGAGTCTCTGCTATACGTCTACTAATGATTTGAACTCATTTTTGTAGATTAAAAATAAACTAAATTTTGGTATACGTACTATCGAGGTACACCTGTATACTTTGAGGTAAGTTCCAATGTATAATTACTTTTTGTCTTATGTTTAATTCATGACTGACACTTGACTCATTATCAATTTGTCTTCACATTGCATTTGGTATGGTAATTCAAAAAGAATTGATTAACGATCCAACCACAGTGTCATGTTCTTCAATATGCCTCTAAAACCCCAATTAGACCTGAACAATTTGTCGCGTTTGACTGTCTTGAGGAAACTCATTTCAATTTTACGCCACTAGGGTTTGAATAAATTAGCCCCCGCCCCAACGGCGATGAAATTTTCGGCGATGGTCACGACAAATGCCCTAAATGATTGCATTAATTATTCATTAGGTCTAATGAATACCCATCGCCAGTGGACTCTGTAAAAATGTCCTCTCCTGTTTGGGAAAAGTATACATTTGTTTGATGCAGACCAGATTTTTTATGGGGGACTCTGATTATGTGCGGTGACCATGATTTACGATGAAATTGACTTCAAATCAACATCAAATGATCAATAAAGCTTATCTAAAATTATTAATTTTCTTTGCGAATCTTTTGAAAAAATCCGTCACGTACCGCACACAGCAGAAATTTTCCCGTCGCTATTTGTGCACCGTATCACTGCCGCCGTCGTGCATGGCTGATGGAATTTATGCTCAAACCTGGGCAAACACGCGAGCAAAAGAGCACACAGCCATCCGATCATCATCTTTATCGTCTAGGGGTAATTCTCGACTCTTTCACACTCAATAAAACCACTCCGAATGGGCTGTCTCTCATTGTGCAGCGAGAGTCGGACGCCGTTATGTGCGCACACTTTCTCACCTTTCCGTCGCGTCGTCGTCCAAAAAATCCTATGCTCGAAATTCACCTTTCCTGCTGTTGTCGTTGGTTGTCAGTGTGTGAATCCTCGTCTACCTACTGTTCAGGCATTCCGTTCAGACCACCAGCCCAGCCCGGCTCCCGACGCATCAACTCCGAGATTTTATGTCCCATTCTAACTCACATAAAACTGCCATAAACCGACAAAAGCAGTCAAGCGATATAATGATCATAACAATCGCTATAACTATCCCATTTATACTTACATAAATGGAGCTATAAAACCGATTCAATTGGTGGCGTCAAATCCGTGCCTCTCGCTCTCTCTCTCTCATCAAATCACGAGCACATGCAACGTCAACCCCGTATCAAGGCATTCCATTTACCCATCTCGCTCCCACGCCAGATCCAACCGTTTCTTTCGCCCTCGCTCCTGGATGGGATCCCATTCGATTCGAGCAGTTGAGTGAGGCTCCGCCGCAGCCCAGACACTCGTTCAAAGTCGTGTTTATGCGTTCAACGACGACGGTGAAAGCCTCGTCAAACGCTCGTATCGGAGCAGTTTATATAATTTTTATAACAAGATTATTGTTATAAATAGCGCAGCAGCCAGCGAGCCATCGCTCGGTTGCACTTTCCTTCTCCCCGTCCTGCTCGCACGCTGCCGAGAATCTTGAATGGGGTGCGTGTGTTGGTGAGCTCGTTCGCCCAGGCCGCATAAATTGCGATGTTTACAATCATGGCTGACGATTAAAAGCGGGAAAATGGGCGGGTCATTCAAACGTCACCACTACAACCATAATCGTTACGGGAGAAGTGTGACGGTCGACGACGACGTTGCCATGCGGAATGGTGCTCGCTTGGCTCGGTACGAACGGACGGCCATCAAGTGGCAGAAGCAACAGAGTGTTGGCATTTTGTTTTGAGAGGGTGAAAAAACGAAACAGCGACGGCAGAGCTAGAATCGGTGAATCAGTGCGTTTGGTTTTTGAGAACGTTGCGTTTGGATAATATTTTGATTTGAGATGCTTTTTAGATTACAGTAATGCATGATTTTTATTAAGTTAAAAGGCATTCATAGTGCATTGATGGGCGAACACTTCCGAAGATCTAGTTCTTAGGAGTGAATGACTGAGCTGTCGTTCGTTTGCAAAGAACTATACTTCTACGTTCTCTACAAAATCGAGAAAACTGATTGTCTCGCAGTACTGTTCTTTCAGTTTTTCCAATGAACGAATATTTGGTTCTAAGAGAGCGAATGTTTTAAATGATCTACCCAACGATCTCACAAAATAGTATTCCGATGACATGCAACTGGTCGAAAAATAACTGTTGATAAATAATGGGTCAATACACAGTATCACATCACAAATTCTTGCTATTTTGGCGGAGACAGATTTGCTTTTTTATGTGGACACGTAAATAACACGTACAAACGACGAACTTCGGTTCGTAAAACAACCATAAAAACTACTGAACGGAAGAACGGTTCTAAAGAACTAGTTCTTTCTAAGGAACTGTTCAATTGAGAATGGTTCCCTTAAAAAGCTGTTTTGTCCATCTCTAGCACTGCATAATGCTTATCATACAAAGAAGAAAAATTTTACCATGAAAAGCGCAATCTAATACCGTTTTTCTTTTTTAACCTGGGTTGGAACTGGATTGGCGGAAAATGTGTAAACAAACAACGTCAAACAAACTTTAGTACAAGCGAAACCGAAGTCGAGTTGGGGTTGAAACTGTGATCTGCTTGGGTTTGTTTTTTTTTTTCAGAAATTTCTCTTGGGGCTGCTGAAAGTGCAGGGAATGTTGATTGTTCTCTTAGTAATACTGCTGGATTTCTTGTAGCTTTTTCTGCTGGGATTGCTCCAGATACTTCCCCGGAAATTCTTAACGAAATTTCTCTGGGGATGTCTCCAAGAAATTCATCTAGAGTTCGATCAGAAATTTTCCAGAGATTTCAATAGAGATGACCTCCAACTATTTCTGTTGGTTTTACTTCAAGGGTTTGTCCAGAAATTTTCATAGCGATTCTTCCGTACATTTCCTGTGATTTTCTTCAAAAATTGCAGTTGAATTTTATCCAGTAATACAATCTTCCAGGAATTTTCCCAGGGATTCTGCTTTGTTTTATTTTTCATTATGATCAAGATATTTCCTAAGGGATTGGGTCTGTTGTTGTAATCACGAGTGGGTTGTAGCCAACGCTAGGGAAGGTTTTTTGCTAAGATCATTTTGGAAATTTAGGTGGAAACGAAGCCAGTTGGAGAGAATTATAACATACTTGTCGATGTTACTTCATTTTCATTCAGCGACAGCTGTTGAAGTTGGAATGGAAACCTAAGTCTAAGGATGTTTCCAAGAGTTTCCGGGTACCCTATCCGAAAGGGATTCTGGGGCGTTTCAAGGGTGTTATAGTGGGCTCTAAAGAAGTGGGTTGTGGTGGTTTCAGGGAGTTTTCATGAACTACAGGAGCATTACAGGAGATACGAGAGTTGTTTCGAAAGCTTACAGGGAGTTTTTAGAGGAGTGTTATTTGTTTTAGGTGGAGCGGACCTGGTGGGATGGTTAGAACATATGACTATCACGCAGAGGGCCGGCAATCGAGTCCCACTCCCGACAAACTCACAAAATAAAGTAAAGCGATAGTCGCGTGATGAACTAACCTCGCGGTTAACATCGTGTTAATGAAGTTACGAGAAAATCGTTTGTTCAAGGAGGATTAAAACCATTTCAGGGAAGTTTCAAGGGGATTCAAAGGATATTTGGGAAGTATTCAGAGCTCCGGGGCTACACATGTAACCTCCTCTCTGAAAACTTTCTGAAGTCTTTTGAGTCCCTCTGAAATGTCCTTTAAAACTTATTGAAACTTCTTGAGTGGCTTTGAAGCCCCACGAGATGCCTTTGAGATCACCATAAACACCTATAAAACCCCCTGAACACTCTAAAACGCCACTGAGAGGCCAAGAAAATTCCAGGAAAGTCCTTAAAACTCCCCTGAGACCTGTGAAACGCCAAGTAACATTCTGAAACAACTCTGATACCCCTTGAGACCCCCTTAAAAAGCTTGAAACTCCAGAAACACCCCTGGACTTACGACCCCTGCAGGCCGAGTAACATTTTTTAGTCAAACAGACTAGAAGAGGTTCTTAGAATCATCATGAAACCAAAACAAAAAGTATTAGGTTCTATGATGGTTCTTAAAACAACTCCTCTGAAATTCCCTGGAATGACCCTGAAGTGCCATCGAAACCCACTTATGGACAATGGCCGACTTGAACCCCTACTCACGTTTGCAAGTGAGTAAAGCCAGGATAAACAAGTCTAGCTTGGTTCGATGCTTCGTTTGTCAGATGTATGCCTCTTAAGTCTGTATGCAACATTGTTATGGGATTTCTTGATGTTTTACCTTAAATGGTTCCCATGATGCCCCGTGAGATGCACACAATTTGTCCCAAAAAATACTATAGGCACCCTGACATACCCCTGAAGCACCCCTAAAATGCACCTGAGACGTTCCTGAAACTACGTAAGATACCCTGACACACCTTTGTACATCCCATTGCAATCCCCTAAAACAGGAGTTTTCAGACTTTTTGTCTTGCGGTGCACGTTTTGAAAATAAATTCCTACGCGATGCACTTGTACAAAAATTAAAAATAAAACACATGAAACTTGAAGGTGATGTTAATGTGCTTTACGACGCAAGCATTGATCACTTGTGGGTTACTGGTATAGTTTTTGGTAAATGTTGTTTTAAAATTTCTACAAAGGTTCTTGAAAAAGTTTTGTTTACAATTTTTGACTGTTTTTAGATCGTGCTATCTTTTGAATTGATCATTAGCAAACTACCTTTAAGGTTCGTTTGCAACTTCTCAACGTTTTGGGAAATATTAGCCATATCCCTATTGATATTCTGATGATGATGATGATGATGATGATGATGATGATGATGATGATGATGATTGAGTACCAACCATCAGCGCAAGGATTACCTATGGCTGCAGAGTCACACCGGAAGGGAATGATCTACCTGATGGTTTGTTGTAGCAGGGTAAGCTAAATTCACTGGAAACCTTCGGAAGACAACACGATGTGTTATCTCGTGACAAGGCTGGCCACCCCACGAACATTTGCCCAGAAACCAGTTCTTTTAGCTTTCTTAGGCTACCCCTCCCAAAATCCCAAATATCATGTCATTTATTATACAGTTGATCAATTACCTGAGTTTACCTGTAATAATAAATATGATTATTATGATATATAGAATCTTAATTGACCAACATTTCAATTACAACTTTATTCATCTGAACAGTGCTGAAACAAATCATTATTATATTAAAGTTAAAATCATGAAAATAACACTGAAACAAATGGTGTATCAGTAGTGAAAAAACAAAGCACAAAAAAATAAATCAAATTTTGAGCTTATAATTCTCCTGCATTTAAGTTAACCAAGCTGGAGAATTACGAAATCAAAATTTGTTATGGTAGATCTTACACCGTAACGCACCATTATTAGGTGATCTTCCCACGTTACGGGTATTTTAGATTGCCAATATATTTGTCTATAAACTTGGAATAGTTTGCCGCAGAGATGCTATGCACTAATTTTCTTGAAGAACTCCTAAATTGTTAGTCAGCAGATTAATTCAATCAGTATTTGCATGGCTCTTGTAGCAAGTTCATAGCTCAAGAGAACTAACGCGGTGCACCTGACAAGGCTTCGCGATGCACCGAATGCACCGTGGTGCACGACCTGAAAACCCACTAGAAACCCTGAAAACATCCTTGAAACCTCTGACCTGAGTCCCCCTAAAATCTTCTGAAAGGCATCCGTAAAATTCTCTGAAACACTCATAAACACACCCTGATAACCCCTTCAATGTACCTACAAACTCCCGAAGACCCCCTGAACCCACACCAAAACCTGCTCTTTACAATCCCTAAAACCTTCTAAAACGCTCATGAAACCCCCTGAAACATCTGAGTTTCTCTGAAACGCTTCTGAAAACCCACTGAAACCTGGAATGTTCCTGAAATAACCTAAAATGTACGTGAAACGCTCCTCAAACCCCCTGAAACGCGCCTGTAACACCCCTGATACTCCCTGAAACTATGATATCACCTCTAGAAACGCCTCTGGATGATGATGATGATGATGATTTGACCAACCATCTATTGTACAAATGCAGCTGCCTATAGCACTGGGGAATTCTGAAAAGCGGCTTGATCTAGATTGTGCTGTTGTTAGTTATCAGTCATTCTCCTGTATGAAAAGAAACCAATGGATGGAGTCAAAGAGCCCGCCCTCAATCCACTAAATGTTAACAACAAGGAAGAGGCAGACCCAGGCTCTTGTCCAAATCAAGACCTCCTGAAACCAGTGTTGAGAATACTCACTTGCAAAAAGTTATACTCATTTGCTACTATCTTAGTTTAGAAACATGTTATCAAAAAACAGCATTTGAAGGACTTTTACATTGTAGTTTTATCTAAAACATTGCCGAATAAAGTAGAGGTCTCATACGCACACCGAAGTCTTTAGGGAGCTGTGAGCACGAGGTGTGTATAAATTATACTCATTTTATTCACCTTGTGCTCACGGCTTTCCAACGACTTCGGTGTGCGTGTGAGACCTCTACTTTATTCTTTAATGTTTTAGATAAAACTACAATGTAAAAGTCCTTCAAATACTGTTTTTTGATAACATGCTCCTAAACTGAGATAGTAACTAGTGAGTATAATTCTTGCAAGTGAGTATTCCCAACACTGCCTGAAACCTAAAAACATCTTAAAGCTCCTCGAAGTCTTTTGAACTTCAAATTCCTTTTGAAACCTATTTGAAACCCCCTTGAAACCATTCTTCTCGGAACCCATTTAAGGACAAACGTCTTGAAATCCCGCTTCAACAGTGCATTAGAACTTTAGACGCACGAGAAGCAAGCTTAAAACAACAGTGCATTTTATTATTCTGTTCTTGCTCACTTGTAATAAGCATAAAATAAGAAGATCAGGTGAGCTGGTTTCGTATACGAAGAGATTTGTGCTCTCGAAATCGTGAGTAGATCCCAAAATCGGCCATTGTGGCGACCATTTTGGGATTCTAACAAGTCTGTCCGTAAAATCCTCTCTAAGACCCTATAGCTCCCCTCTTAAGAACCCCAAAAATGTAATAAAAAAAACATAAAATATTTATCATTATTTCGAAAAAATATATTGATGTTTTGGAATAATTTGGATCTACGACAATTACTGGGATACATACACAGCAAAATTTTCAGGAGATTACATCCGATGTTGTTAAGCAAGCATGCATGAAGTTTCTATTCTATTTCGCTGAACTTTGAATGGAATGAAATGAATGGAAAAAAATATCAAGTTTACTTAATTTAAGATTCAAGCTAAATCATTCGTATACCCGTTTGAAATAAAGCAAAGTATGTAGCTGCCAGTTATAATTACTCAAAAAGCCAACATATAAACACTAGTATCACTTAACTGAAATGAGAATAATTACGAGCATCCCCTTCTCAAACAAAAGAGCACCATTCTTGGCACCATTCAATTGAGACATCTCGCACTCACACATGCGATAACCATTCTTCGTACGCTTCTTGGACAGATTTATGCCACTGAAAGAATCCTCTATTACGGTTATTTATTCAACCTCGAAACACACTTGTTCTCAAGTGCAGCATGGATAGCGAGCTCAAATGAAATTATTTAACGAAAGTAGAGTAGTCTTCCTATCATACAACAAATGCGAATTGAAACTGTTACCACCCACAATGCCTGTTTTTGTCCACACCATAGAAGCTTTGTTCCAGCCGAGTAAGAAAAAATCGATTCCTACCCTAAAAACACACATTTTTCTCCACCGGTCTGTAGGCATTCAGTAAAAAAAACAACGTCGGAACCCTTTGCAACCGGAAAAGTTTTGGCACAATTTTTGTCGCATTGCATTTTTGAGAGGGTGGCTTCTCATAAATATTCCATCAGGATAGCCTACAACGAGAGCAAAGGTTAAAGAGTAATTGCTGGCTTTTCTGAAATATACTGCATACTGATGATGCTGGATGTCTAGGTTAAAAATTAAATCTAGGCAAAAACTTCTTCTTAGTTCCAGCAAATCTTCATCAAAAGTTTACGCAAACCGTTTAAAATGACCCCTCGACCATTTCCGTGAGAAATCACTGTTATTATTGCTTTTATAATTTTATCAGCACAATAAAACCGATTATAAAAGCTTGCAATAAAGCTACCAAAAGCAATCATTTCGGTCGTTTGGCGGGCTCTGAAATCGAGTTGAGAAAAAAAAAACACCCCAGCAAATGAAGCGAAAATCGTTGCTTGATTCGTGATTTCTGTCAGGCCTTCGCGTATCCAGCCAAGGAGGCAAGGAATTGAGAGTCAATAGTAATACAATCGTTTTATTATGTTAAATATAAACTTTTCTGGAATTTGCTTCGCCGTCCAAAACTGGTTTCTGAATAAGCCGACTCGGTTGGAATTTGATACTTTCGTCGGTTGGACCAAGGTGTCGCCTCTTGCGGATGACCACATGTGCTCGCTCGCAACGGAAGATATAAAGAGGTGAGATAGACAGAACCGTGCACCACCGGTCCCCATAAAATCCAAGATATGTCTCTGTCCAACTGCCCTTGTTCGAACGCAGCTGATTGTCTTCCACTTCTTGAAGTATTTGCAGACCTGCACGTAGACGCTCCCGAAATGGATTAAATTTTCGATTAAATCAGTAAACACCCATAACAGCGTTTTAAAACCATTCCAATAAACAGGAAATCAAGCAAAGTGGATCGAGGAGGTGGATGATATTCATTGAAGAAATCAAAATTCGGCAACGACCACGGTGACGATAATCATCAGAAAACACCTTGAAACAGCACTTTCGTCCTTATCCAACGAGCGCGCGCTCGGGGAAGACGCCCAGCGTGGTGTGTACAGAGCGAAGAAAACAACCCCTGAAATGACTCAATAAAATTAAACGACTATGATGCTCATTTCGCACAAGCACACCCACACAAACCGGTCCATCCCGTTCGTCGTCGTTGGAACTCTATGAACTGGAACCGTACTCAAGTGGAAAGCACCTTGAGTCCGGAGGAACCGTGTTGGAGCTTGTTGATTTCCTTTAAATTCAATCACCGGCGTGTGAACTATTGATAAGGGAAATTGAAAATAGCTAGCTGCTTGATGAGAAAAGGCATCAGCTGCCACACTTGAGCGCGTGAAGTGGAACTAGGTATATTTTTTTTTCAAATGGGGTCGAAGTTAGAAAAAAACTAATTGGATGCGAAGTTTGACTATTGATGAGTCTGTGGGATGGCGACCCATTTCTACCATTAGGATGAATTTGTAATTATGTATAGTATGTGTAAAGAACAACATTGTCCACTGGGGTCTCCAGTAAGTCTAGTGGACAATCCAGAGCTCTAAAATCATTTAACGTAGGTATATTTAGTATAGAGAAGACATCCAAAGTCCAGGAATATTGATCAGAAAATCCAAAAAGGCGTACTAGAATTAAAAATAGTGAACCAAAATTAAGATGGCAATTGTTTATGCTTTTTCGATCTAAAACCTTGAAACATGAACATATTTGGTACTGGATGATACATGTTCAGAGTCCAGAATTGATGAATAGTAATTCCAAGATAGCAGTTGTTTTGTCTTCTCCAAGACAATCAACTACCCTTTTTCAGACTCAAACTTGAAGGTGGGACTATGCAGTGATCGGTGGGACATCGATTAGTTTAAATTTTCACATATGCAGTGCAGTAACGATCTGTAATCTTTGGAGACTTATGTAAAATGATACAGCCCAAGTGGCTTTAGTCCAAAAACCTTACATTCGTGACGGAAATTTCTATTTAGAAACCCTTGTAAACCCGGTCTTTCAGCAAAAGTGAAATGGCGAACTCGCATGTCATGCCTCGAGCATGTGAGCTAGTCAACACCGCAATCGTCTCTGAATTAACCACAAGAGATGTATGTGCTATTTCAGTTCATGTCGAGTCTCCTATTAGACGATGCCCGCACTTTACGCCCACCGCTATTTCTCAGCCGTCTTGCATCCAGCTGATTATTTTTTCAGCGCAGTTAGTGTTTACTATAGACTCATCACATACAAAAAGTGAACTAAATTGGTTAGAAGACAACTTGGTAATCGCAGTGTGCGTAAAGTGGATGGTAGCGTCTAATAGGAGACCCGACTGTACGTCTATTGTTCGGTCTGTTTACCGGATAATGATCTAGCCCCTACGGATGCTTTCAAACAAGCCATCGCATACTGCACTTAAAAAGGCCTTCCACTAACTGTTGGTAGTACTGCTATTGCTCGCAATACCATCTGGAGAAGCTCAGACAAATTGAAGGGCTCTAGTTGTTCTTGGATTACTCAACATCCACGCAGCCTGCATGGCATCTGCTAGAGAGGAAGTGCTTGACATAATGCTTTGCTCTAGTAGATTTAATCACGTTAGATAAATGATCTTTATGTTACCATCGCTACATCTTTTTTGAACATTTAAATGTTACTTCGCAAACTTTGCGTTTCAGGAATCCCCAGTCAACAAACTCCCAAGCAGCACACAAGTCACAAAGAAGTGTCGGTAGTGCAGGTTTTTGGTTGGACACGAGTCATTTTCAAGTTATTCTGACTTTGAGTTAAGTTAAATTTCAAAAATTTCAACGAACAAAGCTTAAAAGCAAAAGTTCGTATTTTTTTGGATTTCTGAGAAAATTTGCTTTTATTTTCTAAAAAAAACTTTGTTTCTACAATGCTTCGTTCTTGAGTTATGATTTTTTCAAAGTAAGTAGTGTCAGGGAAAACAAAACAATTCCACCTGAGTTTTCCGGGAAAATAGGCGACCCTGAGTTTTCCTCTTTTTTTTTTGTTCATATATTCATGAGCCCTGCCTGTGGAAAAAGTTTCATGAAAATCTGAGACCCTTCGGCCCAAACCCGTACGGTAATAAAAAAAAATCCCCTTGAGTGAGCTCTAAATAGTTTTGCTCTATTCAAAACTCTTATTTTGCTTCAGAAGGGATTTGATTATACACCATGCAAACAATGACAAAACTATAGACTTTTATATTTTTTAACACTTTGCATGACAAAGGAGATTTGTCTAAAAAATATAGAACTGTATAGTTTAGTCATTACCTGTACGGTAAAAATTATCTTCGATCAGCCATGCATCGACTTCAATGGAGGTTTCAGTGTAACAAACATATTAAAAAAAAAACTACTTATTTGCAGTTTTGCTACAGGGTATATTCCCAAATTCTGGCGGGATATTACTGTAAAGTTTATTCTGAAAGTGGGTCGTGCGTCGTATAAAGAAGCAAAGACCTACCAGTTTGACCTCTTTTCTTATGAAATGCTTAGAACGCATTGTCGATCATCCGTGATGTTCATCTGACCAACACGCCTCTTCATGTGAATCAACATGCCTACCAATCTGGTAAGTCCACTGTGACTTTTTATACAAGCTTGTTAACGATATCGAGAAGGCATGTTACTTGAGTGTTCATAGATATCAAGGTTGCCTTTGACAACGTTCCTTTCGATGCTTTCGATGCCATATTGGACGCCGCACCAGGTCATATACTCGAACTTCCATTTAGGTAACGAGTCGGGACTGCCTAAATAGAATTTTACCTAAATGGATTCATAACCTAAATAGATTTCAAGGTTGCAAAGAAGTTTAAGAAGGGCAAGTGGCTTGCCTATGCAAAGGGAAGGGGGTCAAGTCTTTCAGATGTAAAAGGGGAAGGGTCAGATGGGTTTCATGGGAGTTTTTAGGGGGAGGGGGGTGTCAGAGGCATTTAAAGGCATTTCAGGGCGTTTCAGGAGGTTTTAGAGGGCTTTTAGGGGGCTTCATATGCTCTCAGGTGAACTTCACGCGAGTTTCAGAGGCGTTCTAAAGCGTTTCAAGGCGTTTCAGGAGGCTTCAGAGGTATGTCAGGGGGCTTCATAGGGGCCTCAGAATCAGGTGCGCTTCACATGGATTTCATTTGTGTTTCAAAGGCGTTTCAAGGCGTTCCAGGAGGTTTCAGAGAGGTTTTATGGGGCTTAAGAAACTCTTAGGTGTGTTTCACGAAGGTATCATGGGCGTTTCAGAGGCGTTACAAAGCGTTTCAAAGTGTTTCAATACGTTTCAGGGCGTTTCATGGCCTTTCAGGAGGTTTCAGGAGGTTTAAGGGTGCCTTCAGAGGGTCGCAGATTAATTTGACGGATATTTCATAGAGGTTTTAGGGGCGTTTCAAAGCGTTTCAAGGCGTTTTAGAGCATTTTAAAGCGT
The DNA here is from genome assembly GCF_035046485.1 of Aedes albopictus. NCBI lineage: Eukaryota > Metazoa > Arthropoda > Insecta > Diptera > Culicidae > Aedes > Aedes albopictus. The sequence continues at coordinate 1,694,049 of NC_085136.1, read as the reverse complement.
TTCAGGGCGTTTCAGGAGGTATAAGGGGAGCTTAAGGGGGCTTCAGAGACTCGCAGGTAAATTTCACGGAGGTTTCATGAGGGTTTCAACGCGTTTCAAAGCGTTTCAAGGCGTTTCAAAGCGTTTCAGGACGTTTTAATGCGTTTCAGGGCGTTCCAGGCGGAGGGCTTAAGGGGGCTTAATGGGGCTTCAGAGGCTCGCAGATGAATTTCACGGAGGTTTCATGACGATTTCAGAGACGTTTCAAAGCGTTTCAGGACGTTTCGGGTCGTTTCAGATGGTTTCCGATGAATTTGAAGGGACTTAAGAGGCTCGCAGATGCATTTCACGGAGGTTTCATGACGGTTTCAGAGACGTTTCAAAGCATTTCAGGGCATTTCAGAAGGTTCCCGATGAATTTGAAGGGGCTTAAGAGGCTCGCAAGTGAATTTCACGGAGGTTCCATGAGGATTTCAGAAGCGTTTCAAGGCGTTTCAAGGCATTTCAAGCCGTTTCAAGGCGTTTCAAGGTGTTTCAAGGCGTTTCAAGGCGTTTCAATGCATTCAGGGCGTTTCAAGAGGTTTCACAGGGATTTTAGGGGGCTTTAGATGCCAGCAGGTGAATTTCATGGAGGTTTTGAAGGCGTATTAGAGGCGTTTGAAAGCGTTTCAGGGCGTTTTAGGGTTCGCAGGTGAATTCCACGGAGATTTCATGAGGGTTTCAGAGGCGCTTCAAAGTGTTTCAAGGCGTTTCAATGCGTTTTAGGGCGATTCAGGGTATTTCAGGAGGTTTCACAGGAGTTCTAGGGGGCTTTAGAGGATCTTAGGTGAATTTCAAGAATGTTTTATAGGGGTTTTAGAGGCGTTTTAAAGCGTTCCAAGGCGTTTCAAAGCGTTTCAAGAGTTTTAAGGGGGACTTGATGGGGGATTTAGAGTACCTTAGGTGAATTTCACGAAGGATTTATAGGGATTTCAGAAGCGTTTCAAAGGGCTTCAAAGCGATTCAGGGCGTTTCAATTCTTTTCAGGGTGTTTAAGGCCCTTTAGCGTGTCATCTCAAATTTTGCTCTTCTTATTTGATTCTTATTCCAAACAATCATCAAGTACGATAGTAGTTGTGTAGCCTTTCTATACCAATTCTTTAAACAAACTAACAAAAATAGCACCTCTTTGTCTCGGTACCACCATTGTAAACATTTCGAGAATATGAATCATTTGAAAGCAACTCAAGCAGTAAACTACTCTACTTCAATGGATATCAAGGAAACGTATCCCAAATGTCACGAAAAATGTTAGATTTTATATGTAACAAGCTAGAAATGATCGAATTATTTTGGTACGCTCTCCCACTGTTTTTGTTTGCACCGCCAACCACATTTTGAGTGCGGTCGAAACAAATCGTTAAAAGTTTCTACTTTTGAGTGAAATAATGCTTAGTATCGTGATTACTTGGAAAGAGGCTTGTATTTGAAGTAGTGTGAGTAAATTTTTATGCCAAATATCTTGCGTGAAATTGATTATTTTATAGAATAAGATAAGCGTAGATTTTTTACAAATATGTATTTGTGCAATGTTGTGTAAAGTTGATTTCGGTCAATGATTTAGAAGAAGCCATTTTGCGATGACACGCTAATGGGCCTTAAGGGTGTTTCAGGAGGTTTCATGAGGGTTTAAAGGGGCTTCAGAGTCGCTCAGCTGACTTTCACGGAGGTTTTAAAGGGGTTTTGAAGGCGTTTCAAGGCGTTTCAATGCGTTTCAGGGCGTTACAGGAGGTTTCACAGGGGTTTAAGGGGCCTTCAGAGGCTCTCAGGTGAATTTCATTGAGGGTTTGTAGGAGATTTAGAGGCGGTTCAAAGCGTTTCAAAGCGTTCAAAGTCGTTTCAAGGGGTTTCAATGCGTTTCAGGGCGTCCTAAGAGGTTTCAGGAGGTCTCAGGTAAATTTTTAAAAAAGATTTAATGAAGGTTCTAGAGGTGTTTCAAAGCTTTTCAAGGCATTTCAATGGGCTTCAGAGTGGTTCCAGGGCAATATAGAAGCCCATTTAACTTTTCTATAATTGTTAATCCTCCAGTCTCTCTATTACTTCGACAGCTTGTCTTGCAGCGACTTCATTGTTTCATGCCTACCCAATTCCTACTTTAGACTCTATAGATACCATAGATTCACGGAGTTGTACTGTAGCCTAACGAACTGTCAGTTCGTGTAGCCAAACTTACAACTTGACAACACATAATTGCATGAGGCTGTGTAAGCATAAATTTAATTTATTAAGCTCCAATAGATCACTGATTACGCTTGTAGATCAGATGGCCTTAACTCCAGAGAGTTTTCGGATACTCCTACAGAATCATAGAACCCACCACTTGATAGAACCATAGCCCAAGCAACACACATGTTATAATAGAGTTACAACAGCGCAAGTTTTGGTTGTATAGAAGTTTATTTTACGTTATTTAAACATAATGTTAAAATTACGTAAAATAAACTTCTATACAACCAAAACTTGCGCTGTCGTAACTCTATTATAACATGTGTGTTGCTTGGGAGACAACATAGATGCCTGGGGCTGTGTCAGTAAAACATCATTCTTAATGCTCTTAGATACAACTAGTAGCCCTCGACCTATACTCAAAGGAGTTCTTTCTCAAACTGACAACGAACTCACCACTTAACGGCACATAGAAACATGAAGCTATGTAAGTATACATTTCATTCATAATGCTCCAATGGATCGCTGATTACGGTTGTAGATCAGATGGCCTTAACTCCAGGGAGTTATCGGATACTCTTAAACTTTCAACCCTTAAACACTCCGAAACGTCCCTTAACTCTTATTTCTGCTTTTTTCCCGTAAATCAACTTTTTCTGTAATCTTGAGTACACCAAAATCAAATTCCATTTAGGCTACGTTACCTAAATGGAGGGACCTAAATAGATTTTACCTAAAAAATCCTACCTTAATGGAGGTTTCAGTGTACCTACAATGATTTCCGATTGGATTCACCAAATGCTCCAAAACCGACATCTCTTCTCGACATTGCGTCAAGCAGCGATTAGGAAAGTGTTTGTGGATGCCCCCAAGGGGGAGTCTTCTCACCACTTTTGTGGAATATCTTAGCAGATACGCTATTGAGGCCCCGGTTTTCATACTTTCCCATGATTTCCCAAAATGGTAATTGGGAGAGGAAGCTCTCAGTTAATAACTGTGGAAGTGCTCATAGAACACTAAGCTGAGAAGCAGGCTTTATCCCAGTGAGGACGTTACGTCAATAAGAGAGAGAGAGAGTGCATCAGCATCGTTTCCGACCTGATTCAAGCGCTCTTCAGGTAGTTCGAATCCAATCAAAATTAGACCATCTCCACAGGATGCACTTTTCGTGAATTGGGACAAAGTTTTTTTTGCTCCAAATGATCTTCAGTAGGTCTGCTCCAGAGGCACGAGTGATCTTACAATTGCCTATAATTTTCCATATAGGACATTTTTCACGAAATTCCCTTTCCAGGAAGAGTGGACATCTGGTTGTCTGGCGAGAAGTATTTTAGAAGGCATCATATGTTACCCTGGTGGCTACTCTCGTGAGGTAAGGCTACATAAGTCTTACTCACTTGGTGGACACTTCACCGTTTTGCAGGTCGAAATCTTTGCTCTTATGTGCATAGTGCAATCATCATTTCAGCAACACGTATTGGGAAAAAATATATTGTACTTTTGTTCAAATAGCCTATACTCTATTGCACTTAAAGTCTAGTGATTTCTACTGGCTAGTCAAATTTATCCGTTTTGATCCCCTAGACTGCGAGAGCCAGTAGATAAATTTTCTTGTCGAATTATATAAGAATAACAATTAATCATATAAAAACCGTCCATTAAATAAATAACTAATTTTAGAGTCCCTGAGGAAGGTGCTAAATGTAACCGAAATGTCGGACAAGGTTAAATAGTTATATTTGGATTTTGTCAAGACTGGAAAAGCCATTATCAAGTTAAATTCTCTCCCAGTAGTACTCAAAAAATTAAGAATTATCTTTCAATTTGAACAAAATATATATTGCCAGCACTAGCAAGCGTGAAGTAAAATTTGTTAACATTCAAAGGCTTAGACAAAACGACATAAGTATTCCATACGGTTGTTGATAGACATTCCCCAATTACCATTTTGCAAATATTTTCAACAAGCGTTCGTTCTCGACTAGAATCTCATCTCAGCAAACAACTCGACCCGAGCTGTTGGTTATTGTTGTTAAATTTTTATGAATTTTATGCGCATTTTTATACGACATTTATTTTCGCCCAAATGCTTCTCGATATTGTTAACAAAATTTACCGTCTCTTCCCAGAGGGGGAAGGAAAAGTCAACCCGCCCGGAGGTACAGAGAAACGGAAAAATTCTCTGGCACTGACGCGCAAGGGTAGACCCCGAAAATGGTCCAATTATTGTTTGGTAGCCACCGTCCGTCCGGTCCGTCGATGGTCGGTCGGAAAGCTAGCACGGTCGGCCATAAGGTGGCAGTGGGGTACAAAATTTCCAGCCGGGAAAAAGTGGATGACTTTTCTTCACTTCCCTTTCCTCGTATTTTGCTCTTGGCTTCCCTCACTGCTGCCGCTGCTGTTGTGGGACATTTTACTGCCATTTTACGAGCGTTTAATTTCTCGACGCTTAATAAACAAGCTATAAAACTAAGCTCAAATGGGTGCTTAAGCAGCGATTTACTCGTGTCGCTTCCGTGTCGTTATCCGTGCTGTTCGAGAATGCAGTTATCGAAATTTGCGAGCTGTGAGCCACGTTTCGGCGTTGGCCCAGCGCGAATAAAGCCATATATGCTGCCATTATCGACGTAAAATAATGGCATTTCGAAGGTCGTGTCCGTTAGTTTGTTGAAAATTATGTCCGAATTGAATCATAACACAATCGGGGTTCCATAGCCTCCCGCCGAAACGACCCCGGGCTGCTTGGCCACTTTTCGTATAATTATCAAAAGGGAAAAATCTCAACCGAAAGAAACCAAGCGAACGGAGCGAGGCTCGATTACTCACACAGCGGGTCATAACTTTCAGCCGAGTCATCCAGGTATAAATCAACGAAATGTATCTGGTTTCTTTCGATTTTTAAAAGCTTCTCCTCTGTTGCGTGCCATGCTGGAAGGGAAAATATTTGAATATTTTCCGTTTCCATTTCTCACCAAGTAAGCGATAGGAGCAGCAGCTTTGTTGGGTTTTATATTTGATTCGTTGACCGCCGTCAGCTTCCATTTCGACTTCGAAACGAAAAATGTGAATGAAAGTCATAAACTACACCGCACTTCGGTCTACGCTACAATGTACACACTATCACGATCCACAAGAAGGAGTCATTCTGTAAAAAGAAACAAATAAATCGCACCTCTTGTCAAGTTTCTTTTAATCCAAGGTTTCTGACCGAAGCGACAAGATTGGATTTAAATATTGACTCTTCAACTGTGGTTGTAAAAATTTGAATTTCTAATTATTTCCAGAGTTGTTCATTGATTCGAAGCGGTACGAGCATCCGAACATCCAACACATTTTATGGGATTAAACTATTGAATTACATTGGACACCAAATTCGATTTCTTTAATTGCTCGTAAAATTCACTTCCAGCCAGCTGCCGAACCGTTTGGCCCCGGGGGTTGAAATTGGATTTTGTCCTCCAAAAAGAGAGCAACCGCCATGATTCACGCTAATGTCCTGGAAAGCGTATCACCAGCCAGCGGGCTCCGGAGCGCTTGAGACCCGGGCAAGTGGAATGCTCAATAGCTCGTGGCGCTTTAAATCTCTTTTATCGCCGCCACCCACTCACGCGTGTGCTTATCACGTTTTTTCGAGCCACCACCCACCAGGAGGAGCACTCTTCAGCAAGCAGAGTGACGTGCCAGGCAGTGTGGCGAGAGAAATGGGAAAAATGTAATTAGATTTACGATTTATTTATGTGCTTTATAGGATAATTTCTCTCGCTGCTGCTGTCTCCCTCAACAGTTGAAATAATTTTCCCACCACCATCATCCGCGCACCATCACGGCTTTTCCAAGACCAAGAACTTATGTATAGAACTTAGTGTATCTATGGGTTGTTCCGCGTGTGTGCCACACGGTGCCATCCTTCTTTGGGTGGACAACGAGGGTCGTTTCGGTTGCACAGGAAACGAGCGGGGGAGAGGAAGTTTGCGAAGCGAAAGAAATTCAGAATAGGCCGGATTTGCATAACTGCTTCGGGGGTGTTACGAGGGGTGTGTCAATAGTTAAAATAGAAGCAAAAATTAATTCATGTTTTTAAATAAGTGATAACTTTAAACTTTGAAAATATTTCAAATCATAGTTTTTATGATCCCAAACATTGCGCGATTATAAACTTCACAAGAATTAGAAAAAAAAAGTTTATCTCATACCGACTCTAAGCTGCGAGGCCCAACCAAAGCAAAATATAGAGGGCTTTCAATAAATAAAAGCGGCAGCAAATTTGCTGCCTGCATGGCTAAAAACAATGATTTTCCGCAGAATGATACTACCCCAGAAAAAAATGTCAATCTTCCAGGAATTCCTTAAGAATTTCTCCAGCAATTTATTCAGGGATTTTTCCGTCAGGAGGTTTCACTGAAGTTATTTTAAAGATTTATGTAGTAGTTTCTTTAGCGATTCCTCCACGAATTTCCCCAGAAATTCCGCCAGGATTTTCCTTTTAAAAGTTCTGTTAGGGGTTTCTCCAGGAGTTCATTCAGAAATTTCTTCAGAAAGTTATTCAATGATTCCTCCATCAGAGATAGATTTAAAAAGCTCTTCCGTGGTTCAGGCATTTATTCAGGAATTCATTTATCAGTTCCTTCAAGCATTCCTCTAGAAGTTCTGTCCGAGGTTTCTCCTGGCGGTAATTCAAGGATTCCTCTTGAAGTTTCTTCAGAGATTACTCCAGAAATGTCTTCCTGAATTCCGTAAAGGATTCATCCAGTAATTTCTTTACATCTTCCTCCAGAAATTTCTTCCGTGATTCCCCCAGCAACTCTAGGACTCGTCTAGAAATGTTTTGAGGAATTCCTGAAGAGACTTCTTCCAGTATTATTGTGAGTATTTCTCTTAAAGTTCCTTGAAGGATTTCTCCTAGAATTCCTTAAGGAATTTCTCCAGTAACTTCTTCAAGGATTCTTGCAGGAATTATTTCGGGATTTTTTCCAGAAATCCCTTTAGAACTTTTTCATGAGCTCCTTCAATTAATCCTCCACAAACTCCTTTCCCTAGTAGCAGACATTGGTTACATTAGTTCAGGTAACGCTTATATAACTACATTTGGTCATACAAGAGTTACATCAAACATATGTGTTACTGGGGTTAGTGATTTCCCTAGGGATTCTTCGGGAATTTGTTAGAGAGTTTTCCCTAGAATTCTTTCGGCAGTTTTTCTAGGATTCCGTCAGGGATATTTTCATGAACTCATTCAAAAATTTATCCAGGAACTCTTTAAGGAATTTCCATTAGAGATTCTTGAGGTATTACTCCAGGAACATCTGCAGGGATTTCTTCAGAAATTACTTCAGAGATTTCTTCAGGAACTTCTAAAGAATGTTCTTCAGGATGACCTTCAGGAATTTCTCTACGAACTCTTCCAGAGATTTCTGAAGGATTTTTTTAGGAGTTAATAAATGAATTTCTTCGGATACTTATCCAGTAAGTTAATCCGGGGTTTCATCAGGGAGTTCATTCACGAGTTCCTCCAGGGATTCCTTCAATGGCTCTAACAGGGGTTCCTTCTGGAGTTCATTTATTAATTTCTCTATAAAATTCATTTGGGTGTGATTTTATTGAGGATTTCTTGTTCCGAAACTAATCCAGGAACTTCTACAGGAAATCCTTCAGGATCTTTTCCTGGAACTTCTCAGGCATTTCACTGAGGATTCCTACAGGAACTCTTTCAGGTACCTACCTTGATACCTTGTTGGCTACAAAGTAACTTTACTCGGCGTGGGGAGCGTATAGTAGAGCACCATCTTCGTCGGTCTTGGGCGATGTTCCTCCAGTTTCCAGAACGTGTAGGGATCGTAGATCTTCTTCAACCGCGTGCAGCCAGCGAGTTCGCGGCCGCCCACGAAGTCGCCTACCTCTACCGGGTTCTCTGCTGAATATTGTTTTCGCTATTCTTTCTTCCGACATTCGCGCTACGTGTCCAGGCCACTAAAGTTTGCCGAATTTTATACGTTTCACATTATTCGCATCTTCGTACGCTTGGTACAACTTGTAATTCATGCGTCTGTGCCACACACCATTTTCTTGTTTCCCACCGGTCCTAAGCTGGCTACGCAATCCGTAAAAGGCCCTATTCGCATCTGCAATACGCCTTTTCACTTTACGGGAAACGTCATTGTCACATGTCACAAGTGTTCCAAGAAAAACAAATTCTTAAACAACTTCAAACACTTCCCATCAATCACTGCCTCAGCACTTACACCACTAGGCCTGCTTCTGTCTCTACCCGCATTCATATACTTCGTTTTGGTAGAGTTAATCGTCAAGCCTATCCTCGCTGTATCTCTCTTCAGAGGAGCATAAGCTTCCTCCACTGCCCTACGATCGATGCCGATGATATCAATATCGTCCACAAAACCGAGGAGCATGTGCGACCGTGTGATGATAAAGCTATTCCTCTGCACGCCTGACCTCCTAATCGCTCCTTCGAGTGCAATGTTGAACAATACATTTGATAGAGCATTCCCCTGTTCAATCCATTCAAGGTCACAAACGACGTAGACACTTCGTCCGCGATCCGAATACTTGATTTTGATCCATCCAGCGTTGCGCGTATCAGCCTAATTAGTTTCGCCGGAAAAACAAGTTCTGACATTATCTGCCAAAGCTCATTTCTTTTAACTAAATTGTACGCTGCTTTAAAATCAATGAACAGATGGTGAGTCTGCAAGTTATATTCCCGAAATTTATCTAGGATCATCCGCAGGATAAACATTTGATCCATCGTTGATCGGCCCTCATGAAAACCAGCCTGGTATTCGCCGACGAAGGACTCCTCAAGAGGTCGCAGTCTGTTAAACAGGACACGCTACAGTATCTTATACGCCGAATTTAAAAGGGTAGTCCCTCTGTAATTGGTACACTCCAGTCTGTGCCCTTTCTTGTAGATTGGGCATATGAGGCCATCCAACCAGCTTTCAGGTATTTCTCCAGAAATTCGTTGAAGGATTCCTCTAGGAATTTCTCTCGGAATTGCGGGCTATTTTTTTTTTTGCAGGAGCTTTTTCAAGAACCCCTTCACTTATTCCTTCAAAAATTCCTCCAGAAACGCTATCTGGAAAATTGTATGTGTTTATTTAGGCTGATTCAAGTTAGGCTATCTGGGATTCTTAAAGGAACTGTTTCACTGAAATCATCAGCAATTTCGTAAGGAATTCCTCCAGGACTTCCTTCAGAGATTCCTTTAGAAGATTCGTTTTCAGTTTCTCCTATAGTTCATTCAAGGATTCCTTTGCTGAATAGATTTCTCTTGTGATGCTTTAGAGATTTTTCCAGCTACCACTTCAGAGACTCCTCCAGGAACTTCTTCAGAGATTCATTCGAGAATTCCTTTAGGGATTCCTCAAGAAGTTCATCCAGTGATTCCACCTGTTTTTTTTTGTGATTTCTCTTAAAATTCCATCAGATAATCCTTCTGTATTTTACCCTTCTTACACCCATAAGAAGGGTATAAATACCGCTTGGAAAACCGACTTTCGATCCGAGGCCCGCAGGGCCGAGTCACATATACCAATCAACTCAGCTCGACGAATTGAGCAAATGTCTGTATGTGCGTGTGTGTGTATGTGTGTGTGTGTGTGTGTGTGTGTGTATGTATGTTACAAAAAAATGTCACTCACGGTTCTCAGCCGTCTGTTGACCGATTTGAGTTCTCTTGGAAGCAAATGAAAGCTACTACATCCTAGTAGAACGCTATTGAATTTTATTTTGATTGGACGTTCGGTTACCGAGATATCTTTCAAAGAGTGCTAGGGAGTAGTACAACTTAATTATTTTAGATATTTTTGACAAAGTGTATCACCATAAATTTCTCAGCCGTCTATCAACCGATTTGGGTTCTTAAGGCCCCAAACGAAAGCTACTGCACCCTAGAAGAACGCTTTTGAATTTCATTCCGATTGGACATTTTGTAACCGAGATATCTTTCGGGGAGTACTTTGGAGTACAACTTAACTTTTTAAGAGGTCTTTGACAAAATGCTTCATAATAAATGAATCAGCCGTGTGTCAATCGATTTGAGTTCTCTCAGCATCAAATGAAAGCTACAGCATCCAAGTAGTATGCTATTAAATTTCATGCCGTTTGGACATTTTGTTTCCGAGATATCTGTCCACGAGTACTAAGGAGTAATGAAATTTACGCTTTTGAGAGATTTTTGATAAAATGTATCATAATACATTTCTCAGCCGTTTGTCAACAGATTTTTTATGATCATATTTGGTTACTCAAGTTAGTTATACATGAAAATGCAATAGCATCAAATACATAAAAGCTACTATCTCTTTGTAATATTTGAGCTTAATAAACAGTAGCAAAAATATCACGGAATGTATGTAGGAAAAGCCTTTTTACCCTTCTTACACCCATAAGAGGGTATAAATATCGCTCGAAAAACCGACTTTCGATCCGAGGCCCGGAGGGCCGAGTCTCATATACCAATGAACTCAGCTCGACGAACTGAGCAAATGTCTGTATGTATGTGTGTATGTGTGTATGTGTGTATGTGTGTGTGTATGTGTGTGTGTGTGTGTGTGTGTGTGTGTGTGTGTGTGTGTGTATGTGCGTTACAAAAAAAAAGTCACGCACGTTTCTCAGCCGTCTGTTGACCGATTTGAGTTCTCTTGGAAGCAAATGAAAGCTACTACATCCTAGTAGAACGCTATTGATTTTTTTTTTCGATTGGACGTTTGGTTACCGAGATATCTCTCGAAGAGTACTTATGAGTCATACTTCTAAACTTTTTAAGATTTTTGACCAAGTGTATCATAATAAATATTTCGGCCGTTTGTCAATCGATTTAAGTTCTCTTGGCACCAAATGAAAGCTACAGCATCCTAGTAGATCACCCAGAAATTTTATTTCGATTGGACATTTATACAACTAAACTTTTTGAGATTTTTGACCAATTGTATAATAATAAATATCTTAGCCGTCTGTCAACCGATTTCGGTTATCCTGGCACCAAATGAAAGTTACAACATTCTAGTAGAACCCTAAACAATTTCATTAGGATTGGACATTTGATTACCGAGATATCTTTCAAAGAGTACTTCGGAGTAATACAGGTTAACTTTTTGAGAGATTTTGGACCAAGGGTACCATAATATATATCTAAGCCATCTGTCAACCGATTTGGGTTCTCTAAGCACCAAATGAAAGCTACAATATCCTTGTATAAGGTCATGAAATTTTATTTCGAATCGACATTTGATTACTGAGATATCTTACGAAGAGTATTTCAATAAATTATTGTTTATTATTATATTCACTTGTTATCTTGCATTAGTTTTTCACCAGTCTATGGGAAATTATTTTTCAATAAATTATGCTGATCTCATACAAAGTGTATTCTAGCAGGTTATTGTTTTCAACAAAATTATAATTAACAAATTACAAATACACAGGAATTTTATGAAAACTAACAATATGTTAAATGAAAGCTTTGAATATTGTGGGAAAAATGCAAGAACCGGACAGCCAAAATAACTAGTTAATGCCAAAACTGATTAACTTAGTAGATATATTATTTTTGTCCTTGGTGTACATAACCATGAATACCAAGTACTTCGGAGCTAATTTATTCGACTGATTAAGAGATATTAGACACAGTGTATGTCGCTGATTTTCTTACCCATTTGTTAATCGATTCAAGATCTTTTGGCAGTTAACAAAAGATACAATATTCCAGAATATGTAAGCTATTTTTTAAACATTCCATACAAGTTTCTAGGAGGTGTCTGGCATTTCTGGTAGTTGAGTCCATGGTCCATGATGCTATTTTGGAAACCATTCCACTAGATGCCAAATCCACAATATTTTCTAGAACTTTTGATCAATTACACAAAATAAATATGTAAAATACAAATAATACCACAATAATTTTAATAAGTGTAAGAAGGGTTCTGTTCACCATAGGTGGATTAAATCGGTTTTTTTTTTCTGAAGTTGCTAAATGATTCCTCCTGGAGCGTTTTTCAGGGATTCTAGCAGATGATCTTCGAATCAAAGATTCCTTCAAGAATTCCTTCTGGAGCCCCTTCATGGAGTCCTTCAGCTTCTTCGAGATTTACTACAAAATTTTCTTCAGGATTTCTTCAGTTAAACCCAGCATTCCTGTAGCATTGAGCCTTTCAACTATCCATCTTCTTTGCAATGCGCAACTCCAAAGCATACGGAACCGCCTTTCGAGTTACATATCCGTATAGAACAGATTTTTTTTCTGAACAGTACTATCGTACAACTGCGCAGCTTTCTCTTGCATAAATTGCATAAGATCCGAGTTTTTCGAAGCATGTGCCAGTACCTGTTCGCGAATCAGGTACTTTGCCAGACACGAATGCCACCACAAGTGTCTTGAATAAATAATAACAATAATAATGTTCGCGAATCGCATTTCGCCGTCACTGGAGTTAAAAAATCAAACTGAACACTTGAGGTATTTCCACACGTGATACTCATGCAGAATGGTGATTTGGGTAGTTTCAGGTATCAGAAGGCCGGCTCTAGAGACACGAGCTCATAAAACGAAAACCACGAAGCAGGCTTTGTCCCATTTGAGACGTTACGTCAAGAAGAGGAGTGTAAGTCTTGAGGAATTCATTCTCAGCAATCAAGATTTTCCGTACTACCGAAAACTTTCATTTAAACGATGTTGACATATATTTGCCTCGATATGAAATACTGCTGCCAATCTTCAGTGAGGTAAGGTAGTATTTTACCAACGATGAAGTGAACTTGCGGTGCGTAAACAGGTGGGTATCAGAAATTAAACCGATTTGCTTACGTCTACTATTCATCGACTTACCACCAAGGATGGGAACACTCACTTGCAAGAGTTACACTCACTTGCTATTTTCTCAGCTCAGAAGCGTGCAATCAAAAAACAATGTATGGACGACTTTGACCTTGTAGATTTATCTAAAAGTTTGCCGAATAGAGTAGGGGTCGCACACGTATACCGAAGTCGTGACAGAGCTGCGAAGGAAACTCTCCACAAGGTGAATGTAAATGTGTAAAGTGAGTGTTCCCATCCCTGCTTACCACGCACTGGTGGGGATACTCTCTCGAGACGCCTTAAATCGCTTTGGAACCCTTTTGGAATTCTAAGACTTGTCTTAATCTAAACCTTTCTGGAACTTTCTTCAACCCTCTGAAGCCTCTCGAAACACCTTGAAACGGCTTGAAACCCCTCACATAACCATCTTGTGATTGCCGTAGTTTTTCCTGAAACCCCCGACAAATCCCTGAAACTCCTTCAAACTCCTTTGCAAACCCCCTTAATCTCCCATGAAAGTATTCCTAGGGGATTTCATCGGAAACGCCCTTGAATACTTCTAAAACTTCAGAGTGGCTTTTCTAAAAGTCACTAGAGACCTCTGAAATGCCTTGAAACCTCCGGAAACGATTTGGATTCACTCTGAAATTGTTCTGAAATGTTCATGTAAGCTTTTGAGGCCCACACAGGGGATATCACCAGGAACCCCTCAGGAGCTTATGGAAAAATCTCAGGAGAAATCCCGCAAGGAACCCTAGGAGAAATCTTGGGACGATTTCCGGAAGAATTCACCCAAATAACCCAGGAGGAATCCCTATTCTTAAAGGAATTCCGGGAGCAATATATTAATGCATCCAGGAATTATCCTTACACAGTGGAGTATCTGAGAAAATGTCCCTAAAAGAATACCGGAAGGACTCCCTGATGGAATTCCAGAAACAATGTAGGAAGGAACAACCAGGGTAACCTATGAAAGAATCTCTGTAGTAATTCCATAAAGATTCAAGGATAAACCATCAAATAAGTGTCGGAAAGATTTCCTGAAAGAACCTCGGTGGCAATCTCTGAATAAATCTCGAGAAGAATAAAGAATAAAGAAAACCTGGAAAAAATAGGCATAGAAATCCCAAAAAAAAAAGTTAGTGAACGAAACCTGGGAGAAATCTCTGAAGCAATCCTGGATGGAAGCCCGGTTGAAATCCTCAAAGTAATTTAGGGAAGCATAGAGAAATCCTGATCCCGATGGAATGCTGGAAAATATTCATTAAATATTGCTAATTTAGAGAAAACATTCCGTTTTACGGTAGAACGAAAAGCTACCGCTGCTGTCAGACTACTGATTTTCACTGAGGTATCATCGATCTACCCTAGCGAGCCGTAGCGATGCCTTGGATAACCTTGGATACGACGTCGATGATCATTGTTTGTTGTTGGTTTTCAGTTCAATTCACCTTGCAAGCATGCTTTGATTTGGCCTTCAGTTTCAATGATAGGATGATTTTCAAGCCTGCGGTAGGACTTTGACAGCTGCGGTAGAACTCGGCGGCTACCGCAGAGTGGAAATTTTTCTAAAAATCTGCAATATCTGGTCGAACACAGGAGTTTATTATTGCAATCATATAGGGTGTCCCAGAAAGTATGGGCACAACTTTGCAGCTCTGCCATTTGGGAATGGATGCATGAACAAACCTTATTTTCACACATATCCTGCCTTAGTATTTTAACATCAAATGCCAATCATTAAAATTTGCATTTAATACTTTGTTGGAAAGCGGTAGAACATTCCCTAAAAGACCTTTTAAAGCTTCTGCACAAATTGCTATATTTTTCAACAACATCGCTTAATAAATTGTTTCCTACGCATGAAATTAAGCTCGATAAAAATTTCAAAAAATATTTCCGAGTATTTCTACATGCGTATCTATTATACAACCCTTAGTTTGAATCGAAAACATATACTTTTGAACCTGAAAAATGAATTTAAACACTAATATCGATATTTTTGAAAACTCGTCTTTCTAATAGATGAAAACAAGCTTCTGAATACATATCACAATATGCAAAAAATTACATTTTAATTTCATCATAAGTAAAATAAACGCTCCAGCTTTATAAAGTGTAGATTGAATTATTTTTATGCTCGTTAAAACATGTTTAAAACTCGAATGTCTGTGGGCATGTCTTACCCGGAAATAGAAAAGGCGAATTTTCCAGTTTTCTCAAAATTTTGAAATACCCGTACGCACCGGCAAAAAATATTTTTATAAAAAAATTCAATCAATCATCTGAGTAAACATGTTTTCGAATATATCATGTGAAAAAAATTCGAAAAAAATGTTTCAAATTTGGATATTTGGCAAATCCGTAAAAAAGTAGTTTGTGCAGAAGTTTTGAAAGATGTTTTCCCATTTTAAACATTCTGCATACAAAAACCCTTTTTAATGTATAAACTCTTCACAGGTATCATTTAAAATACCTTGAATAAAAATACAAAAATATGAAAATTGTTGTGTGTTGAGAAAATAATTGTATTTTCGCTATACAAAGTTGTGCCCATACTTTCTGGGACACCCTATAATTCCTGTAGAAACCATTGACCTTTACACAAACTAAAGGGATTCCAGGAAAAAATCCTACAGAAAACCAGGAAGGCTCCCGAAAGAAATCTTGTGAGAATCTCTGCAGCAATACTGTTAAAAATTCTGCAAGAAAGCCATACAAAAATCCCTGTTGTAATAAGTGAAGAAATCCTGATAAGAGTCTCTGGACGTATGCCCAATGACGAAAACTCAATTTCTCCTGAGTAATCCCGAGGAAAATTTCTTAAGAATACCCGTGGGAAATTATTGAAGTGGAATTCTTTAGTAAATGTAGTCTTAAGGAATCCCTAAAAAATACAGGAGGAATTCCCAAAAGAATCCGAAGAGGAACCTCAGAAGAAATACCTGCCAGAATGCCGGAATGAGTCCCGAGAGAAATCCCTGAAAGAATATCGAGAGAAATCAATGAAAAGATTCCGGGAAGATCCCATGAAAGCATTCCTGAATGAATCATGAGAGGAATCTTTTGCTTCAAAAAAAAAAACAAATAAAGAAATTTCGTAAGGTTCCAATGAAGGAATCCTTGAGAGAAAGCCCTGAAGGAAGCCCGGTAATAAATCCTTTTCCGGGAGACAACCCAGGATGTATCCTGGATGAATCCCTGACGGGAATAATCCATTAAAGAAACCGAAAGGAATCCTACGAGAAAAGTATTCCCAGAGAAATCAATGAGGGGACCTCAGAAGGAACCAATGACGGATTCTCGGAAGGAGTCACTGAATGAAATAGGAATTTCCTAATGGAATTTTGAAAAAAAGAACAACTTGCAGGATCTTTTAACAGAATTCTTTAAAATACTCGAACACCGTCTTCAGCTAAGGCTGTACAGAATGAACGAAACTTAACACTAGACAACGGACATGACACATATTACGGGCACCAGTGGATGCGAGGAAGAGACATTACTTGCGAAAAGTTTCATCACCCGGAGCGGGAATCGAACGCTCACTCCATGGCATGGTACGATTACACGCTTGGTGACGCTAAACGGGCACGAGGTACCAAAAGGTACCCCAGAAGGTACCCTAGTATAAATTTTTGAAGGAAACCAGGAAAGGATCAATTAAGGAACCCTGAAAGAAAATCTAAATTGCGGAATCTCGGAGGAAAGCGCTGAAGGAACCCCAAGAAAATGCTATAAGGAATTCCTGAAGGAATCACGGAAGAAATCAATGAATAAATCCTGGCAGGAATATTTGATGGAATCCCTGAAAGCATTCTTGGCGGAAGCGCAGAAGTTATTTTTAAAGCATTCGTGGGAATAAACTTCTAAAGAAATCGCGCGAGAAAATCCGCAAGGATTGCCCCTGAAGAGTTCTGGGAAGAATACATTGAGAATCCCGGGAGGAACCCTTGACAGAATACCGGGAAGAACTCCAGGGTGAATTCTTAAAAAATACTCGAATCTTGAGACGAATTGCTACTGGATTCTCGGGAGGAATTATAAAACCTGGTAGAAATCCTTGGATAACTCTGTAAGAGAATTATCGGAAGCAATAGCTGAGAGCAATTTCAATAGTAAAACTGATTTTATGTTTGTAGACCAAGATATCGTTACATAGATTAAGTATATCAGACCCATCTATTGCGGTAATTTTTAACTGGTTATTTTTCCGACATACTTGAATGATTTGATGAAGATGCCATCTTTACTTATCTTACTTATCTTCACTACCTTTTCGAAAGATTTCTTACTAATTACCTGACTAAGTTTGGCAAAATGAACATATTTGCAGAAATCACCAAAATTGTGTCTTTTAAATGGGTTGTGATATTAATCAATCGATTAGATTATACTTCAGCCCCTCCTTATGAAAACATTTCTAGCTATAGATCATTTGAAAAGAAAATTGACATCCGTATGAACTACTCCGCCGAAGACACCAACTTCAACTGTTTAACCAGGGTTAAGATATCAGGAAAACAAATTTGACATTTAAATTCTGCCTTATTGGCCGCGGTCATATGTAATCTTTGCAGCAACGTTCGCGCCACCTAGTGGGCAAATTCTGCAGTTGATTGTTCACCACCTTCTTTTTCTTTTTATAAGCGTAAGGTCCCACTTCTACAGTTATTAACCGAGAGCTTCCTCTGGCATGTGTATGTCGTGTGGCAGGCACGAAATGCCTAAGGAAGTCAAACAAAATTCCTCTACGAAAAGTTTCTGGACCGACCGGGAATCGAACCCGTCACCCGTCATGTTGAATACGCACGCATTTACAGCTGTGGCTATAGGGCCACCATATAAGAACTAAAGATCTATCAAATAACTTTTCCGAAGATAGTTCTGTGAAATATTGGTTAATCCTGAAGATGTTCACTTTACAAGTGCTGCACAATAAATAGAACGCTGAGCGGATATGGATTGACAAGTTTTAACCAAGTGTGAATGTTGCGGTACTTACTGGAACAATCTGTTCCCTAGCCATCATAGCAAATTACAGCAGAATCATTTGGCATGATACGGGACCTCGCATTGCAGGCGACTTGCTGCGCCAAAGCTCTACTCCTCAATGAGGCAGCAACACACTGACTGTCTCGTCATGATGCTTGCTGTCACCGATGCTTACTAGGGGACGGACATGCAAGGGGAATGCCACTAATCATTATTCACACCCCACGCCAAGAACTTGAAAATGGAGTTGCGCAAGAATTGAATAATTCAGATGATTTGATGTTTCATAATCGTATTCACAGCTATCACAGAATCAGCCTGCTGAATGTTCGAACATTTTGATGCTGGAATAGCTGACTCAGAGCAGGTCTAGGTCCATCTATATAAACTATAAAATAATCCCTTTCCGGCCCTTCTAAAACGGACTTACTACAGTATATCAAGAAATCGCTTTTTTACAATTACTCGATTGAATCCAACGATTTTGTCAGAAATTTATTTCACTACTAACTTGGTTTACTAAAAAAAAATATTTACTAAAATTACGAAAGGTGGGCACAAAATTTTCTAAATTTGTAACTCTCAAAATATTATGAAACAGTGCGTATAAGTTTGATTATTTTGTTCCAATCCAGGATCGTTGATCTGCGCAAACATTGAGAAGCCCCTCGTTCTGGAAATTCTAGTCCAAAAACCCCGAAAAGTCCCCAGTTCGAAGATTTAGAACATCTATAAAGTGCGCCTACCGCGTATTTCTGGGACCCCATACCCCTCCACCACAATGCAATGGTGGCATCTTGGCCTGACACGGTGGTGCCAAAAGAACCTAGTCTCGGAACCTTGCCCCGAGTGTGGGCGACGAGAACTTGATTAACTATAACCGTAAATCGGTGCGCAAAAGAAGAAGTTTTCCTTCAAGGCAGCAGGAAACTTACACTCGCTCTCCTGTAGAAGTGGGAGGGCCGTCCATTCCACCCGAAGCCCCGCGATTTACGGTTATGGTTATGGGAAATGGGCTTCCACACTTTCGCCCCAGGCCGAACCAGGCCGGGTCGGGCTGCTGCGTCGTCGTCGTCTTCGTCGTTCGTTCCGGCGCGGCTTTTCCGGCAGTTTCGTCTTTCCGGTGCGCTTCCGGTGTTGAATTATCATTATGGCTGTTTGCAGAAAATCAGCATCGGCTTCGAGGTTCACTGGTGCGGGCGTTCTGTTGGTTTTATTTATTGGAAATTGCGTAACTTTGTATGCCGCGGAGCACCCTTGTGCTTCCAATTTCGCCGTCGCAGTAGAGCGTGTAGGGGAGAATGATACCAACCGGATCAACTGAATGGTAAGGATGAATGAAAACTTTAATTTTCAATCTTGTTCATCTTCCCAATCATTCCCACAGCACTAAAAACACTCAACAGGAATCATTTTGATTCAAAACAAAATACATCATCACTCTGTACAGGCCAAATGTTTATCATTAGGGAAGTGGAATCATCTCGGCAGGGGTCCTATTTTGGGCACTTTCTGCTATAACTCAGCCAATTTTGAACCGATTGACACACTTTTTGAAACGCGATGAGGTGCGTATAGTATCTAGCCGTGTACAAAATTTCAAGTCAATTGGTTTAGAATTGACTGAGTTATAGCGAAGAGTGCCCAAAATACCGGTCGCTGTCCAAGTGGTTCGCTACCCTTTCGAAAGCCTATCGAGTGACTGTGAGTATGCCAGAAAATGATGACACACCGTAGGCAGTTCAAGAGCTTTGCTCGCTTTTCTTGTATTGTGTCTGGTCTGTCATTGCGTAGAATTCTCATGGAGACGCATGGTTGTTCGTAACAGTAACATCGTAATTTATTGGCTGTCTGTCGTACATAGAGTACTTTTTTGTGTATTGCAAGGTCATAGAATTAGCTACTTGTCCTCTAAGAAAGTAGCTGAATTTGGTTTAAAAAGATTGAGAAATTAAAGTAGGTGCAAAGTTGGTGGCATCTTTTTTTTTTATTTTTTTTTTTAATGTTTGTTTTGTTTTGTTAACGAATGCAAATGCCGATCGAAAGCATGTTTCGAGCAACGAATCTGTTTCGTAAAAATGAAAACGCTGTAAAATCTAAACTGATGCGTTCAGCAACACTTTCTCCTTTATGTTTACTCAGGGCTCGCTCGACAAGGGGTAGACCAAGTAGAGCTCAATGGGGAAGCTCAAAAGGATTTCCACATTTAATGCAAAGCGATAAATCGTACTTAATTTTAATTATGTTTATTTGCACAAAAACATGGATTCAATCGCATTTCGTGGCAAGCGAAACCCCTTTCGCAAGTTGACACCACTCTCAGTGATATTTGCGTCCATAAATATTAATGGCTGCTGAGATGCTGCCGCGTGTAGATGTTCTCGTTTTGAATCCAGCAGGACTATGTTTAATAAAGAGTTGCATTACGATAATTGCTTTCCTGGCTCACCACCAGCAGCGGATGCATCAGAATTGTGGCATGAGTCAGGATGAATGCTGAAACCGAATGTCAATTTCATCCATGCATTCCAATTATGATCAGGCGCAAAATTTGCATTTATTGAATAAATGTTTAACCGTTATGTGGCCGGCAAACTTTTTGCTTTTTTCTACACCGTGTATTTTAAATGGGTGCTGGGTACCCGGGTACCCTGCCGGTCACATAAGGGTTAATTAAAAATTTCGCAACGAATGGTTTGAGGATTCAAAAACTCACAATATCATATTCAAGTTTTCATTCGAACCCAAATCCACAAAAGGAAAAAAAGGCGTGTCCAGAATTCCACTTTCTTCGTTTCGATCCCATCTTTGATTTTATCTCCTCCTCTCTGTTTGATGGCCACGCTCTCGTTAGACCATGGTCGTTTGCTTGCTTTGTCGTGTTTCGATTGAATTTTACCGACGAAACGATTCAATTGAACACTTTTCCACATTAAAATTATTAAATCAACCGCTTATTAATTCATGGTGAGGAATGTGATTCAATTGTGCTCTGCCAACGGTGCGAAACCCCGGTGGAAACACTCGAACAAATACGGGAATAATGGAAATAACGAGTTATAAAACAACTGTAATAAACGTTAAAGTGACCATAAAATGTAACAAATATGAGCAATAAAAGCCCCGAAAATTATATATTATTATCAATTATATTGACTTTTATTGACCTTAAAATTAACATACTGCAAAGAACCGCGCGCCGCAAGAAGCGCATGAAGGGGAAAAGAATCTAAAGCAGTCTGAGTTGGGTCTGCGTACGACTGCCGCTGGTTGCTTCCACTAACACATAGCAACGGGAACGTAAAGAAAAAACTCCAACACATATAATTGAGGGTTTGACGAACACGGCGTACAGAGAACAGGCATACCAAAAAGGAAATCAGTTAAAGCCAACATCGATAGGAATAAAATCGAGAAACGAAATAATAATAAGCGTTCCACACAGATAGTGGCGGTGGTAGGGGAAAATGGGGTGTGATGGGTGTTGGTAAAGTGCTTAATATTTAATTCCTCGTATTGTTTAAGCATTTTTGTATTTCATTTTTGGCTAATATTTGGAACTACTTCCTTAATTTTACACGGAAAATATAAATTCCCATAAAAAATATAGAATAAGAGTAATCCCAGTAGACTTTCATGAAACATATAAAAGTGTAGGAATGTTAAAAAAATAACATAATTCACAAAATTTCGAATAAAAAAGTATTGCTGTTCAAAGTAAGTTTAAACCTTATGGGGCCACCAGGGTACCCAGTTCTCTTTCCAATTTCAAATCTGGACTTCGTGGCCAAGCGGTTTGCCGCGTCAATCGTTTTGGTGTCTCGTAAGCCTCGGAGTGTGGGTTCGATACCCACTCCAGTCGGAGAAAACATTACGGTGGCCGGAAAATTCTCCACTGGGCCACTGGGTGTTGTATGTGTTGTCTGTTGTCAAATGTTAGTAATGTTCAGTCTGTAGATGCCGCAAGGTCGAAGACGGTGTAATTGTCTTTTGTCTTTTAATTATTATTATTAGCTTTATTAAGGAGATTTTCAGCCCGCGGCTGGTTCATCTCCAACTCAGTCTTTTAATTTCAAATCTCGATGTTCCAATGGTTACACCGCTAGTGTTGAACGCGTTATGGGATGAAAAAAAGAAGAACAGGGGATGGAGAACCTAGGAATATCATAGTGAAATAAATTTTGAAAAATATTGAAAAGGGATTTTACAGTTTATGACTGAAGTTTGTATGGAGAGCTTGCGATGAGCAATTGGTATGTACATTACAACAACGTGACGTGCATATATTTGAGTGTAAGAAAATAAAGAAACAAACCTAAATACCTAAAACGCCTAAATAGATGCACATCACGTTCTAATACGCATAACAATTGAACACCCCAAGTTCTCCATACAAACTTTGGTCATAAACTGTGAAGTCTCGTTCCAATATTTTTCAAAAAAAAAAAAAAATCACTATTACATTTATAGGGCCCAAAACCCATGTTCTTTTTTTTCCTCACCCTATAACACGCACTTTTATAAAATTTTGTCAAGCAGTGTTACTCAGAGTAGCAAGCTGAAACTCGTCTAGATCTTATAACTCGTGAATACACATCTAATAATGAGGTTAACCGAATTCAAAAGTGGTGAGGAGCAGAGAGAAGGGCTTCTGAATGTTTTAATTACGTGAAATGCCTGCAGGGTACCCGGATACCCTCGAAATTATTATTATTATTTTATTTATCTTTATAAACAAGATTTTTAACCGTGGACTGGTTCATCTCTGCCCTTCTCGAAACTAAAATGATCATATTTCCGTAAATTGTCCTCCGATTTCAAAAAACAAAATTGGCTTATTCAACTTAAACACTCATCAGTTGGTTGGGCAGATCCGTGTTTTTTTAATCCGGAAATTCTGCCAGAAATTCCTTCGGAGATTTCTATAAGAAACCCTACAGAAATTGATTAATGAACTTTTTGAGTGTTCACTGCATAACTTCCTCCATAAATTTCTTTTAGAAAATATTTCACAGGTTTCTTTTGAAAATTCTTTAGAACTTCTTCAATGAGTTGCTTCAGAATTTCCTCTAGAATTTCCTTCGCAATATTCATTAGAGGATCCTCCAGACATTCTAAAAAAATCTTCTAGAAAAGATTCCATGGGTTTCTTCAAAAATTCCTCCATAGTTTTTTAAAGGAGACCGTACGAGAATTTCTGCAGAAAATTATCCACGGATTCCTTCAGTTATTTTTTTTTTGAATTTCTCCAGGAATTCTTTGAATTAGATTTCTATGGCTTCCTCCGGGAATTGCTTTAGATGCTCTTCTGGAGACCCGTTTGAAGAAATTATCGAAAATGTCTATAGAGATTCTTCAAAACTGTTTGTGGGGATTCCTTTAGATTTTTTTTTCAAAGATTCTTTCATTATTTTTTCCAAAGCTTCCTTCAGAAAAAAATTAGAGATTGCTCCAGAAATCCTGCAGTTATTCCTTCAAATATTTTTTGTATTATAACTTTCCATGATTCTCCAGAGATATCTACAAATATTTAGAGATTACTTCACGATTTTTTTTTCCATATATTCATCCATCGATTTGCTCAGAAACTTATCCGGCATTTGCTCTGAGGATATCTCAAATTTTTATCACGGATTCTTTAGGATTTTTTTTTCAAACATACATTTGCTAGAATTTCTATGAAAATTCCCTTCGAAATATCTCAAGCGTTTTTTTTTTTCATTTTACAGCCACTTTCCTTTGTGTTTCTCTAGGTATTCCTACAGAAATTTTTCAGAAACTTGTTCAATGATTACTCCAGGAATTACCAGGAAAGTCCCAAGAAGTTCCTTCAAGTTTTGTTTTAACAGGAAGTTCTTAAAAGATTCCATCAAAAACTTCTTCAAATACCATTTCTTCAAATATACCTCAAGAGATAATCCCACTCCCCGACATACTCACAAAATGTGGGTTCTTCCTTCGGAAGGGAAGTAAAGTGTGGGTCCCGAGATGAACTAGCCTTGGGTTAAGAATCTCGTTAATACACACAAAAAAAAAACTCAAGAAATTCATTCAAAAGTACTTTTAAGGTCTCTACAGGGATTCTGCTGAAAATTCCTTCATGGGTTCCAATAGAAATTCCTGCTGGGATTGCTTCCCTAATTCCATGAGAATATATTGATATAACTAGAGATCGTATCAACTTTTTTAAGATTTTCTCAGGAATAGATTTCTGCGAAAGTTCTTTCATTGAGTTTTCCTTAAAATAAGGATTTCTTCGGAAATTCTTCTCAGGGTTTTTCAAGGAGTTCTTTTACACATTCTTTCGGTGATTCCTGCAGAGGTGGTAACACCTGTAACACCTCCTGGTATATCTTCAGAGATACCTTTGTTCAGGTATTCCTCCAGATATTTTCCAGAAGTTTTATTGCATAAATTGCACAAACATTACTGAACAATTAATTGAATTCTTTCTAAGAAATTCTTGGATAATTATCTCAAAAAAATCCTTAAAACTTTCGAAGATATCTTGGAAGCAATTCATCTATAATTATCTTGGGTTAACCGTAGGAGAGTACCTGAAGACACAAAAAAAAGAAATTCCCACAATTCACAGATAAAGTTCACGAGAGACTTCTGGTTGAACTCTGCAAGTTATTTCATGGACAAATCTTACTCTCTGGATTTTTTTTGGATATCTAAAAAAATATCTGCACAAACCACAGTCTGGTACTGGTGGAATTTTCGAAGAAATTTCTGAGAGATATCTTGAGGAAGAAGTCCTTTGAAGAACTCCTCGAGGTAACTCTGAAGAAATTCTCAGAATAACAGTTTATCCAATTTCTGAAGATCTGAACACAAAAATCCCTAAACTACCATCTGAAGAGTTTTTTTCTTTCTCCAGAAACAAAAAATCTCTTTGCAGGTTTTTACAAAAAATGTCATCAAAAACTCCTTGAAAAGTGCTTACTTGCATGAGCTTGACTAGCCGCCCGTGGATGCTACTTGAGTACTGCCAGTCCAACTACACTAACACAAGGAACCAATGGGATATCTGCCAGGAATTGGCAGGCATTTTAAATGTGTGAGTGTTGATGTTTTTTTTTTAAATTCCATGAAAAGTGGTAAGTAATATTCTTGAGCTTCAAGAACTCAAGAAAACTCAAAGCAATGCCTGAAGGAATACCTGAAGAAACTATTGGAGGAACTTCCAAAAGATTCTCTTGAAAGTTTTCTTCCAAATAAATACCAGGTTCGATTTCCGTTCCGGTTGGGAAAATTTTCTCGACTCCCTGGGCATAGTGTATCATTGTGCTTGCATCACAATATACAAATTCATGCTGTTGCTGCCAGCACTGGTCAGAAACCAAACGACAAAGTCGTTTCAATCGAAACGTTTCAAATAGGATTATATGTCAAGCGATAGAAATGACAGAGCAAAAATATCATTCGTCATTGTAGTGCGAAGTGTGAAATGATTGAAATAATGCAGTCGCACAAACGATTATCATATGAATACTTAGACTAAAATTTGTTAAAACGAACTTATGCTATTTAAACCTAAGTATTCTAATCACAGGTTGAAATCACAGATCGTAAGTTGTTTCTACAATTAAAAGTGATAGCTTGTATTTTCTATTCTAACCTAAAATCACAGATGAATTATTAAAACAACGCGAACAAGGAGTTCACCGTAAAATACGTTCCGAAACCGATTTTTGTAAGTAATGTTAAACTTATGTAAACTAAATCTAATTGGAATAAATATTTCAGCTTACAGCTGATTCACACCTACCCTGAGTTGTGAGCTGCTTATAGATATCGGCAATGACCCCTTGTTCCCGTAACACATGCAATGGCAGGCAAAGAAAGCCCTTCAATTAATAACTGTGGAAGTGCTCAAAGAAGACTAAGTTGAAGCGAGGCAGGCCAAGTCCCAGTGGGGACGTAGAGCCACAAAAAAGAAGAAGAAGAAGAAATACCAGAAAAAAAGGGAGTAATAGGAAAGTGGAACCATCTCGGCAGGGGTCCTATTTTGGGCACTTTTCTGCTATAACTCAGCCAATACTGTACCAATTGACACAATTTTTGGAACGCTATGAGATACGTATAGTATCTAGCCGTGTACGAAATTTCAAGTCAATTGGTTTGGAATTGACTGAGTTATAGCGAAGAGTGCCCAAAATACCGGCCGCTGTCCAAGTGGTTCGCTACCCTTGCTGGAGGAACCTCTGAAGAAATTCAAGCATTAATTACTGAAAACAAAATCTGGGAAAAATCCATATTTCTACATGATGAATTTCTGAAAGAATCTGCGAGTATTGGAGAAATATTTTTCGTCCTGGAATTACATCTTTTGAAGAAATGTTTAGTGGAATTCCTAGAGAAATTCCTAAATAGGTAAATTTCTTGAAAAGTTTTGAGAAGATTTTTTTGGAGAAATAAAAAAAAAAACTCCTTAATTATATGGTATTTTTGTTACAAAATCGGCCATAACTCAGGAACGAAAAAAAGTGCATTGGAAAAATTTCAGCGATTGAAGCTTATAAAATTAATTTCTCAAAAAAAATTATTAAAAATTTTCCGCGAGTTCAGATATAGTTTTTCCGGCTTTCCTTCATGAATTTTGGAAAATTTTGTGGAAAATTGTTTCCAGTTCATATTTTTTTTCTGGATGCCTGAGAAAATTTGCTTTCATTTTCATAAAAAAAACTTTGTTTCTACGATGCTCCTTCCTTGAGTTACGATTTTTTAAAGAAAAGACTTAAATGGCACATTTGGACAGGTTTTCACAAAATTGGCCATAACTCAACAACAGAAAAAAAGTGCATTCCAAAAATTTCAGCGATTGAAGCTTATGAAATTAGCTTCTCAAAAACATTAATTTATTCGGGCATAGTTTTTCCGGATTTCCCTTACGAATTTTCTCAACTTTGGAAAATTTTGTGGAAAACATTTTCCAGTTTTTATTTTTTTGGAATCCTGGGAAAATTTGCTTTCGTTTTCTTAAAAAAAAAACATTGTTTCTGCGAAGCTTCGTTCTTGAGCTATTGTTTTTCAAAGTAAGTAGTCAGGGGAAAACAAAAAATAAAATCCAGTTTTCCGGGAAAATAGGCGACCCTGAATTTTTCTCTTTTATTTTATTCATATATCCATGAGCCCTGCCTGTAGAAAAAGTTTCATGAAAATCTGAGACCCAACGGCCTAATTTGTACGATAATAAAAAAAAATCCCCAACAGTGAAATCATTTTCAATATCATGCAAAACTCCTGTATAAGGCCCGCCCAAGTAACATTTTTAACCGTTATGTGTCCGACAATTTTTTTGCTTTTTTCTACACCGTGCTTTTTAAATGGGCACTGGGTACCCGGGTACCCTGTCGGCCACATAAGGGTTAAGCCAAATAAACTGGTTGAAGTTATTAGAACCATCATAAAAGTAATAAAGTTTTATGATGGTTATCAAAACATCTTCAAGGCTAACTGGTCATCAAAATGTTACTTGGGCAATGAAAATACCTTGGAAAACTCCTGAACGAATCTGTGCAGGAATTTTCAAAGAAATGCATGAACAGAGACGCATTCTTAAGGGATACTAAAATAATTGTTTAGTAGAATTTTTGCTATATCCATTCTCAGAAATTCTCCGAGAACCTTTTTACTGTAAATATTCCGAAAATGTTTGATTAAATCCTGAAAGAATCCCCAAAACTTCTGAAAATTTTAAATAGAATTCTTGCTCATAGAAGGAATTCCAACAAAAATGTCCCTTACGCGATAATTGCAGAAAAAAATCGTGAAATAATGTGTATGGGGGGTTTTCCCGGAATATTTTTTAATTAGACGTACCAGTGAAATCATTTTCATTATCATGCAAAACTGGATGCATTTCCTAATTTTTTTTTTTATTTTTTTTTCCAAATTACAGAGCGATTCTGTTGGAGGCTCGACTGTAAAGTTTCAACTTTCTCTTAGAAACGGCTATGGAGCCTTTGATAATGAAACGGTTTTTTTTTTTCAAAATCGTACGCATGTAGAGGAAGGATCAAGGTATCTCCTGTTTGTTTTCCTAGGTAGAAAATTATTTCATTTTTGGAAAAAAACATTTTTTACGAAATTTTGTTTCAAAATGGTTTCTGCTTAAACGAAAAACATTTTCCATGCGTATGAGAACCAATTTTGAAAATATTGCTCCGTTATTGAAAAAAAAATATCAGAATCCAAAAAAGAAGGAAATGCATCCACTATTGCTTTAAACTCAACGGATGTTCGGATTTTTTTTTTAAATTCAGCGAAATATTTTGCCATATTCGAATAGTCCGACACAGGCTTTGCTGGACACTTTTGAGACATCGACGACTGGTAAAACGTGACAATGAAAAATATAAAAGCCATGACATTGCTTATGGATGTATTCCAAAAGATATTTTGAAAAGTTTTGCTAATCCCTTAATAAACCACAAATTCTGGGGGGTGGGGTGGTATTATTCGAGGAAAAGTCTTTAGAAGAACTTCTGTTTTTCCCATAAAGAGAATCGTTAAAGACACTGTTGGAAAATTGGGTGAATGCCTCCATTTTTCACTCATATAGTTTTTTCTAGGTTTTCCTCCTGGAAAAGTTTTTTCAAGAAATTTCCTTTGCAGTTTCTCACAGAATTTTTCTAGTATTTCCCTGGAGTTCTTCAAGACATTTGTCTTAGAGTTTTTCCAGAGAATTCTTTAATAGTACCTTTAGAAATTATTTTTAGAGTTCCTTCAGGCGCTAGAATTCCTTTAGGAAATCCCGCCTTTTTTTTTCCAAAAAAACGTCTTCTTCTAAAATTGTCTGGTCCTTTGAGGTTATTTTTTGTAATTTTTCGTGAAGTTCTTCCAGGAATTTCTTCGGGTATTTCTTAAGGGATTTCTCTTAAAGCTCCTCTAAGAAATCTTACTGCAATTTTACAAGAGTGAAAAAGACGTTCGTCTGAGGATATATCCAGAAAATACTCCAGAGATTCCTTCTGGATTCCTTCTAGGATTATTTTCAGTAGTCCTTCGAGTAATTCATCCAGGAAATCCATCAGTTTCTCCAGGCATTACTTGGGAGTTTCTCCTGAAGTTTCCCTTTAAGTTTTTTTTTGCCACAGTTCATCCATAAAGGAAACTTTAACGAATCTTCCAAGAGTTCTTCGGGACACCCTTTTCAAATGTCTCCTGGAGTTTTCCAGGGATCTCTCTTGATGTTGTTTCTCGAAAGCATCCTGGAGCTCCTCCTGGAATCTCTTCAGAATTTTTTAGGAATTGCTGCTGGACAATCGGTGCAAATCGCTCCTAATGTTATACGAAGAGCTTTGAAGGGATGCCTCCATGAATTCCTCCTGAAGTTCTTCCAAAAATTCATTCTGGAATTCTTCTATGAATTCATCCTGATATTGTTCCAAGAACTTCTGCAGAAGTTGGTGCAGCAATTTCGCCGGGGGATGTTGCTTAAAGCACTTATTCTTTAGAGTGGGACAAATTCTTTAGAGTGGGACAAATTTATAATTAATTGAAAATTGAAAGTAGGTAGGATGGAGTAACAGTATATGGCAACCAGCTTAGTTTAAATGTTACAAAGAAGGTATTATAGTCATGCAAGTTGGACTTAAAACAAATATGGGAAAATATAAAACACTTGCAGAATTTGTGTAAATGTACATATGGACAACCACAGATGATAGTCCTTAAACATCTTATATCCTTTTATACGCTTACGAAGATTTCCCAGTAATATTTTAAATAACCATGTAAATTATATAAAAGTCTAGACCACATCCGAATTGATGAATAAAAATGTAAGATTGAATTTCATTTATTCCCATCGTGCCCCAATGCCGCAAATTCCAACCGAAGGCTAGTTGTCTGTTGTAAGTCGCGTCAATGTTGTTTGGTTTGAACCACTACTACTTACCGTCGATCACCGCAGTAACTACTGCCTTCCTCATCACCAACCAGCCTATAATTAAGCATACTGCTTCGTCCGCTGCGAACGGCTGAAGCCCCTTCGCGTTTCTTCTGATGGTTATAATTACCGAGATGATGATAATGTTTATTGCAACACTGTTCTCCTTGGATTTCTCCTGATTTTTTTTGTTCACCGTCACTATCCGAAGGCGCCAGCGCCAATCCACCGACTGATCTGATTTGAATTATTCAGTGTCCGGATATCCATTATTCCGTCAACGCGCGAGCGAAAATTGCCCTTCGGGTGCATGAATTAGCAATTACTCTTGTGCGGAGGCGTTGCCTGTTACTTCCACACACTTTGAAAATAACTTCACAAGGCAATACATTTTATTTTTCTGTTATTAAAGCGGAATCAAAGCTTCGGCCATCGATTCGAAATATGACATGAACATGGCGGCCAATGCTTTGAAAACGATAGATATGTCGGGTAAAAAGTCAAGCATCTTCAACGAACAGAAATTGCAAAGATGATATGTATTTCACTTTTTATCTGCAAGGGCAACGACCGATTGAATGCTGATTGAATTTCTTTGAAACGACGCTTCAGCTAACTGCAAATAAGTACCCGCACATACACAAGAATTGTGCCCCAAATGGAGTTTTACACCTTCCATCCAGGTGAAAATCGACATCGATTTAACCTCACGAGACAAAATTACACATAATTGTGCAATTTCAGTTATGAAACTTAAAACCAGAAGTGTCTAACGTGATCTTTTCTTCGACAAGTTTTTCACGCCGGAAAACAAGCCGAAGCAATCAAACTGCAGCACCAGCTCAATTATTGGTCATCAAGCAACGCCATCTTGTCAGCAGCGCGCCCATCAGCTAAAACACGCGGAAGATAAGATCAGTGGAACGATAATAAGCATTGATAGCCGAGAGATGCCTTCTGCAGATAACCGATGCACTTACTTACAGACGCAAGCAAGCAAAAAGGTTAACAATGCGTCATCACACTTTTCATCACTGGTAAACCACTTAGCTAAATGCACTTTTTATCAATTTTCGATAAACATCACACCGTTTTAATATGGTCCCGCTGGTCATTTGTTCGTAGCTTGTACCAGTACCCAGCAGCAAAACATCAAGATGTTTATCACTTTTTCTGCATAATGCATACTCGTCACTTTTCCATCGTATCGCCAACGTGAGATAAAACGAACCGCGCGACATTTTGTTTCCACCAAAAAACGCCGATCAAAATCCGTCATTCCGAAACGCGGCCCACCTAAAAGACCGATCCCACAGCACTGGATCGGCCAGGTCAAAATCATCCGAAAAATCCTGCACGCTTCAAATTCTCAAAAAACTAGGACGGAATATGTAAAAAGGCAGAAAATATTTACCCGGAAAACAATTAAATTATTATGCATAGAAGAGGCAATAAAACCATAAAATATTTTTTGAGAAAAAACACACCCCGATTGAAAAACAAGAATAAGGCGCACATCTCGAACCTCCTGACGTAACCCCTTGGAACCCAAGGAGGAGACCGAAAGATTCCTTTTTTCGAAATAGCATCCTTTTCCACAGTTGATGTTTTTTGTGCACGTTGGCCCGCATCCACAGGAGTTAAAAAGCCATAAATCCAAACGAAAGGCTATAAATCCCAAGGCCGTGTACCGCACATTGAGCTTCGTCACGGCTGGCTGGCTGCCGGGATTGGATGGAGGAACCCTTTGCCAGCAGTCAGTGGTGATGTCAGTGCGTGGTACCAGAGGCAGCAGCCTTGAACCAGCATCTGCAAAGTGACGCAAAATGTTAGTTGGAAGAAAAAATCAGCAAAAATGCAATTATATTGTGTTACGTAAGAATGTCGCCTCTAATGAGATTTTACCTTTTCCGAAAAAGGGAACCGGTGAGCTGGAAATGATTTGACGATTATGAGTGCAGGTATCTTCAAGGGGTGGCCTTGAAGTTGACATAAATGAGGCATTATGACATGGGAGGTTTTTTAGGGCTTTGAGGGAACTTTGTTCGATTTTGTTGAATGCGTTTTGTTCACGGTAAAAAAAAATATTATAAGAGATGAAGGTCCAATAGCTAAATTTTTGGATTCTTAGTGAGGGTACGAATAATTTGGATTTGAACACAAGGTTGAATTTCATGGGATAGGAAGGTTGCATGTTTATTTCTGCTTTTAGAAAAAAGAAACTATCAACCTGTAACTAATATGAAGATTTTATAAGCCAATCGAATTTGTTGCACAACTTAATCGTTCGGCTGACCGCAGACTCCGCAATCTTGAAACTTGTAACCAACCTAGACCAGAAGCTCTACACTGGTGGAGTGATAATATGAAAGCGACATGGAAGCCTTTAGGCTACTGAAAAAGACTACCATGGATCATCGAGAAAGCAGGCTGCCCTGGTCAATTCGTGCCTTACACTTCCAGTACAAACTTGCTATCTGCAAGGCAAAATCAAAATCTTTGGAGGAGTTCCTCGCCCAAAAGCAGCTGAACTCTGGGAAAGGATTAACTCTCTCAGTCGGAAGAAAAAAAACCTCACTGATTAATATCGATGGCGTGGTATTAACCATCAATGTTCACTTCTTTTCCCGATCAGCCTAGATAGCTGTGTAGTGTCGGTAGCGGTTGTCAAGGGCGTAGGCAGCTTTTCGGTCAGAGGGGGGGGGGGGGGGGCAAGCACTCTTAGCAAATTTGTGCCTACTAGTCTCTATATCTATTGTAACACGCCGTTTACGACAGAAAACTTTATTTGAATTTAATAGAAAATACTTATAATAAACTTCAATTAACTGCTAACCACCATCAGTACCAACTAACACTGAGCGGCAATCCTCTAAGCCCGGCTCATCCAACCAGCTACTGTACTCCAACAGTCTCATCGTTTTACAACCGGAGAGAGTATTTTGCATGGGTCGTTTTCCAGGGTTGAAGGTATGAAGGGGTTTCGATGTCGATGATACTTTGACTGCTACACTATACGCAATACGATGAAATTGAATATAATAACATTATATTTTAAAAGCATTATTTAACCCTTCAGCAGTCACGCAGTTGTATTTTAAACAATACGTTAAAAAAAAAAAACTCGGCTGATCTACATGATTCAAGGTGGTGCTGGTAGCGGTGAGCAATTTCTGGAAGAATAAGGATTTTTAGGACTAGAATTTCCTGGTTCCTGCATGAGTCCATTTAAATTATCTTCCAATACTATTCGCTGAAGAAATTCCTCAGAAATTCTTGAAATAATCAAAACTAAATCATCAGGTAAACCTGGAGAAGTTTTTGGGTGCATATCTGAAAAGATGATCGAAGGATTTCTAAAATTTCTGAAGGAACTCCTGAATGAATTTTTGAAGAGAACCTGAGAGGAATTTCTGAAGAAATAATTCGAGGAATTCCCGGAGTGGTCCCTGGATAAATCCCTGGAGCGATTCTTACAGGAATGCCTGGAGGAAGCCCTATAGAATCCCTGGAGGAATTCCCGGAGAAATTCCCGGAGGAATCCCTGGCAGAATTTCTGAAAGTATACCTGGAGGAATTCCTGTATAAATTATGGGACGAATACCTAGAGAAATATCTGAAGAGATCTCATGAGCAAATCCTAGATGAAATACTAGATAAATATCTGGAGAATTCCTTAGAGGAAGTTCTGGGGAAATTCCTGGAGGAATTCTGGGAGGAATCCCTAGAAAAAAAAATCAGAATAAATCTCTTGAGGAATTCCTAGAGGAAATCTTAGAGACATTTAAAAAATCCTTGGGGAAGCTCTTGGAGAAATCTCTGAAGGAATTCCAGGAGGAATCCCTGAATCAATTCCTGGAAAAATCTCTAGAGAGAATCCTGGAGAAATGCCTGGAGAAACTTCTGAACAAATTCATGACGTAAATCCTGGAAGAATTATTGGATGAGACCCAGCAAGAAATCCTAAAGAATTTCCTGGAGAAACTTCTTGGATGAATTCTTGGAGCAATCCCTGGAAAAAACACTGGAGAAATCTCAAGAGGAATTCTGGGAGGAATTGCTGAAGAAATTTCTGAAAAAATCCCTTGAGAAATTCCAGGAGGATTTCCTGGAAGAACACTTGGAGGAATTTCTGGAGGATCCCCGGAAGGAATCTCTGGGAATATCCCTGAAGCAATTCGAGGAGAATTACCTGCAGGAACCCCTCAAGCAATTTCTGGATAAATCTCTAAAAGAATTCCTGGAGAAATGTCTGGAGGAATCCCTTGAAAATCCTATAAGTATTCCTGAAGAATCTCTGAAGAAATCCCTTAAGGATTTCCTGAATTGCTGACATAGTTTCTGAAGGATTTCCAGGAGCAATTCCTGGAGAATTTCCTGGAGGAGTTCCTGAAGAAACTCCTGGGGTACTTTCTAGCAGGAATTCCTGGATAATTGCCTGGACGAATTCCTAGAAGTGTTCCTATGATAATTGCTGGAGAAATCTCTAAAAGAATTCTTGCAAGAATTACTGGATGAATTTCTAGAGGAATCTCCAGAGAAATTCTTGAAAATTTATATTTCTATATCTAAAAAAAATCCTTTGAGAAATTTCTGGACCGGTATTTCTGTTATTATTGTTTTAATTGCCGCGATTTGATGTGCTTGTAGTTCATCGATTGGTTTTCGGCGAGAAATAATTAAAAACTTATTTGCCAGTTATGGCCGTCTGATAGTGAAGAGACGGCTGGAAAATTAGTCCGCAGAAGATGGTCGAACGCCAGTAAAATCGACCGAAACGTCCGGACAGTCTGGCAAATAAGTTTTTAATTATTTCTCGCCGAAAACCAATCGATGAACTATAAGCACAGAGCGGTATTTCTGGAGAAACTCCTGGAGAAATCCTCGAAGGAATCCCTGAAGGAATCCCTGGGGAATCCTTGAGGTAGTGTGAAGTGAATAATGAGGACTGATCAGTGAAAATGAGAAGCGTGGAGCGGGAAGAGAGAAATGAGAAGTGAGCATTGAAATGTAAGAAGTTAGAATAATGATGCAGCGAAACTTGAAGAGTGTGGATTGTGATGAATTGAGAGGTTAGAAATGATGCTACTATCTTTTTATTTGCTGCGATTTGTTGTATTAGTTGATAATCGATTGGTTTTCGGCGAGAAGTGAAGCTTATTTTGCCAGACTGCCGAACGCTTCGTTCGATTCTACTGGCCTTTGACCATCATCTGCGGACTAATCTTCGAGCCGTCTCTTTACTACTCTACGGAAATAACTTTCTACTATTTTGATTTTGTTATCTGATAGTGATTGACGAAAAGGTGGAAGATTAGTCAACAGAAAATGGTCGAAGGCCATGCGGGCTAAGTTTTATTACTTCTCGTCGGAAACCAATCGATAAACAACGAGCACAAGGGAGAAATAAAAAGAGCAAAGCATGAGGAATGAGGAGTGAATTAGAAGTATGCAGGAGTGAGTATTGAAAGTCTACGAGTGTGGAGTGAGAAGTGAAGAGTGAGAAGTGAAAAGTTATAAGTGAGCTGTTAAGAGTCAGAAGTGAGAAAGAAGCAAAGAGGAATGTGAAGATTTGATGAGTGTCTAGCATTGAGGAAGTAGACATGAAAAGTGAGCGAATGGTAGCTAGATGGGCTAAACCGGATAAAAAAGACTGTTTGCACAGTACATAGGATGCCTGTACATACTAGTCATAATTATATTTACAAAAGAATAACAAATGGATCGAAGAACGTCGTCAATATTTCAAATAATTACGCACCTAAGCAGCTACTGTAACATCTTCCAAAATGCGGCTTTCCATGTTTTGAACCAAATAAGTTGCGTTAAAAACACACGAAACTTTATCGACTCAGTTGATTTAAAATGATCTTATAGAAATGAAAAGGCGAATTTCATATTTTTCGAAAAAAAAAAGTAAATAAACTTCATTTACTTCTAACAATATTTTTTCTAAGCCATCTTAATTTTGATTTGCTGCCGGTTGAAAGCGTATCGATTTTAACCTCCACGAACCCGACCCCCAACAATTCATTTTTTCGTGGAACCTATTCCAGATGTTCCGAGGCGGCTATATTAGTTGATACAGACTTCAGTCTATCGTTTCTGACTCATTCATTCGAAATAATAAAGATTGATATGTCGTAAGTTGTTGCGGCGATAAATAGTAGCTATATCTTGGACAGTGCTATTGTCAATATTGAATCGTATGTAGGTGAAGAGTGTATGATCAGGCAACAACAGATGAGAAGTAATCATTCTGCAGATCAGATAGGTTGCTCAGAATAGTGAAATAGTTAAAAGTAATTAATTAAATAATAGCTTTGATCCGGTGTACTACCGATGCCCGCTTATATTGTTGTCCGGTCGGAGATAAGCATACTGAAGAATTGTAAGTCTACTTTTTATAATGATTTGATACAAATATTTAACCCAATAAACTTCAAATTATAGCTTTAGCTGATTAACACAACAAACAAAGTTTAAATCTGCTGAAAGAACTTCTGCGACATTTTCTCCCGGCAACATAAGTTATGTTCAAGTTGAAAACCGGAAGTGTCCCCAATCAGGGCCCGTGGAACCTGTCACGGTGATCCGGGTGGGTCAACTTATTCAAATCTGGCTATCGCAGTTGAGTTTCACTGTTCGCAACAAAAACTTCGCTGAAAATCGATGGTTCATACACAATATCACCCGAAATAATCTCGTTTAGCCATTTTGGCAACCCCCTGCCCCAGAACAGTCCAGAATATCCCCGAAACGGTTTCGGAAATTGCATGGCCACATGAGTATAATAAACTTGCATTGATTGAGGGCGACTTAAAAAAATCGAATGAAAATTGACGAAATGCCAGCATTTTGAAAATATAGGTTAAACTGTACAGACTTTAGAAAATAAACTAATGATATACTTAAGGACAGACTTGTTAGAATCCCAAAATAACCGCCACAATGGCCGACTTTGACACCTACTCACGAGCTTATTACAAGTGAAAAATAAAAAATGTACTGTTGTTTGAAGCTTGTTGCTTGAGATTTGTGCGACAGTCGTTCTGATGCACTGTTCAAGATTTCAAGATGTTTTCCCTTAAACATACCTTATGCACTAGGATGCAACTGCATTGCATGAGTTTGTGTCCTCTCAGTTTAGTACGGAGGCATGCATTTTAAAAGAATTGTCCAAAATAAAGACTCAAGGACAAATTTTAAAATTGTTGGAATAGTTTAAATATGACTTGCAAAAGTTACACTGTGGTGCATAATTGATCGGACAAACGCCGATTTCCATACAAAATGGCCAAGTTTAAGATACTGTAACTATGGTTTGCTTTGATGGATTGAGCTCAATTTTTGACACGGAACTACAAATATGCTGAATTTTGTGTATACAAAGAATAAAATGTTTTCGTTCACAGGTCTGGGCGTGGCAAGGCGTTGAAAATATTGCAAAAGTGATCGGACAGCGGTACCCCTTTGATTTACACGCGTGCCGCTGTCCGATCACTTTTGCAATTTTTTCAACGCCTTGCCACGCCCAGACCTGTGAACGAAAACATTTTATTCTTTGTATACACAAAATTCAGCATATTTGTAGTTCCGTGTCAAAAATTGAGCTCAATCCATCAAAGCAAACCATAGTTACAGCATCTTAAACTTGGCCATTTTGTATGAAAATCGGCGTTTGTCCGATCAATTATGCACCACAGTGTATATAGAAAAATATTGTAAAATTGCGTGTTTATCTCTGTTCAATAAACACTGAATAGATAAATACATGTACCTCTATCATATTCTCAATCAGACTGGAATAAATTCATATCTCTTCTATCGGTGTAATAAATTCTTAGCACCTTACAAAGTACGTTGCAATTAGTAATGCATGGAACACTTTCCATGGTCAATCAATCTACGTCCAGAAGAAGCGACCGCCGCTATCCGCTCATGATTGGCATAACCCACAGCTAAATGCCCTTTAATTATTACCTTCTGCAAATGATCGCACCACGTTGTTTGCATCATAACGTTCCATCACCACGAATGGTGCAGCAAGACCCCAAGACGTAAGTTTTCGCCAACGGAAAACCGTGTTTCATCTACTATTGTCTGATTTATCACCGTCGAGCACGAAAATTTTGTTAACATCGGTGTTTATTTTTCATTCCACTAACTTACTCACTACGTGGCTGCGGTGACCGCGCCTGAGTCGCCTGAGTAGACGCGCGCTGCTGGATGGGGTGGGGGCCGGGGCAGTAAGAACCCCGTGCGCGGATGAGAATATTTATTTCAGTTTGAATTTCAGATCATGTCGTACGGCGGGGAGCCGGCGAGGTGGTCTCCATGACTGGGATCGACCGCGACTTTCCGAGCAAAACAAATTAAGCAATCGAGCATGCTTCTCGCGAAAATCGCCGAACGAGTACTTATGGTTCTCGGTCGTCGTGCCGGGATTGCATGTTCGATTCTCGTAATGCTGTCAGCCGTTTCGAATTAGAATCTCGTTACCGAGGGAGAGATATATTTCAGTTTGCTGTCAGGAGGTGCGAGGGGAAGCGGGAGAACGGGACACCCTGGACGGACACCCTGATTGGGAGATTGGCTAAGGTTGTTCGTGACCGGGGTCAATATATCGTCGGTCCTACACTTCTCCTCCTCCTCCATTGCGATGGGTCACACAAAAAAGCAGAAAACTTGAAAAAGTCTAGTATGTGCGATGGCTGCAAATGTCTAAATTACGTGTCTTCGATTTGGAACAAGGCACATGAGTTCCCTTGCGCTTCCAGCACCTGAGCCCCACCGGATGACCATTAATTCTTGTCTTATAACTATTTTTTCCTCCAGTGCGACTGCTGCGCTGGAACACAAGGGAGTCCACGACGGGTGTAAGTATAAGGAATGAATTCGAAAAGAGAAGGAATCGTCGCAGCCGACTGGCATCTGCATAAGTATCGCGCGGTGAGAATGAATTATTTTCAAATTTTACTTAAATTATTGTCGTTTGATTAATATTTATTAGATGATTCAGGACATTATTTTTGAGCTTGTTCGGTCTGCTCTGCAAACGAATGCGACACTACACCGAGAGACGAGGAACAATGTATGGGAACACCGCTTTGTACGGTTTGTATGTTAAGAGGATTGAGATGGCTTGTATTTGAGCAAGATCATGTGAAGACTTATAACTTACAAGCAAACACGTTTTCTTTTCAGATCTTTATTTGCAAAATGAGGAAGATTTATGCAGTACAAAAACTACACCGAATTATAGAGACTGTTTAGTTATTCGTATCAGATGAAATCTAAACTACAGAATAGTTTCATTCCATACAAATCAATTTCAGTTATTTCCCACAGTTTCGAAATGAAGAATTTAACGCGCCTCAATCGATTTGCTGGCCCATTCATATTCATTGGGGAGATTTCCCATCCGTAATGAATAATAATTATTTTAATAACAATGTCGACGCCACGCCAAAATGCGCCCTGACCCCCTAATTACCGTCGATGGCAATTAGTTCTCAACACTGTTTTTCGAGTGCCGTAAAATTTAATGATTTTTCTTTTCATTACAGGCCCTAACCGCAGAAAAGTGTGCCTGAAAGCGATTTTGAGCTCACATGTTCCACCTCGGGCCCTGTCTGGGAGGAGCTGAGAAGACCACCGAACAAGACAATTAGGCACACGCTGGCTGCTACCGTTTTCTTCACGTTTGGCGCGTCCGTGACGATGCTGGCCTCAATCATCATCACCATCAGTGCCGCCGCTGTTGACGCCATCGTGAATCGTTCTCCATTCTAAGACAATGAGAAAGTTCGAGGCGGAGATCCTTGGGAAATTACTTAACGCACACTTGACGCTTGGAAGCAGTTGGCAATGAGCCGTTCAAAAGGGAGCCATCTTTTTCCTCGGTCTGATGAACCATCGGAACATGCCTCTTCGCGTGTGATTGTGCACTCTTTTGGGTGGAGAAATGCTCCCTTCTGGAACTGGAACGAAGGCAGAGTTTCATTATCTAATTATCCTTGCAAATTATAATAATCGTTAGAATTTGATTAAATGCTAAAACGAACATGCAAAGAGTTCGACTGCCAATTTGGATGCAAATTGATTGATCACCTGACAAGTGCAAATTTGTCAAATTTCAGCTGTTGTTGCACACTTTGACAGGTTGGCAACTGCCAAAAATTCCTTGTCATACAACCAAAAAACCATAATTAAATTAGCCTTAACCATCACCTTCCAAATGGTACATGTCAAATCTGAACACTTCTGGTTGGTTCGAGTCAAACAACCCACTCACTTCGGCAGAAACATCGAACCTTCCCTCGCATCTTGGGTTGTTTATCCAGACGAAGGCGCGTCGCCGCCGCTTGTTCGTTTCATTTCGTTTCTTACATTTTTCGATATACAAACATATAAATTCCCAAACGCTGTTCTTTTCCGAACAGCGTTCAGTTAATAAATTAGCTGATAAAAGTAAATTATGGTCGAAATAAATTGAGTGTACTCAAGAGGAGAACCGAGTCTGAGTAGAGTTACTGCAAGGGTTGGAACAACGCACTTAAAAGAAGCCGCCTCTGAAATATCACCAAAAGTGGCATAGGGTTCATTAGTCTAAATGTTGGAATTGTTGGATGAATTACAGTCATGTTTGCTGTATTCGTTGTAATAGTATAAGTTACCTTTTACCGGATCCAGTTTGGATTCAAATACATTCACTTAATCCATCACATTGCCACACTTTCAAACACTGGTAATCCATAATCCTGAAAATAGAGAATAGAGAAAATACAATCAAATTCAAAATTTGTTCACAAAGAATATACTGTGTTCGCAGGAATCTTAAACTGGGAAATATAACACAACTGCCAACTGATTTTTGTTACATTTGAAAACAATAATTTCATACATTTTTGCACTGGAGCTTTCGTGACTAAAAACTTATTCTAGAAAAATTCTAGAATATTATTTCTTTCCAAGAAAAAATCCCTAATTATTTCACCTAGCGGTGCTGGCGGCTTTCTCGTGCCTTAGAAAACCCATTTTAACAAAACTCATGTGACATGTTGATCAATATCTCACTTTTAGAGACTGAAACTCCATCACACGTCTGCCGTCTTGGATTTCCGATCGCCATCTTGGATACTCTGGCCGTTAATTTTGGACTGCAGACATCTTCCCCATACCAAATACACCCATATAGAATGATTTATTTGCCATAAACTGCATTATGGTCGCCATTTTTGGACTCCGGACATCTTCTTTATACCAAATATACCCATCTGCCAAACAGCCGGCATCTTGAATATTAGGTCACCATCTTTAATTTTGGGCTGACATCGTAGAATATCTGGTCTCCAGTGTTGATTTCCGCACAAAATTCGTCAACCAGGCAACAAAAATTGGCACAGTTTCGCATGATGGGGCTTGGTTCAGTTTTATATACGGTCAGTTTGACCGGTGTTGGTCCGGATCACTGGAATGGCCATAACTTCGGAACGCTTTGACCGATCCGGACCATTTTTAGTAGCAAATAATGCGGTGAATTTCGGTTCGATTCGAGCTTAAATCCGAAAAATCGGTAAATGGAAATTGCATTAAAACTGAACTTTTTTTGTGCACAGACACACATATATACATACATGCATATACACATACAGACATCGGGGCAGCAGGGACGAAAGTCCTGGGGCCTGACGCACCCCCCCGCTTGCGAGTCAGCCGCGTAGTCGCCGGCTAAGAATAGGACTACTAACCCCAATTCAAGGTGTCAAGCGACCCGTGCTGAGTAATGAGTGATCGAGGGGGTGAAAAAGATGCTCGATCTTTAACGGAGCCTGTGGGGTACCTGGGCACCCCCCCACAGTAAGCTGTCCCTTACCGCGTTAATGCAGGGCTCTGGCGTGGTGGACATTCTTTCCCGTGCTACTCGTGGGATTTAATCATGAAGTCAAATAAAAATCAGAATCTAGGTGGAAATAGTGGTGGGATCAACCCCTTCGCAAGAAGCGGGTTGATGAGATCTCCGACAAGGAGAAGTGAGGAGATAGGCGCTGGGAGTTGCGTACGCAGCTCAAGCGTGGGTGCTCCAGTCCACTTCCCGGCAAGCCAGCCGGTGGAGGTTATGGACGGAGCGTGGTTGTTGAGGGCCGTCAACCAAGGATCCAAAGGACGGTCCGCAATAGAGGTGGCTGAGCAGCAGCTTGGCAAAATCATCGACTTTGCGTCCACTAAGTCGAACATAAGCAAGGACCTGAAAACGGCCTTGCTTCGACTTAGGGCGTCGATCGACGATGCCAAGCAGGAGCACGCGGCACTCGCGTTGCTGACTGCTGCAGCAGCGGAGCCTGCAAATGAGAAAGTGCCGAAGTTTACCCAAACGGAGGCCTTCTCCTTCGCAGGAAGTCCGAATAAGGCGGAAGCGACTGCTCGCGACAAACGGGGCAAGCAATCGCAGAAGCGGGCGAGGCAACCGTCAGGCGAGGAGCTGTCTGGCGGTGCCCGCAAGGCCAGGCGAATCATTACCCCGAAAGTCGGTAATAATGCCGGAAGGTCGGACCCCAGCCAGGGTTCCCGGAAAGCTGGGAAGGGTGGGCCTGAAAAGGCTGGCCCGTCCCGGACCGATGGGAACAAGGGGTTGCGACCGCTAGTGGGCCCTCAACAGCCACAGAGTAGGGCGATCCAAGGGGAGGACCCCCCTTGGACGAAGGTAGAGCGGAAGAGGAGAAAGAAGGCGAATCCGCAGATAGTAGCGCAGGACGCCAAGCCAAGGTGTAGGAGGGCAGGTGCCAAGCGCGAGAAAGGCGACGCTATCGTCAT
Source organism: Aedes albopictus (assembly GCF_035046485.1). Lineage (NCBI taxonomy): Eukaryota > Metazoa > Arthropoda > Insecta > Diptera > Culicidae > Aedes > Aedes albopictus. The sequence goes on along the minus strand of NC_085136.1, from coordinate 1,651,342 downwards.
CAAGACGGAACAGTCCAAGTACTCGGACGTCTTGAAGATGATGCGAAGCGACGCCAAGCTTGAGGGTCTTGGAGCCGACGTACGCAGTATTAGACGTACTCGTACGGGCGAGATGATCCTGGAGCTGAAGCGCCAGAAGGAGCACAAGGGCGCCGCCTATAAGAGGCTGGCAGAAGAGGTCCTTGGTGAGGGTGTGCAGGTGAGGGCTCTGACACATGAGGCGACTCTGAAGGTCAAGGACATCGATGAGATCACCGAAGTGGAAGAGCTCGACACGGCACTGCGGCAACAGTGCGATGTGCAGGTGGCCGCCGCAGCCGTTAAGCTACGGAAAGGGCCAGCAGGGACACAGATAGCTTTGGTTCAGCTACCTGTGGCGGACGTCAAAAAGTCCGTTAAAGTAGGGAGCATAAAGGTGGGTTGGTGTGTATGTCACCTGACATTCCACGAGCCACCAGAGGTTTGCTTCAGGTGTCTGGAACCAGGACACAAGTCGTGGGACTGCAAAGGCCCCGACAGGCGCAAACTGTGCAGGCGATGCGGCGCTGAAGGTCATAAGGCCCAAAGCTGCACGAGTCCGCCCATCTGCATGATCTGTACCGGGAAATCCTCGAACAACAGACATCCGATGGGTGGTCCAAGGTGCCCGGCCTTCAAGAAAGCCGCAGTGAACAACAAATCACAGTGCAGGTAACGCAGCTGAACCTGAACCACTGTGATGCGGCTCAGCAACTGCTTTGTCAGGCGGTTTCTGAGTGGGAGACGGATATCGCCATCATTTCGGACCCATACCGAGTACCCGCCGGCAACGGCAACTGGGCCTCGGATGGGACCAGGAAAATGGCGGCGATATGGACGACGGGTAAATACCCCGTGCAGGAGTTGGTGTCTACTACCTATGAGGGCTTCGTGGTCGCCAAAGTAAACGGGGTCTTCTTCTGTAGCTGTTATGCGCCTCCGCGGTGGCCGATCGAGCAATTCACGCAAATGCTGGACCGCTTAACGACCGTGCTAACAGGGCGAAGGCCGGTGGTAATAGCGGGCGACTTTAATGCCTGGGCCGTGGAATGGGGAAGCCGTTTCACGAACCAGCGGGGTCAGATCCTGCTAGAAACACTGGCCATCTTAGATGTCGACTTGGCTAATGTCGGTACCAAGAGTACCTTTAGTCGAAACGGAGCGGAGTCAATTATTGACGTGACCTTTTGTAGTCGTGGCCTAACAAGTAGTTCGAACTGGAGAGTAGATGATGGCTACACTCACAGCGACCACCTGGCGGTTCGCTACAGTATCGACTACAATAACAGCAGACAGCGGATAGAAGAAGAGGCGGCTAGGCCAAGGCCAAGCCCTCGCAGGTGGAAGACATCATACTTCGACGAAGGGGTATTTAGGGAGGCGCTCCGCCGTGAGCGAAACTTAATCGGTTTAGACGGCGACGAGCTGGTAGCGGTGCTCTCACGTGCCTGTGATGCGACCATGCCTAGGCGAGTCCACCCTAGAAATGGGAGGCCACCGGCTTACTGGTGGACCGACGCGATTGCGGACCTGCGCCGCGCCTGCCTACGGGCTAGCCGGCGGATGCAGCGAGCACGATCAGAGGAAGAGCGAAACGAACGGCGGGTGGTGTTCGCCGCTGCAAAAGCCGCGCTTAAGACCGAGATAAGAGCAAGCAAAAAGGCCTGCTTTGAGGGTCTCTGTCAGAGTGCCAATACGAACCCGTGGGGTGACGCCTACAGGATCGTTATGGCCAAGACGAGAGGTGTGATGGCTCCTACAGAGCAATCTCCAGAGATGTTGGAGGGGATCATTGGAGGACTTTTTCCGCGTCATGATCCTAGTCCTTGGCCTCCTTTCGTAGGACAGCCGGGGACTGGGGCTGGCGATGAGGAGAGGGTCACCGATGTGGAACTTGCGGGGATAGCTAAGTCCCTTAGCGTAGGTAAGGCCCCAGGTCCGGACGGAGTTCCGAACCTGGCCTTAAAAGTAGCTATTGCAGAGGCTCCCGAGATGTTCAGCTCTGCTATGCAGAAATGCCTGGACGAGGGAGTTTTCCCAGAAGCTTGGAAGAGGCAGAGCCTGGTACTATTGCCAAAGGCGGGGAAACCACCCGGAGACCCGTCGGCATATAGACCAATATGCTTGATTGACACGGCGGGGAAGGTGCTCGAAAAGATCATCCTCAATAGAATGTTGCGGTTCACCGAGGGCGAAAATGGTCTTTCGAGTAACCAGTACGGCTTCCGGAAGGGGAGGTCCACCGTAGACGCTATCTTGTCGGTTACAAAAACCGCCGAGAAAGCACTCGAGCCTAAGAGGAGGGGAATTCGCTTTTGCGCGGTAGTGACTCTGGATGTAAGGAATGCGTTTAATAGCACCAGCTGGTCTGCTATTGCCGATGCGCTCCTGCGTCTGGGTATACCGGAGTACCTGTACAAGATTCTCGGAAGTTACTTTCAGAATCGTGTACTAGTCTACGACACGGAGGTGGGTCGGAAGTGCTTTCACATAACCTCAGGAGTCCCGCAAGGTTCCATCCTGGGTCCGGTGTTATGGAATGTCATGTACGACGAGGTGTTGAGGTTAGAGTATCCAGTGGGAGTGGTGATTGTCGGATTTGCCGACGACATTACGCTCGAAGTCTACGGTGAAACGATCGAGGAGGTAAAGTTGACTACCAACCACTCGATTAAGGTTGTGGAGGCGTGGATGCGGTCCAGGAAACTGGAGCTGGCTCACCACAAGACAGAGGTGACGGTTGTTAACAACCTGAAGTCGGAGCAGCAGACGGAGATCAGTGTAGGATACTATACTATCCTGTCAAAGCGCTCCGTCAAACACTTGGGCGTGATGATCGACGATAAGCTTACCTTCGGTAGCCACGTCGATTATGCCTGTAAAAGAGCCTTCACAGCTATTGCGACACTGTCCCGGATGATGTCCAATAGCTCTGCGGTGTACGCCAGTAAGCACAAGCTTCTGGCTAGTGTTGTTACGTCCATACTTAGGTATGGCGGCCCGGCGTGGGGCACCGCGCTAAGTACTAAATGCTACCGACGGAAGCTGGAAAGTACTTACAGGCTTATGTGCCTGAGGGTTGCGAGCGCGTACCGTACCGTGTCACACGACGCTCTCTGCGTCATTACTGGTATGGTGTCTATCAGCATTCTTATCAGTGAGGACATGGAGTGCTTCGAAATGCGCGGCACAAGAGGCATACGCAGGACTGCCAGGATGGCCTCTATGGTCAAATGGCAGCGCGCGTGGGACAGTTCCACCAAAGGAAGGTGGACCTATAGGTTGATACCGAGGGTAGATAGTTGGATTAATAGGCGCCATGGGGAAGTCACATTCCACCTGACACAGGTCCTTACAGGTCATGGTTGCTTCCGACAGTATCTACACCGTTTGGGGCATGCGGATTCTCCCGAATGTCCAGTGTGCAATGGTTTAGAGGAAACGGCGGAATACGTTTTGTTGGTGTGCCCGCGTTTTCGCACAATGCGTGACCGCATGCTTGCCACATGCGGGGAGGACACAACTCCGGACAACTTGGTCCAGAGGATGTGTAGGGATGAGTTTGGCTGGAACGCCGTTTCAACGGCTATTACCCACATCGTCTGGGAGCTACAGAGGAGGTGGCGCGTGGACTCGGAGAATGGCTAGTCCAGATGCAGTACAAGAGGTGGTCCAGGGGTTCGGAGTCGGCTTCGTAGGTCATACCGGTGCCCTGCGGTCGAGATCGACCCTTACAACGATTAAGTGGCCGCGGAGAGGAAGTCCCGGTAGCGGTGCTGTCGTGGCGTCGGTCTACTGGGTTGGATCCGAGCCCGCGGTTGGAAAGGGGTCCCCGGCAAGGGTCGGGGTAGGTGAGATCCTGCTGTCTGCAACCTACGGGTGCATCTGATAGGGCCTGAAGGGTAGTGATACCCTTCCTTACGGGCAGGTCAGATCGGGTTGCATGTGGGCATCAGTTCTTGATGTCCGCTCAGCAGTAGGGCGCGGGCGGGGTTGACTCTGCCCGCCTTCCGAGGACAAAGGGAGTGGCGAGGACCACTCGGGAAACTGGCTAAGCGCCAGCATGCTACCGTGATGGACTCTCCAAAGCGAGTCATCGATGTTCGTTGCTGCAGGCTACGCAGCTAACCTTGTGGGTGCGATGTGCACTAGCCCCTCTCTGAAGCAATACCTTCTTGGTGGTTCCGGAGAGACGTAGGGTTTGGCGACCATAGGAATGGTTTAGTGGGTACGAGGAGAGAGTAGTGTAACATTTCGCGCGTGAAAGTTACGCGCTACAATGAGCAGTTACTTTGGCTCTAGTGCTACCATCTTTATGAAATTTGTTATGTTATAAATAAAGTTAGATTTTTTATCCCCGCAAGGTATGTAACCCCTTAAGAGTGGCTTAATCATCTACTATCAGCAATAATGGTTGATGGGTTGTCTTCGAATCTACATGCATATCTTGTGTGATTGAATATAATTCATGCTTGCGCAGCCTCATGCAACGATGTGCGGTCAAGTGGTGAGTTCTATCTTTGTTCAATAATCTTTAACCCTTAAGTACATGTGAATATTGCGTTACTCACCGGAACAAATCGTTCCCATCCATCTTAGAAAACTACAGTATTTAGAATCACTTGACATGATACAGGACCTCGCGATGCAGGTGATTCGCTCCGCCAAAGCTCCGCTCCTCAATGAGGTAGCATTTCACTGCCCACCTTGTCATGATGCTTGTTGTCATCGACGCTTGCTAGGGGAATGACACTTAAGGGAATGTCACTAATCTTTGTTCACACCCCATAGTACAGGTTGTCGAATCTACATCTGTAATCAGTCTGAAATAGCGTTGGGCAAATTTGAATCGATGTTTTTGTTCCAATTAATCGATTTTTTTGAATCGATATTGAAGCCCTACCAAATTGACTGAATCGATTTTTTGCATTCGATTTTTCTTTCGATTCGAACATACTTATTTTCAATTTTTTTAATGCGTTGTCTCAACATTGTATGCATTTTCAACGCATCTGCGAAATGTTCAATGTGTTATCTCAAATTTTGATATTAAATTTATTTAAGCAAATAAAGTATCCCATGAACTCGTACTCCATGTTGCAAACGGATCATTTTACTGTTTTGATACATTCTATAATATCGAATCGATGTAAAAACAAAGCGGTGAATCGAGTCCGCTGGTCCGATTCGAATCGATTCACAAAAATCGAAGTCTCAGTCAAATTTGCTCAATGCCAGTCTGAAACGTTTTAAATTCCTTCTACAACCGTTTGAAACGTTTATAAAAGCTTTCAAACGCTTCAGAAATCTGACCTGAAGCTTATCTGAGAAGAGTGAACCACAATGTATTTTCAAAAATTGTAAGCCCCCTCGAGCGACGCGTGCTAGGGACGATCTTTGGCGGTGTGCGGTCGCGGTGTGCAGAATGGTGTGTGGCGGAGAAGGATGAACCACGAGCTCGCTGCACTCTACGGCGAACCCAGCATCCCAAAGGTGGCCAAAGCCGCAAGGATACGGTGGGCAGGGCATGTTGCAAGAATGCTGGATTATAACACTGCAAATTGGTGTTCGCAAATGATCCGGTTGGCACAATAAGGCGTTGGGCACATAGATCCCGATGGGTGGACCAGGTATGGAGTGTGACGAGCATTGGGCGTGACCGAGGATAGAGAGTGTCTAGAGATTATGTCTTGTGATGTTGAGCAAATATATGTATTGTATTGTAACGGTTCAGCTGAGAACTTGGGATACTGTCGAACGATCATTGTTTGTCATTTTGAGTGTTGGTTTGAACCGTGAATAGATCGGTCACCGCTTAATTGTACACTCCAATCTGTTAATAAATAAGTTAAAAAAACGTCTGTTAAAAGTGCTTCTTATTTCGAACCGAGACCGTTTCGTTACAGTATGTATGTACAGGGCATTTTTTTTTATTACCGTACGGTATTGGTCCGAAGGTTCCTAGATTTTCATGAGATTTTCCACAGCCTGGGCTCATGAATATATTAACAAAAAAATTGAGAAAAATTCCAGGTCGCCTATTTTCCGGAAAACTCAGGTGGAAATTCTTTGTTTTCCCCTGACACAACTTACTTTGAAAAATCATTACTCAAGAACGAAGCATAATAGAAACAAAGTTTTTTTTTTAGAAAATGAAAGCAAATGTTTCTACGATGCTTCGTTACTGAGTTATAATTTTTCAAAGAAAAGGCTTATGTGGTACATTTGAACATTTTTCAACAAAATTGGCCATAACTCAAAAACGAAAAAAAAGTGCATTCCAAAAATTTCAGCGATTAAAGCTTATGAAATAACCTTCTCAAAAATATTTTTTTTGAAAATTTTCCACGAGTTCGGGCATTGTTTTTCCGGCTTTTCTTTACGAATTTTCTCATCTGTGGAAAATTTTGTGGAACACTTTTTCCAGTTCATATTTGTTTTGGATTTCTGAGAAAATTTGCCTTCATTTTCTAAAAAAAAAACTTTGTTTCTATGATGTTTCGTGCTTGAGTTATGATTTTTCAAAGTAAGTAGTGTCAGGGGAAAGCAAAGAATTTCCACCTGAGTTTTCCGGAAATATAGGTGACCTTGAATTTTTCTCAATTTTTTTTTTGTTCATATATTTATGAGCCCAGACTGTGGAAAAAATCAGGAAAATCTGAGACCCTTCGGCCCACTTTGTACGATAATAAAAAAAATGCCCTACAGTGTAATTGTCCGCAAATGAAATTTTTCGTCATATTTTTTTGTTTTATTCAAATGCAACCAACTTTTTTTTAAAGATGAATCAAATCCACCGAAAATGTAATCCTGAGTTACCCAAATATTGAGGATTATTTGTTGAAATTTCGAGTAAAATCAGATGAAAGTTTAAAAAGTTATAGAACTTTTAGTAAATTTCAAAAATATTATATCTCATGACCTGTGAAACATTTTCATTTTTTTATGTTTGAGCTTTAAGCTAGGGCTTTCATATGCAGTTTCGTTTAAAGTTTTATAATCACTACCAAAAATATGAAGAATGTGTATATGATCAGAGTGTCATTTCGAAATTTATCATATTTTGATCAATAATTATACCAATGGTTTTCAACTTCTTAAGACTTAACGTTGACTACGTCAACATGATCTCGCTTCTTCTGGGTGTGGATTGGAACTCCGCACTACGTGATGCTAAAGCTGACCGAGCTGCATCTACCGTTGGTTGTATTCTACTGTATGCTTTTGACCAGTTCATTCCGAAAAAGCTTCATCGGAAACAAGCTCATCCGGCTTGATAAAACGCTCGTCTCAGATGACTAAAAGGGGCAAAACGAGAAGCACTGAGAGAATTCTAATTAACTATACAGGGTGTTAGGTTCCTGAGTGCAAACATTTTAAAGGGTGATAGAGGACCATAAATGGAGACAAAAATTGTTCTACGCATATGGTCAAATCTCAACCGTTACGTAGTTATTGAACTTCCCATGTTTATGATTCTTTTTGCCTCAACTGGCAATAACTTGAAAATGGTCAAACTTATCGAAGTTTTTTTTATCCTTATTCGAAAGATTATTGAATTTTCTAACAAATGGCATCTTTGAATCGATTGGTTTAGTTAAATAACTAAGTTTTCTAGAGCAAAACAGCTAAAAATAGTGTATTTTTATTAGTTTTTGTCAATTTTCTTTGAAACATGCGTAATAAATTAAAATTGTTTCTGCGGCAAAGTTTTGGCTCCTGTTACACTCTACAATTCGTGCTTTGACACCAAACTTCTAGCTCTTATCGTTTTCTTGCAATTTTGATTTAAATGTGCGGCACAATGCGCAAAAAAGTGCTTTCCATGACAGTTGCAAATTTATGATCTAAAATGCGATGTTAAAATCGAAATTGCAACAAAACGATAAGAGATAGAAGTTTGGTGTCAAAGAACAAATTGTAGAGTGTAACAGGAGCCACAACTTTGCCAAAGAAAGAATTTTAATTTATTACGCATGTTTCAAAGATAATTGACAAAAACCAATAAAAATTCACTATTTTTAGCTATTTTGCTCTAGAAAACTTAGTTATTTAACTAAACCAATCGATTCAAAGATGCCATTTGTTAGAAAATTCAATAATCTTTCGAATAAGGGTAAAAAAACTTCGATAAGTTTGACCATTTTCAAGTTATTACCAGTTAAGGCAATAAGAGTCATAAACATGGGAAGTTCAATAACTACGTAACAATTGAGATTTGACCATATGCGTAGAACAATTTTTTTCTCCATTTATGGTTCTCTATCACCCTTTGAAAAGTTTGCACTCAGGAACCTAACACCCTGTATAAGCGCTCATTTTCCTCAAATCATGGTAGAGATAAATAATTTTCCTTAAAATTTCGGCTTCCTCGCGGCCTTTTTTGCCATAGTGTACCAATTATGGCTTACCCCATAAGGAATGCATGCAAATAATGCGAAAAGGAACCGAAGTTAAAAAATGTAACTATAACAGGTACAGGGTTCCTATCATTGGCACATGCTGTAATCAATACTAAACGTAGTTTTGGCTCCGTTTCTATATTTTTCCTGTAAAGTATGGAAACTAAGCTGTTTTTTAACTTATTGATGACATTCGTTGGTCTTCTCGTTATTTTTGTATAAATAGCTTTCCTTAGGTAGTGCCATAATTGGTTCACGCACCCTACGTGAAATCTAGTTTTGACCACAAATGTTTCAAAAATTGTTTCCTTTGGATTTTTTAAAAAATCGATGAAAAATAAGAAACAAAAATATCAAGAAAAATACTTAGAAGCATTTTACAATCCATGACAAAGTTGACGTCTACGCGATTCATGCGTTGAGCTGGACCATTTGGTCTGTTTAAGTTATCCATGACTAATTTGTTGTAATTTCCATTTTTCTGCAGAAATTTCATCAAAAATTGACAATAGCTTTACCAGGGTTTTTCTCAAAAATCTCCGTTCATGATTTCTCCTAGAAGTTCGCACGATTTTGTTATTTCACTACTTATACTAGAAATTTGTACAGCTAGTCTCCCAGAACTGTCTTTTAAAACAAGGTAATCTACTAGAATAAAAAAAAATCAAAACTTACGCTAGCTGGAAATATGCAAATTTCCTCCTCCAAGTGTATCCAACTTAATAAATGGAATACATGAAGCCGTCTATTGAATTGAATCGAATTCTTTTGCATTTCATGGGCATCAGTTTTTGAATATAGATATCTAGATGGATAATAGTATCAACAGTACCGAGAGATTTCAGTTCATGAAATGTGTTTCCCATACTGAATCACCAATGTGAACAAATGAATGTAACTCAATGAAATAATCGGTACCTACTCCCCCAATTTAATTTAGTTGGGCAGAAATTCTCAGCACATGTACTGCCCCATTCCCACACCAATGCTTGCGTCATCATACGCAATATGAATTAAATTCCGCACTGCCGTATCGTAAATAGAGATAAAGCATAATCTACATATTTATGGAATCAGATTATTGCAAAACCGTTGTGCGTTAGTAATTGCTTTTGTAGGCAAACACCCGCCGCCTCCGTCGTCGTTGTCCGCCTGGGGCTTTGTCCGCCTATCATTGCTGTCTGCAAATCCCTGAAAAGGTCACCAGACTTAGCACGCTTGAACATAGGAACTGTGCTTAATTTACTAACTGATCACGAGCGATGTTTGTTTTCCCACTCAAGCAGAACGATTGATGGTCGGCCATCTAAACGAGCCAAGTTCTCGAGGTGGTGGCAACAAACAACGTGCTTACAAGCATTCCACTTGATTTACGGCGTGAATTTCAATTCAGCTCTCGATGCCCTTTGTCCAAAGTTTCTCCCGGCGAAAATAATTCATAAAAACGACTTGCTTTATTATGTTTATGGTTTCGGTGTGTTCCAGTCATGTCTGCCTTTTCACGTACGCGCAATCGGGAAAGATATTGAAAAACAAATCTATATTTTACGACCGCTGACGTTTTCCCTTCCGACAAACAACAACTTTTCTCCAGTCAAACCCATTTCTCAACCGAAAACTCGAGAGGGGGAGTGCGACACAAAAATGGCTGATGGGTCTACATGATGCGTGTGCAGTAAAAGCAAAATAACTAGCTCTCACCTACGACACGGCCGACCGTCGGGTTCTGCGTTGACCAAAGGAACAATGCCAATATTTCAATGACACGTTTATATCTCCAGGCCATTAAAATGTCTCATTATCAGTGTATTATTTTCATAGAAGCAGCACACTCACACAAGGACTCGCCAGGGAGTTCGAACGGTCCAGCCCCAGAGGCTTAGCAAGTCCTCTCACCCTCAGTCGGAGGGAACGTACACAACACACACGATGCGATGGACAGGACAAGCCCAGGGAAATCCATTCTTCTCTCGGAGTCGGTTGTTCTATATCGCATCGAACGAGTACGAAAAGGATTTACGGGTGGATTTAATGAAAAGTTATACAAACATATTAAAGTTCGTGCCATTAAATGTGTACATCATCAGCATACATCAAGCCACCCACCCGTGGATTAAAATGGCTCGTTGTCGTCGTCGTCGTCGTCGGTCGCTGCCAGACGGGAAGACTAGATTTTGCCATAGGGTGAGCTGACTACTCAAGTGGGAGCCTCAACGCTGCTCATACGGCGATGGATGATGGCTGAATTGGTAGGATTATGTAGTGCAGTAGCAGCAATGTAGTGTAGAGTAGGATGGCTTTGACGTTAGAAAGGATTATGGATCGGGATGCAAATGCCCCACTGTTTCCGGAGCAGGCTTCAAGTGAGCCCTTCTTCCAATGCAGATATTTCAATATGACTTCGTTTGGCTGGAGTCCAAGCGTTAGTCGACCATTATCGAAATTCGATCAAGTTGTTTAAAATCTCTGAGTTGTTGCCTAAGAATAAGCAAAAAAATGGGCTTTACTATAAATTTAAGAATACTCATGATTTTTTCATTAACCGCAAACCAATCAGATGTGTCAAGCTTTATCTCATCTCGCAGCATCAGTCCGCCCATTGTTTCACGCCCCAAACGATAATCGAAAAATTATGGATTCTGAGATAATGAGCCATTCCAATCGATTTATTGCAAAACCCGAACCACAGAGCATGTTTGCTCAACCGGCTCTGATAAGCTCTGAAAAAAAGTAGTACCACACGGTCGTCGGTTTATTTAAAACGATAAATATCCTTTGCGGTGCGCTGCTATGTGGTGAGCCATTTGCATATAGGCCACGCACAGCTTGTGAAGAGTCAACTCCACAAACCAACTACGACGCGATCCCCACCGACTGTCGTTATTGCATCGCGGTGGCACAGTTTATGAGTGTGAGCTGCTGCACTCTCCAGAGTCCAGAGTGACCGCAAACATAGTGCATAATTTACTGGCACCATTTGCATACTTTCTGGCGCGTGAGCGCATAATGCCACTAAATCATTGATCGCATGTTTGTTGTCCCATTGGCCGCAACCAAACAGAATGACCACGAGAAATGTGTACATTTTTATTTTCACCGATACCCGCCATGGCAAAATTTATAATTTAAATGTGTGCGGTAAATTGCTGGAAAGTTATTGGAAATTTAATCAGTTACATGTTTTGCCGCTGTATTTCATGCAATTTTGTTGGTTGCACTGTTTTTGCTCTGCTGCGACCGATAGCGAACGAGTAAATTCTAAATAAACGATCTGGCAGCTAAATTGGTCGAAAAAGATGAATTTAACGATAATTTCTTAATTCTCGCCAGTAGACAATTCAATCCACCGAGTGTGGACGCATGACCGGACGGATGGACTGGACAATTCCCTGCAGTGACGACCCCTAGCAGTTACCTCCCCAAAAGTCATGAATATTTGATTGGAAAATATTAGATCTCCCTTCTTGTCTCGAGGCGAACCATTCCGGTCCTGAAATATGGTGGACATCGAAGTGCTCTTTCATTCTTGCTCTCTGTGTGTGAGGAAGCATGGCGTTGATGGTATAAACACTCATTTTAAAATGACTCTCAATTGGCCCGTAAATCCTGATCCAGATAATGGGGTTCTATTGTTCCTGGACGAGTTTAATGCTAGAGGGTACTTTTTGCCGACAGCATAATACTCACTCCTTTTTCCTGGACGCAGCGGAGAAATATGGCGATGGGTGCAAAAACTGAGCCGCAATCGTACGAAACAAAGACATTAGAAGTCCGAGTGATGGTGGCCTCTGTACGCATAGATAACAATTAAACCCCATAAAAACAACCCTTTTTATCTTCGGCAGACACCATTCAACGACTGAGTAACGGGTAGTGGAGGTTTTTGTTTGCCTAGCTGTCCAGCGTTGAGCTGTTCGAAGCAAAAATCAAACGTTTCTATTGACTTGTTTGTATTGAGTTGTTGCTGGCAATCATGTGGCAAATGTAATATGTTCGTTATCAGAAAATCCCAGCAAAGCATTGTATGGCAGTATTTTGGGATTCCGCATTTTCCAACACAATGAGAAAGTCATCGTTTGAGATTGAGCTTGATTGACCGCCCGAGGTTACTAGTCTTTTTTATTTCTTTTCTTTCATAAATATTAACTTATGCCAATTTTTCACACCAGGTGATTGTTCAATTTCGCCTAAAAAGATAGACTTACACAAGGCAACAAAGAAATAGCTGGATATGCAGGAATCTTCGATATGTAAGTACATAAAATAATACATAAAAATAAAATAAACATAAACAAAAACCAAAGCAAAGCAAAGATAACCGTACACATCGTAGTTGCTACTCCGTGATTGACCAGAACAATCGTAGTTGCACTGAGATCCAATGAATGGTGCTTGGGATTAGCTACACACTATCAATGTGTATAATTCGGGAGTTCAATATTTTAAAGTCAATAACGGCGCCGGCCACGTCCTTGCGGTCATCGGGAAAGGGGAAGGAATGTTAGTTCGACAACCGTTGTTACTAGAAACCGTGCAATCCACAGCATCCCCACAGTTGTCTAGGGTAAGGTGTGGATCTTGGAGCCACCTTTGGTAGGTGATATGATTCACACGACACGGGCTTCATCCCGATTATGATTTATTTGGTAGCGATAGTAAGGGTATTACACATACGTCAACGATCGTTCTACACTAAACGCGTCACCGTATTGATCGTTTACACAACCGTGAAAACCGGCCTTCCCACGAAAGTTATCGCGCGTTTCTGATTTCGTATTCAATATTCGCGTCCCCATCTCCCTATCGAGAAAACCGACCGTATCACGGAAATAGTCGGGTGTTTCCCACAGTATTGAACTTAGAATATACGAAGAACAAACTTTCAAGCTTAGATAGCTATTTTCGAATTATGTATTTTACTAAAAGTAGTTCCATGTGTTACCTGTGATGACAGCCGTTGGGGTAATTAAGCCAATTATGTTAAATTTGCTCAATGACTGTTGTGAACTGCAATCACTTTCTTCTTAAATTTTTATCGCATTAGGCCAGCACCAGAGCTACAAGATTAATTTGCAGGTTTTTCTGACTCCAGGAGTCCTCATGAAAATGCATTGGCAAAATTACCCCAACTTCTTCTAGTATGTAAAGAAAAAAAACTCGGAATGATCTCACCCAGTTCCATATCGTCGGAAGACCGCAACCACTCCTTGACTCCTTAAATTTTCTGCAATACTGTTTGCTACCAAGTGTGCATCCATTTTTATAACTTCATCAAGAAGGAAAATATGCACCTATCCCAAACACGTGTCACTTTTCATTTTTTCCTTCGAACAATGCAACGCGACCGAGATTTTCATCGCAACTGCACCAAACACGCGTCATTTTCCACTTTTTCCTTCGAACAATGCCACCCGATGGCTATCCCCATCGCTACTCTCAAAGGACTTTTTCATGCAAAGAAGCAAAAATTATTGAACAACGAACGTGGAAGTATGCATATGTTACCCATTCTCACCCCCAACGACGGTAGTACCCAACTTCTATAAAACGATTATTCATCATCTCGAAGTTCGCTGCTGTGTTTGTGAAAACAAATCCTAAACCTTCCCAACAACGTCCCTTTTGTAGACCCGAGGTACAACATGAACAAGATCAGTCTACGCACTGGTCCCCCGATACTTCAGAAGATTGTGATCGGGTACGTTGTC